>NW_020257640.1:3911784-4211784 GCF_003255815.1 Theropithecus gelada | reverse complement strand
CAATGAACAGTGGCCCGGGAGAACCGGGGGTGGGGGGCGATGACTGGAGCCTGCGGCCCAAGCGCAGCTTTCAGACGCTTGCCCCAACACTGGCGCGGGGAGGCGGCCGGGACTGCCTTTCTGCGCGCGTCCCTGGAGAGCGGGTGGGCAGGGCCCGCGCCCCGCTCTGAGCAAGGAGATTTGGGGTTTCGCGGTTCCTGGGGTGGGGTGGGGGGCGAAGTGCCCTCAGAGACCTCGGCGGAGGCCCAGTTGCGCTCCCATCTCCTGCCCCCACTGGAGAGAGGGGGTCCAGGACGGTACCCTCCTGCGGCCTGGGCTGCGCTGACCGGAAGTGCCTGGAAGAAGCGCCCTCCGCGGACCGCGCCGGCCGCAGGCAGCTCCAGTCGGGTTGGAGCAAGGTCAAGATGCCCGGATGGGGCGGGCCGTTTCGGCGAACCCAGTCTGGATGCAGGTGCTGGAGGAAAGTGTGAGGGGGCAAGCTGCTGATTGTGCGGGGAGAGGGGCATCTTAATCTGGGAAAAGACCGGAATCTCTTGGGACGCTAATCTGAGACCCGGGTGGGAGGTGTAGAGTAGGGGTGTGTGAGCAGGAACTCGGACCTGAGTTACAGAATGAGAGGGAAGAGGGCTGGAGAGATGCTGAGGCTACTCCTAGTTAAGACTGAAGGAGAGGAGGAATAGCCCTTCCCTCAAATCAGTGCTCCCCCCTGTTCCCCCAGGTGCCAAAGTCCAGGACTAACGTGGAGACTTGACTCTGTGCTATGCGACTGCGAATCATTCTTCCATTTATGATAAGTAACTACAGTATAGACTTCAACGTGATTTGGTGCGAACTTAGCAGGACGACCCTGGACCTCAATTTTCTCATCTGTAAGGTGGGAATTATAATAGGCAATACACATAAATGTATGTGGTTGAAGGAAATAAATTGTGTTAAATGGCTAGCAATGTGCACGGAAGGCCCTCGGTGAGTAATGATTATGCTAATTTTGAATTTCTGGGAATGGCATCTTCTGAATTGCCTGCACTCTGCCAAATGGACAAGTCCTGTACCTGGAGGTGAAGGGGCGGGGGAAGGGCAAGGAGAGACCTGCTGTGGTCGTTACTGGGACTCGCTTTTGTTTTCTTCAGGATTCAGTATTGAAATTGGGAGTGTGGAGGCGGCTTCTCCCCAGCTCTCTCCGTCTAGTTTTCCACTGTGTTCTCTTTATCAGATGGCAGAGCCGTGGGTCTCGCTGCAGGAAATGGTTGCTGTCAGGACCCGGTTGCTGCTGTTAGGGCCCAAGCCCACTCTTGCAGTAGCTGTGGCTGAATCAGAAATTCTCCTGGGTCCTTTCTGTCTTTGGACTCTCATCTCTCTCACAGGAGGCTCCCGTCCCTCTGCCCTGGTCCTGGAGGCCTGCAGACCAGGTCTTCAGGAGGAAGGGAGGATGCTGGCACCCCAGATGGAGCTTTCTCCATATGCTTGTTTGGTGGCAGGGGGCAGAGAGGAATCTGTTGCTGGCTGACAGTGTCTAACTTGTGTCTGGCTTTATACCCCACTACTCAGCAGAATTGAGGAGGGGGAGGCGAGTACTCACTAGTCTCCTCTACAATCCCCTACCCCCTCCTAGCACTCCCACCCACCTGCCTGCCCAAAGCAGAGTCACAAGCTGTTGATAAGAATACTCTCTTCAGGATGTGTGTGCCTGCACACACACAATATATTTCTGCTTTTCTATTGGGTCACACATACCTAGAGTCTTCCACTACTATAGCCCGAAATCTTCCCAAATGTCCTCAAAACACCCCACCCCCATACCTGTGGGGAGAATTCCAGAGTGGAGGGGCCCACTCCATCTCCAGAGTGGCATCCAGCTGGAAAAGGCTGTATCTGAAGCAAACTCAAGGAGTAAATTGTAATGGCCCATGACTTACCAAGCCTCTGAGAAATCTGTTTGGGATGTTTGCCTCCTCTCGCCCTGGGCCTGCTCCAGCCCCAAGAGCTAGAGCTGGGAGGGCACTGGATGTACCTGCTGGTGGGAGAGGGTTGTAGCATTGGGTCTGTGTCTGAGCACAGGCACCTGGACTGGACCAGCTGCCTCCAGGGCAGAGGGAAGGCGCTGCCTCTCCTTTTGGTGGCTTCCACAGGAAGGAGAGGGCACACAGGTCTGTCCTGATCACTGGAAAAAAAAAATGTCCTTTCCCTCCCCTGGCTAGGAGTGAAGCCCACCAGCTGGGGCATGCAGATGTGTCTTGGACATCAGTATGTGTATTCCTGGCTCATGTATAGTTGTGTGCCAGAAACTTCTACACAGGCAATGTCCATGTGCTTGCTGTGAATGCACTATATATTGGTCCATTGACATTTGTATACATGCCTATGTTTTGCATGTGTGCATATGTATGCACATGGGTGTGTGCATGCTTATGCATTTGTATGTGTGGAAGTGTGTATATGTGTGCATTGTGCCTGCATGCATGTTGACATTACCCACTTGATGGCACAGTGAGAAGAGGCCTGAACTGATAGGAAATCTGAGGACTTTGCCTCTCATTTGCCTTGTGCTTTCTCTTGGGGCACTTTCTGTCTCATGATTTTGTAATTCAGGAATCCCTGAGGAAACTTCCAACACTGACACTGCATTAAAAGACTGGCCTAAAGCATCTGGGGAGGGGTGGAGGCTGGCAGAGTCCCTAGCCCTTCCCCTTTCTACAGGTTGCCAAAGAAGAGACCCCCTCCCCAGAGTTCAAAGTGAGAGAGGACAGTGGAGGTTTCTGGTGGGAGTGAGGAGGGATGAAGATACTCTGCCACCTCCCACAGATGGGGATGAGCATATTCTTCCATTTGAACCCAGTGTGACATCCAGACTAAAAGGGTCCAGGCTCTGAGGTGAAGCTGGAGAGGACATCTGAATGCCTCCCTGCCCTTGTCTGCCTCACTCCCCTGTATGGTGGAAGCAGAGGATAGTGGGTTGGCTAGATTGCCAGAAGAATGGCCTCTCTCATTCGCACAAAGGAAAAACCAGGCTGACCATGGAAGGAATTGATGGCCACCCCTGACAGAAGCTGCGGTAGACACTTTCATCCAGGGTGCAGAGTCTGGCCCTGGCCTGCATCTCCTGGACCTCTGGGAGTCAGCCAAAGCTCACCTGCCTTGCAACTTACCCTTTTGGGGCCTTTTTTCTACTGAATGTGTGTGTTGGGGTTGGGGGTGTCCTGGGGCACAGTGGCCTCCTCCATGGTATTATCTCTGGAAACCCTGCCACAGGTGACAGATGGGTGTGGGGCCCTGGGAGAGTGCAGGCTAACAGGCCACTCCTCTATTCCCTGGGCAGCCCCATCTAGGGAGCTTAAGAACTGGGTACACATACATACACCCACAGACATCAAACAATCACTGCTAGAGGCCATATACCCAAAGCACACACTTCCACCTCCCAAACCTAAATAAATATACTCAGTACCATGCCTATACAAATGCCCACACACAGTACAACCCACGCATACATAAGCCCACGCAATCACACCAAGCAACCCCACACTCCCAAATACCACAACACCCTCTCCTTCCACTTTCCTCATGCCTTCCCTCAGCCCCATCCATGGCCTTCTCCCTAACCCTACTGAAGAAAAGAGAGTTTCCAGCAAGAAAACAGAGACCTTTGCCCTCAGAAAGAACCAGGGATCAATACTGTTTAGACTCAGCTAGCATGTATTTCCTTTTAGACTGAGGAAGATTTAAGTTTATGGTTCAATTCAATCTTTAAAAAAAAAAAAAAAAAAAAGGAAAAACAGAAAATGAGGAAGTTGGGATGGCGTGCTCAAGTATTTATTTCGCTGCAGCCCCAGACCTTAATACACAGGCAGCTCACTAAGCCAGCCTCATAAATCAGAGAAATCAATGCCCGTTTATGATCATTATTAGTTTCTTTTTTTTAAAGGGCATGTAAAAAAAAGGTCCCACCAGAATCCTCCTCCACTTCTCTACTCCAATCAGAAAGAAGGAAAAATGGAGAGAAGATGGGAAAGTCATCCTGGATGATGGCTTCAGGGCCTTGGCCAGATCCTTGAGGTAGATGCGACTTAGACACCCATAGTCAAGGAGGAGGCACAAACAAAATGTTTAAGTTCTCAGAGCTTCATGTTCTTTCACTGAACAATGAAGAAAAATCCACTTGCCCATAGTGATTGGAAGATTAAAGGAGATAATGGGCAAGAAACCAAATTACATAATAATGACACTCACATCTGTACACTTTACTGTCGCAATCATGGGGATGAGTGACCACCTTCTCCCCCTCTCACTGGGTTAAAGGGAAGAGCTCTTGGCTTTGATCTCTTGGATAGAGGAAGGGGAGCATGAGGAATGGGGTGGTTCCTGGAGTCGCTGCTCACACTGGCCTCTGTCCCAGCCTCTGGACCTGGCGGTCTTGGGGGACTTGGATATCCTAAGGGGCCACAATAGGGAGGGGAGAAGGGAGTGTAGCCAATTCCCAGACATTCAAAAATAGTAAGGTTCTCCAATATATAGAGTTGAGCATCCTTAACATCACATCTGGATGTTCTGGGAGGGTGAAATGGAATGGGACTCTTCCTGAAATTCCGAGACGGCTGTATGAAGGGAAGGGTGCTCCAAGACTCAGGCATCAGACTGTTTAACAGGAAAGCCTGCAAGGCTTGAAAATTCCAAGCCCACTCTGCAAGGAAAGCAAAGCACAGGCTTTTGACTACCAGAAAACAACTCCCCTGGACCAACCCCAGGAAAGGGTCCAGCTCGCTGCTTCTAACTCTGCCCACAAAGATTGGTTGAGCACCTATTATATGCAAGAGTTCCTCAACACTCCTCCAGAAAACAATGGGCAGATGGAAGGAAGGAAATTAATTGCAATAAAGTTGGGAACCCACAGCAGTGTCAAATGCAACTCTCCAATTCCACTCCAGGCCACTGAGCCCCCAAACTCTTATGTAGGGATTTAGAGGAGACCTAGGCTTCCTGGGATTGAGATCTAGCCCTGTTAGTTCCCTGGCCAGGAGCAAACAGTACATTGGGCCAAATCAGGGGAAATTTTTCAATAAAAAAGGTGGAATAACTAGCCATTATCATTTCACACAAAATCAATCCTGCAAAAACAATTAAGAAACTCAAGCGAAGAGCACAGAGAACAGGGTTCTCACATGTGCACAAACCCAGCAAACACACCTGCAGACATTCCAATGTGCAAACACAAATTCATGCATGTACACACAGTGAACTCACAAACATCCAATTGTGCATCTCATTAGAGAAGAAAATCAGTTGCACAGTCCTCATGGGTACAGGAACACACAAAAAACTGGTAGGAACTTAGGTGCACCAATATCTGCACATTATTATCATATATGCACACAAGTATGTGTGGACACCTGCCCGTCTAGCTGCACACGTTTGGGTATATACATACATATTGCAGGAGAGAGAAAATAATGTGGGAGTGGAATTTACAATTTTTAAAAATCCTGGACAAAGGAGAGAGAATACCTCCTGAGAAGGAACCTTCCCTTCTTCCCCTTAACTTCTTAAGGTCTGAGAGCAGCTCCTGCCTTGGAAGGATGGGCCCCAGTGTTAGCAGCAAGAGGCCAGACATTTCCTTCTGGGAACCCAGGGTGTCCTGAGGGCCCTGGGGGCTTCTACGTGCGCCCCCCCCCCCCTTGGTGAAGAAGAAAGTTAGGCTTTGTTGGGATGCTTAAGGGAACACTCTTAGGTTTAGGGCCCAGACACAGCAGACCCGCGCCCACCTCGGGTTCCAGGCACTCCGAACAGCTTTCCCAGCATCTGGGCCTTCTCTCCTCCCGCATTGTGGGACCAGGAGATCCGAGCCCCGCGAGACTCCGCTGGCTGCCCCCGGACCTGCTGCTTCGCCAACAGAAGCCCTCCCCCAAACGAAGTCCAGTGAGTCCAGGCGGCCGAGAGGCCATGCCAAAGTGCCCCTCGCCCAAGCGGGCTGTTGGGTAGGGAGGAAGGCAGGCCCCCTTCTATCTCTGGATGAAAAAAATCTGCAGCAAAACCTGCACCAGAGGGAATAAAAGAAAAAAAGAAAAAGAAAAGTGCAGGTTGGAGTGAAGAGCAGGCTGTACAGGAGGAAGCCGCTGCTGGGCTGGGCCTGGACCGGTGCGGGGAGCTGCCCGGCAATCCGGGCAGCATTTCCGAAGCCAGGACTGGGTTTGCCGGCCTTTGAGTTCCCTTGAACGCAATCGGAAACCAGGCGTGTCCCGCCAGACCCTTCAGACCCAGGCCAAATCCGAATCTGGGCCGTGCTTCCCCTTCGCCCCTGCATTGGTTGTGCGGTGATCGCAAGGCCCCGCCGGCTCCCGGCCCGGCGTGCGCAGGGGCGCTGAGACGCTGTGTGCTCTGACCCACGCCCTTCCCGAGCCCGCAAACAGGAGGGCCGCCAGCGCTCGTGAGCACAGTGTACACTTTATTTCAGACTACAGGTTTCTGAACATAATAAAATCTTTGGCTTGTAGCGGCGGTTCAGTCTCGCAGTCTGTGGGGTCGTATTTCTCAACAAGTCTTCGGAAAACGAAAGGGGGGCAGAACAGACAGACCGACAGAAGGGGCCCAGGAGGTGGGGGAGAGGAGGTGGGCAGACACGCAAGGAAACACACTCACGCACACAAAGAAAAGTCCCAGAGAAACCAGGGCCAGCGATGCGGGTCGGGAGGCACCGGAGAAGCAATGACATTCAAATGAAAAAGGCAACGAAAACGAAACTGGGCCGGGGGCAGCGAGGCAGAGGGGGAGGGGATAAAATAATTATAATAATTATAATAATTATAACAATAATAATAAAGGAGATTAATAAAAATGTCCAGCAAATAGAGATCGCTACACGTATGTGTTTTCCTTACCTGAAATTAAATATATACAAGGTCGTAAGCGGTTTGGCTAGATAGAGCTTTAAGGAGTTCGCAGTTTCGTCCCTTATACTGTGAATAGAGAATAGATCTTATTTTTCGATAGCACCTGTCCGAGTCTTTCTCCCTTTTCAAAAATGCTGCGTTTCAACGTCATTGTCCATTCTGAGGCTCTCTTTCTGTCTCGCTCGCTCTTTTCCCTTCGCTCCCTCCCTCCTTTGAGCAGATGCTTTCTCCCCCAGCGAGGGGCCGGGAGGCGACGGCGGCGGTGCCGGGAGGGGGCGCGGGCACGGCGGCCTGACCGCGCGGCCCCGGCCGGTGGCGTCTACTCGCTCTCGTCTTTGTCCTGGACCGTGGTGGTGGAGTGGTTGTACAGTCCCTGGGCCATGAGGTGCAGCGCCAAGCCGTTCTTAATGCCTGTGGCTTTCTTGATCTTGGCGCGCTTGTTCTGGAACCAGATCTTGATCTGGGACTCGTTGAGGCTGAGCTCCTGGGCCAGGGTCTGCCGCCGCTGCTCCGTGATGTAGCGGTTTGCCTGGAACTCCGCCTTGAGTCTCTGCAGCTGCTCGGCGGTGAACGCCGTCCGCGGCCGCTTGTCCTCCTTCTCGTTCTTCTTCTTCTTCAGCTTCCTGGTGCGCGGACCTGCAGCGGCGGAGAGGGCCGGAGTGGGGGTGGGGGTGGGGACGGAGGGCAGAAGGGAGGGGGGAGAGGGCAAAGGAAGCGGTGAGAATTGCATTGCCGAGCTGGGCCGCGAGCCCCGCGCTTCCGGGGCCATCTCGGAGGCTCTGCTGAACCCCTGGCTCCCTCCCGCCGGCCAATCCCTCGATCAAAGTGCCCCTCGCCAGACCACTGCGGTCTCCGGGTTCCCTTTGGGAGGGCAAAGGGTGAAGGAAAGCTGGTTGAGGTTGTAGGTGCACCCCACACCCCAATTCTCACAGGACAGTCAGGGACAGACCGAAATCACAGAATTTTCCGGCCAAGAAGGAAAGAATCCAAGATGACCAGATATTTGGAGCTCATCTGGCCCAGCCCAGAGTTGGGGGTCAGGGGCCTGCTGTCCTTACAGCCCTGGAATAGATAGGACTAGGGCAGTGAGGGCAGGCCCTGGGGGAGTCACCAGCCTACAGACTAATCCTCCTCTCCTCCACAAGAATCGTACCTACAGGAGAACCTACAATAAGACACCATCTGCTTGTAGCTATTGACCCCAGAAAACAACGGGATAGTGAGCGGGCTGGGAGAAGGCTGCTCAGCTCCAAAGTATTTGGTGTCTACCTGTGCAACCCCCCGCCCCCCCCTCCCACCTCCTTGCCTTCTTTCTCTTTGGCCTAAAGGAAGCCTTTTCTAGTGTCTCAGGGATACAGGGACCACCCCTTCTCTGAAGGAGAAGAAAAGGCCCTCATCCATCCTCATGACCCTGGCCCCTGGGTTTTCAGCCTTGCCCCTTGGATCCTCTAACGGGCTGTGTGGGGTAGGGTCTCCCTTATCTGGGTCTTCCTTATCTCCCCTTTGAGCCGCTGCAATTTCAGGATTTAAAACTCCTGAATAACAAAAACAAGCCAGATTGGCTTTCTCTGCCTACTGATGACATCTGCAAGGAGACTGCGGCCCCTTCCCCCATCCATGAGCAAAAAGAAGCAGAGGAAGGGAGACAGGGACAATCCAGAAAAAAAAAAAAGTGCTTTGACCGCCAGATAGGAATGGGAAGGGGCCACAGGAAACCTCCTTAGGAAGGTGAAGTTCCCTTCAAATACTAGTCTGGGAGGAGGGCCCGCTGAGAAGGGAAGGAAGGAAAGCGGGAAAACCAGGAGAGGATTGAACTGTTCGTGTGTGCCTCAAAAGCCTGCACCTCTGCCCACCCGCTTCCACACCCAAGTCTTCTGGCATTTACTTGCTGGGTCCTGCCTTGGATAAGGTAGCTTGCTGAACCAAGTTAAGTCCCTGTCAGGCCTGTTCACCTCTAAAACTGTCTGGAAAGAAGGATCTTTGCCGGCATATCCAAACCTAGCTACAGAGAGGCAAGCTGGGCAGCCTACTCCTGGGGCAGGCAAGAGCCTGGGGTAACCAGTTGTCCTATGACAAAGAGTCCAGGCCTAGCATACTGCAGCGACTCAGATCTGGGTCGAGGCTCATCCCCTCCTCCCCCAACTGCCCAAGCAGGAGAAGGAGCTGGTCCCCTACCTACCCAGGCCCATAAGAAGGAAAGTGGCCAAGAACAAAGCCAAGGCCCTCTCCAGAGCAGAACTGGGGTTTAGATTCGTAATTAGCTGAGCGGGGAGAAATAGCCCAGGAAATGCGCACAACCCCAAAAAGGCACCACTGCGCGTTGTGCATCCGGGACATGTTGAAGTGTTGTTGTATGCGTGTGCGGAGGCACGGACTCTTGTAATAAAATCGTAGTCTCCCGGCCAGCCCAAGCCGTGCAGCCTGACAGCTCAATCACTCTATCCATCAGGCGAGTCAATCAAAGCAGCTTTTCGGAGGTTCAGGGAGCCCGACGTGTCAATAACGGGGCTAGAGATGGCGGGAGCTGATAGTGCGCATCGATCCGCGCCCGGCCGGCAGCGCTGGGGCGGCGAGAGATCAGCCAGAGGAAAGCGGCGCGTGGCTACGTTGTTCCCGGCCCCCTGCCGGACCGGGCGCCTGGAGTGCTGATCTTGGGCCAAAGCTTCTGCTGCTCTCCCAGACACTGCGGGCCTGGGCGTCGGGCAGGCCTTGGCCTCCTGTTCCGGAGCCCAGCTCAGGTCTCCTCCTCGGGTTCGCCAAGCGCGAGGGGCACACGGAAATGCAGTGGAAGGAAAGCCGAGAAAAACAGGATGCCAGAAATCTGCTAACTGCTGGATGTGCTGGTGAAAAAAGTAAAGTGCCAGGCGGGGAGGATGTGGGAGCCGTTCTGCGGAGAAGCTACGGAGGAAACTGGCTCTCATACCCTTGGCCCGGCTTTCTGACCTGAGCCTGACCTGTTTTCTCTCCTCTCCCACTGTTTGTCAGTTCCAGAAAACCAGAGGCTGCCAGCACCCACCTTTTTGGCAACTGCCTTTCCCTGGATTCTACCCACCCGGGTCAGACTCTTCGCTACCCGACCAGGGGAGAGGGACGGCTTTCAGACGCTTTCCTCCCTGTCTTCCTGTGTGTCCCCATATTTATCAGTGTAAACGGTCACTCCGCAGAAAATATCAAGATGGTGTTTGTGTTTGTAAGGACACACTGTGAATATAATTTTTCTGAACAAGGCCTTCTCTGGTCCAATCTGGCCCCCGGACGATCCGGCTGGTGGGATTTCAGACACACATCACTAGGCCCACCTTCCTGCCATATCTAAACACCCTGGAAACAAAATCATTGACTGTGTACTTTTCCTAAGAATAATAAAGATAAAAGACAAAGAAGGCCCCAGGGATTCAGAGTTCAAAACCAAAGAATCGAGACTCGAGCCTCCTGTGCCACGAGCTGTAGCTTCTCGGGTGGTGGCCGCAGAGGCCAGGATCGCATAGCTGGGTGAACATTCGGTTGCGGCTGGAACTGGGGTGAGGAAGCAGGCGTGAGAGACTGGAGTACCCGAGGCCGGGTTTGCTCTCCCTAGCGCCGCAGCTTGGCGTTCTGGGGCGGTCCGCGAGGCCAGAAAGCATGGCGCAGCCCGGAGTTGGGTACTCACCGGAGGATGGACGATCCGAATAACGTGTGCAGTAGACCCAGGCGGGCCATACGAGAGGCTGCTGCGAGTCAGTTTTGACCACGGGCCCGCCGTTGGCTGAGCCCATAAGTAGGATGGCGGGGTTGCCGTGCTCCGGGTATTTGGTGCCCTGCGCTCCTGGGCTCCCCGCGCCGCCTCCACTGCCGCCGCCGCCGCTGTCCGAGGGCTTGGCTGCTGCGGCCGCCGCCGCCGCCGCTGCCACTGCCGCCGCGGCCGCTGCCGCCGCCGCCGCCGCCGCAGCTGGGTTCCCAGCTTTAGACGCGCCCGCGCCGGCGGCGGCTGGCTGGGAGCCGTCGGGTGGGCCACAGTTCGCGTCCGGGGCGCACAGGAGCGAGGCAGCGCCTGGCGCCCGGGTGCCCAACGGGTGGACAGGGTCTCTACCTGCGCCAGTCTGGCCTCTGTCACGCTCGACCCGGCCTCCTCCTCCTGCGCCTCCTCTGGCCGCCGCAGCCACCAGAAGCTGCGGTGGCGGCTGCTCCTTTTTGCAGCCGAAGTCCGGCCTCAGGATGTTGTCGATGAAAAAGTTGGTGGTGCGGTGCAGCTGGGCCGCTGGCTGCGGCTGGTGAGCAGGCGCCGCGAGATGCTGAGGCGGCGGGGGCGGGGGGTGTGGGGGGAGGTGCGGGTGGTGGGCCAGGGGCGGCAGGCAAGGCGCTGCGGGCGGCGAGGGGGGCGCGGGCTGCGGGGACACGGGCACGCTGTCTCCATCGCTGCCGCTGCTGCCGCTGGCGCCCGGACTGAGGCTCAGGCTGAGGCCGCCCGGGGTCGCCGCCGCCGCCGCCGCGCCGAGGCCCGAGTCTCGCTGACTTTTAGGTTCCGGCTGCTGTTCTTCCATGCTCGGCCGCCCCGCCGCCCCGGCCGCCGCGCCGGCCCCCGCCCCCACCGCCTCGCTCCCCACCCCACTTTGCCAGCGGCCCGTGGGGGTGCGCAGAGGAAGGAGGCAGGCGAAGCCCCAGCGAAGGCACGGGCGGGTGCAGGAAAAAATCTCAGGCGTCTGGCCTGGATCGCTCGCTCTTATCTAGCAGATAGATCTCGCTGTCTCTCCCTCTCTAATTTGTAGACATCCAGATATGGAGACACTTGGCTATTTCTTTTTTCTTTCTGCAACCAGATTCAATGATTTGATTTAAATGGGGAGTAAGCCACGGCCAAAAAAAAAAAAAAAAAATGAAGGAAAAAAAGAAAAAAGGAAAAAGAAAGCAAGAAAAAAAGAAAAAAAGCTCCAATAATTTTTTTTCTTAAAGGGAAAAAAATAGTATTTAAAGTCTAGCCATCTTCCTAGGCAGTAGTGAGGGATTTGACTTCCCCGAGTGTCACGCTCAGCTGTGCCCAGAGCGTGAGGCTGGCAGCGCCTTTAATCGCCTTTGCTTTTTTTGCAGGGAGAGCGCGTCTCCGCCAGCGCCGGGCTGGGTTTTTTTTTTTTTTTTTTTTTTTTTTTTTTTTTTTTTTTCAAATCTCTGACAGCTAGGATCTTTGCACAAACTCTCTCGCTTAAAAAAAAAAAATCACCCAGGCACACTTTTTGCCTTCAAACCGGAAGCACGTGAGTCAGGGCCGCACGTGTGCGGAGCCAATGGCGAGCCGGGACTCGCGCTGACACTCGGGCCTCGGCCCAATGGGTGCGCGCGGGACTTTGCGGATAAATAATCCGGGGGCGTCAGCCACGGGCGGAGAGGGGGCGCCGCGGCGCTGGCCTTATGCGTCGGGTCCGCCCTCCCCCACCCGCGCCCCTCCCCCTCCTTCAGGCCGGGACCGAGGAGGGGGCAGAAGAAACCCGGGAGGGGTGGATTTTGGGATGTAGGCAAATGGAGAAGCAACTCCATAAACAACTTGTTGGAGAAACGCAGGATTATGGGTCTGTGCGCGCCGGGAGCAGGGGCAGTAGGCAGGAGCCTGGCTGTTTTACACCCCCACGCCTAAGAACCTCAGCTTTTTATTTTCTCCTCTCTCTCTGGTTGCTGTTATGAAGGATGAGTGGTTGTTGTCACTGCCGGTTTGTGTGTTTGTGGGTAGGTGTGGGTTTGGGTGTGTGTAGTGGAGGGAGGGGGAGTGAGACAAGGATGTCGGTGATGTAAAATAGACCTAGAGTTGGTTTCTTTCAGAGGCGCAATTTATTTTTCACAAATAGCAAAATCTGAAAGGCCCGCTGCGCCTAGCTAGCGTCGCAGGTTTACGTTTGTACGTCTCCTGCCGGCCCGCTGCATTGCTTTTCCTTTGTGGGGAATCCGCACCCATGCCCTTCCCGGTCCAGACTTTCGACAACACCCTGGAGCTGTCCTGGCGCCATAGCGCCAAGCCCAGAGGGCTCGGAATAGCCCCAGCGCCAGCCGCCTGGACCTTCCCTGGCAGTGGGAGTCCGGGCAACGCAGAGTAATCTCAGGAGGGCCCCCGCGCCGGCGAGTCAGAACGCGGATGCACGCTAGGCCCTAGCTTTAGAGTTCAGGGTAACCTCTATGTTAGATTTCCCTGCAAAGTAAAATCAAATAAATAAAAGCGCTGCACCCCAAGTGTTTGCCCTGGCCAGCTGACGTTGTGAACAAGGAGTTTCCCTCAATTGCGGGGTAACTGAATTTCCTGGGATTGCTCCCAACTCCCTGGGTGCCTCCGGCTCCAGCCCTGTGCGTTCTTCCCTAGTTTGAGGGGAATGCGGTTCCTCTAGCTGCTATCACTCTCCCGTCTGCCGGGCTCTTTTTCGCTGTTTCCTGGTCGAGGCACCCCCAAAGTTTTCTCGTAACCGGTAATGTGAGGGACGGGAGTGGCTTGTGGACTGAAGCTCTAGGCACCTGCGGGACTTGTCTCCGGAGTCGTTTTGGAGGACCAGTATCGGACTCTGCTGAAGCCTGCGGTGGCCGAGAAAGGCAAACGAGGCCTTCGGGGGTGTCATCTTAGAGCTCCAGCGGACCTCCTCGCCCTGAACGCCCTCCCCAACTGGGACAGTAGAGAAAGTACCTCTTTGGAAATATTGTCTATTTGTGACATGCGAAATAATCCCCCTACCTCCAGTTTTCCAGAAAAGTCACAGGGGGTTAGGCTAGGAGGAACATGCAACCAAACCCACAATAAGTCGAACCAACACCGCAGTAGCTGAAGTTTCTCAAAAGGGCTGGTGGAGAGCAGGAATTCGTATTGCTCACCGCATCTTGGGAGCAGGCGAGGGTCCCCCGATTTCTGGGGCTGAGTTCCCGGCTAGACTTGCGCTGCAGCCTAGGGGAGAAAACCTCTCTCCCTAACGCTGCGCTACAGTCTTCTCAACCTTCCCAAGTCGCCTCCAACCCCACTTTGGAGTCTCCCGAGTCCTCTTCAGTCGCACACCCAAGGGCTCCCCGAAATCTCCAGGCGCCCCCACCCCTTCTCCCCGAAATGAGGGTGGGATTTTATTTATATTTAAGTTCGCAAAATTGAAATCTTTATCCCGCAAGCAAGCGTGGGTACTTAATTAAATTCTAATTAGGACACTATCAATATCCTATTTAGCCGCGTAGCTTTTGTGCACCGCGGTCCCTTTCAGCGCGGTAAATAGGGTCTCGACGCCTTATCTCGCCTGCAGGAGACGCCTCGAGAAGGGCTGCGGAAGATAATTTATAGGTTTTAATTACTCTTCATTCCGCCTGATCAGCTTGGCGTTCATCACAGGCCTGTGAATAAAACCCTGGTCAAAAGCTCTGTCACATCGCGCTGGCAAGACGCTTAATCAAAGTGAGCGGCCCCGCGCGCCGCGCGGCCCGGCTCCTCCACGTAATTTCCAGCCAGCTGATAAAGCCAGCTGAATAATGCGGCGGCCCTTTGGAGACACCATTTACAGAAATGACTTTATTGACGGCTTAACGTCGGTAATTCATTTTACCTTTCATGTAGTGGAGCCCGGATTTGTTACAGTAATGGGATGATAAATGCACCCGCGGCCCACGAGCTCGAGCTGGATTAGGCGGCACTCTGCGCGCTGGCTCGTCCCCCCACCTCCCCCAGGCCCGGCCTGGCCCGGACGCTCGGTACCCCGCGCCGCCCTGCGCTCCATGACCTCCACCCAGACCCTACGCCCTCCTCTCCCTCCTGCAAATGAACATGCTATTGAGAACTCTGTGTGAGCGCATTGGCGTCTTGGCAAGCATGCAAGTGAAGTGTGTGAGGGCTGAGTGAACAAATGTTGGCCGAGACGGATGGGTGAGGGGTTCACAGAACTCTGAGTGAGCCCGGGGCTGGGCGTGTGAGTGAGGAACTACGGGCAGGGTGAGTTGTGTGTACAAGTATGTGGGTAAAGGGTTAGGGTGTGTGTGAAGGATTGTATCTGCACGAGTGGTTATATTTGTGTGGCGGTCCTTTTGGGGGCACTCGTTTCTGCCTTTGGGAGCTAAGGAATGACTTTCAACTTGATGCCCAGGCCGGGGTGGCAGAGAGGTGGGCCTGCGGGTAGCAGGTGGGGAAGCCTTACTCAAATGGAATGGAGCCCCTTTCTCCAAATGCCATCTGCTCTTGGGCCAAAGATATGGAAGTGTGGGGGTACCCCGTGCACTTTTCTATGGCCTTGCAGTTCTGAGCTATGCAGTCACCTGGGCTAGAGGCCCACAGAAGGCCATAGACTGGGCTGTGTCTCTGCAGTAAGTTGATTGTCCCCAAGTCCCCTTTCCTTGGGGATAGCCCAGATAAAAGTGGAGAATGACAAGGAAGATATAGAGTGTTTTGGCTCAAATGCCAAAGTTGGGGGAGGGGTGCTACTTTTTTTCACTTGAAGGAAGGAGGTCCCAAAGAGGCCTTCAGTGATGGGGAGTTGGGTAAATAGGACAGAGAGAGACCCCAACCGTCCTTCCCTTCTCCCGTCCTTAGACTTCCTGCATTTTCTGAGGATAGTCAGGGGCTCCCACTGAGCCAAAGACACCTGGCCAAACAGAGGAGAATGATGCATACATGTTTGGGGAGCTGCTAGCTAGTGGGGTTTGGGAATCATGTAGTCGGAAGACTGACGTGTTTATTAGAGAGAAGACTGAGAAATTTTACCTTTCTTTCTCCCCTTTTCTAATTTTGGGGAAAACACTCAGCGGTCTGGAAGAGTGGCCCGTGGCTGTGGGGACAAGAGTGTATATTTGCGTTTATTTGCTTGGTCTGTGAGAGCCACCCAGAGAGAAAATTAGTCTATAAAAGTAGTGTGTGTGTGTGTGTGTATAGTTGTGTGTGGCAGGAGACCCCTGTGTGTATGTGAACGTTAATGTGTACACCCAAGTCAGCCCCACTAGTCAGGCATGAAGAAATGTATTTGCTGAGGGTTTTGGTGTATGCTGTTCAGAAAAGAGGACTAGCCTGTGTGTCCATAGAATTTTGGATTTTGTGTAGGCAGAGACAAATACCAGGGTCCTGCATGTTTCCACCTCTCTTTCAAGGATGAGGACCAGAAGGAGAATTATGAAAGAAATTCTTGCAGCCTGGCGAGGGGTGTGCGCCATGGACTGGGAGTAGGAGCATGTTGCATGCACAGGGTGGTAATCGCATTTCGAGTGTAGATCAGATGGCGGTGGGGCCTCGTGGTGCGGGACATGAATGAGTTGTCGCAACACAATAGCGTGCAGCCTTCCTACGGGGACTGGATGACCAGCGGTTTTGTTGGGAGTGAATGCGAGGAGATTTCTGCTACAAGTGCCGCGTTATTATGAGCTAGAAGGTCAGACTATACATCGCAGGTCCCCAAAGCCTATAGACCTTGGGAAATGTGGGGCCTCGAGTCACGTCATTGTACCTGACAGTCTTTTTCAATAGACTAATTCAATTAGCACTCGGGGTCTTGGTCTTCATTTGGAGCCCATAATAATGTGGGGGTGGGTGGGTGCTGGGGGATTCGTTGGATATTGGTTAGGGATCCTAAGCAATTCTGTCCAAAGTGGAGTGGGACTAGGGGAGGCAGCAAAGGGAAAAAGCCGGTGGGTGGGGGGTGCGTGGGAGGTAAACCATGGAATATAAAATGCTCCGCTGACAAAATAAAATGCTCCGTTGACTCCTGAAATTGGGGCAGCAGCTTTGTTTGTAGAGGACCCAGAGCATTTCATGAAGGGGATGAGAGACAGGGAGGATTTCTTTTTTTCTGTATATATGAAATAAGACTAAAAATGTCTAGGTATCTGGAAAGCCCGAGAAAAAGCCCACTGTTGGATGTTGTCACCTTCGTGAATTTCAGTATTTGGATTTATGTCCCCACCATCCAGTCTTCCTCCAGAGTTTTCTCCTTCTTATCTGAGGCAGTTCACAGCATGTACAGTTTTGTTCTAGAAATAGTCTCTCTCTCTCTCTCTCTCTCTCTCTCTCTCTCAAGTCAGACAAACTGAGACTTTTCTCCTCTTGACTCCCCGTGGGAAACGGTGGAAAGCTACCGATGATTTCTGTAAATTGCACCCGGTGGCCAGGAATCAGAAAGCGCTCCTGGGGCCCTCTGGTTTCCTCTCTGAGCCCCGCGGGCTGTCCACAGGCCCGCGCCAAGCGCAGAGGGCGCCAGGGTGCAAACACCCGAACTGTCGTTGCTCGCGGGTTTGCAGGCAGCGTTCGGGCTGCGCGGGGATGATCTGGGAGCTGGACGCAGGGCCCCTTGGCTCGGATTACGGGAAGAGTAGCCTTCACTGCCCCGCCCCCCCGGAATTTCAAACCTCGCTGGGACTCTATCACACAGGCAGACAGGCCTCTGGAGCTGAGAATTTTAGACTTCGCTGCTCCGGGAAGCAAGAGGACTACACACAATTCCCTATTTATTTTTCTTCACTTTAATCTGACATCCCGCTTTTTATGCTTACACTGAATCCCACCCAAACCCCAGAACCCAGACCCGAGTTTGGGTTTAATCTCTTTCCCTTTCCCCGAAAAAAAGAAAAAATCCAGAGTTAATTCAATGTCTATGCCTGAATTTTCTTCTATTTTTTATTTTGCTTTTATCCCTGTATGGCTCCCTCCTACTCCCCAAAAGATTCCCTGAGGTCGGTGTCCTCAGGCCTAGGGTACCCACTCCCACCCCTGTTCCCCACCTGTCCGAGTGGCCGCTCCCGCCTGGATCCGGCTTGGCGCGGTTCGGGGTCCACACCGACTGGCCTTGGGCGTGTGAGAGTGTGGAAGCGATTGAGGAGGGGCCAGCGCGGCTTCCGGGTTCTGCTGCCCCCACCCCTCCGCTCAGTCCATGGTCTCCAGGAGGTCTGAACCCGACTTCAAAGTTGGGAACGAAAAACACCAGAAAAGAAGAAAAAAAACCACAACATCCAAGTCCTTTGTGCAGGAAAGCTCCCGTGACTCCAAAACCGTTCTTTTTGCTTGTCCCAGAATTAACTGTCTTCCTTCTCTTCCCTTTGACTCCTGTAGGGGAGGGGTTGGTTGTCCCCGGGCTCTTTTCCCACTGACCCTGGAAAAGGAGACAAAAGTTCGCGCACCCGGCTCTCGGCGCCTAGGTTTTCTGCCTCTGCCGGCTCCAGAGCCTGATCCAGGCCGCGCCTCCGTGTTGCCCATGGGGCGTGCATCTTTGGGACCCTCTTCCCGGGGAGGTGCAAGAAAAGCTCTGGGTTCCAGCAGAGGTCGGCGCTGCAGGGCCCAGGCGGGAAGATGTGGAAGGAAAAAGTTTAGTACAGAAGGTGGGGCAGTAAGGGAACGGAAAGTCTCATGAGCCTGGGACTGGGGGAGAGGGGCGAGAACCCGTCTGTCTACCCCACCCTGCCCCACCTCCTTCCTCATATTGAATCGGATGTGGGGGACGCGAGGGGGTCACTGCAATGCCAAGGCCTTCTCGGGCCATCTTCCCTGGTCCCCCGCTCCAGCAGAAAGCTGGGAGGGGAACGAGTGTGTAGCCCCGCGCGTGCGTGTTTGTTCGTGACTCTGAGAGGCTCTGGTTGGGTGCGTGTGTGAGTCCGAGTGTGTGCCCGAGTGTGCACGCAAGAATTGTGTGCGTTTTGTCTCTCTAATCCTCGTGTGGTTGCGTTGTGCTGTGTCAGTGTGAAAGTGTGTGTGCGTGTCCACGTGCATAGTCTCCGTGTGTGCGTGTCCGTGAGTGAATTTCTGTGAGAGCTGGGGAGTGACCGAGGTTTTGGAAGTGAAATATGTGAAGTTGCAACGACCCTAGGCTCTGACCCCAAACCTCACCTTTTACCCTATCCCTCCCTCCAAACCACCCCCTCTACCCCTGCCATTGACCTATGCCAGGAAAGAGGAGACAGTTGTTTAAACCCGGATTAAAATAGCAACTGTTTTTTTGTTTCCCACCAAGACCCACCTCAGCAGCCCTAAGCCCTGATTGAGGGGAGGGTGGGCCACACGTGCCAAGGTCAATATCAAAGGGACCTTAGGGAGCGCAGAGACCTAAAGCCCGCTCCACAAATGAGGCAACTGAGACCCGGAAGAGAGCAAGGGACTAGGTAGAGGTCCCACAGAGCGCGCCACTGGTCTCAGAGCTCGCCAAACCCGGCTCGGAAGCCGCGGGCGTCCCAGTTTTGTTCTGCAGCCTAAGTCCCAGATGAGAGCGCGGGGGATGATGGTCTCCTACCCCAGGCTTCCAACTCCACTCCATTCATCCCCAGGAAGGGTTCACCCCCTTCCCGGTGGGTGTCGGAGGTGGGAGGAAGGAGGGGAGGTTATCTCTTGGGGCTGGGAATGTAGTGAGGGTGGGGACGAGAGGGAAGTACAATCCCTCTCCTTGTCGGATCCCACTTAGGGCTCCTACGATTCCTACCTCTCCTCCACCCACCAGGGAGTTAGCAGCATCCTCTTCGCCCCGGCTAGAACTTTCCAAGTGTGAATGGTAGTTAGGGGTGGGGGGCTCGGTAAAGGGAAGGCTGGGCTCACTTCCTGCCGGGGGGCTGGGGGTAGGGATGGGGTAGGGATGGAATACCGGCCACAAAGTCATTCTAGGCACGTCCCTCCCCTCCCGCGCCAATGACTCCCGCCCCAAAATTGTTATGCAAAGGAGTCAAGTATGTGATCTTCTGGCGATCAAAGCGGCAAAGCCAAATATTAGAGGAGCAGTCAATAATGGATGAGCAGATTAAGAAACCCATCCCGCGCACAATTATCGCCGCAATTGAGAAAGCTCACTTTTTCCCTTATTCTCCACCCCACCCCCGTTTATAAAAGAAAAAGTAGGCGGAAGGATGGGGGCTGGGGCTGGGGCTGGCAGTCGAGGAGGCTGTAGGGACGTGCGTGGAAGAGCCTGTGCATGGGAGGGTTTGCATCGCGCCCCCTAGGGGTGACCCCGGTGGGTCGGGTGTGCTCTCCGCGGAGCCGACGGAGCCTTGTCCTCTGCACCCTGCGCGCAGCTGCCCCTTAAACCGTGGAACCGCTCTGAGTCGAAGGGCTGTAATCCGGGTTTCTTGGGTTTTATTTTAGACCATTCGGCAACAAGCCCGGGCTCCCCCGCCGCACCGCTTCCAGTCCCCTTTCTTTCCGTAGAGCGACCCTAAGCTGGTGGTGGGGCAGGGAGCCGAATCTGAGCTCGCGGGCGGCTAACGGCCGGCTTCCCCGTGGGGAACGCGCCACCTGTCGGCTCTAGTGAGAACTGCGTCTGTGTGGCGCCCTCGGGGTATACGAGGCTGCGGGGAGATTTGTGTCTGAAAGCCCCGGGCTTGCGGTGGGGACGTCCGGTCTCTTTCCTGACAATTGACGCCTGAGGCGGGAGAGACAACGGAATTCTCACAAAAGCATCCTTCTCAGGATTTCCTCACCTCAAGACAGCCAAAGCTGGAGGAAAATCCGCTCCCAGGGGCGAGGGGTGCGGGTTTGCCCTGCGATTCCGAAAGCAGAAAATACCGGAACCACACAGAGACTGGCGCCGCGTTGGTAGTCTGGGCTGCGTTCCTACTCCCTCTACCTGCCCCGCGTTGTGTGACCTTGGGCGGGACCCCGCTGCTTTCTGGGCCTCAGTGTTCTTATTCGTAAACTGAGGGCGTTGGATTAGATTGGTCCTCTCCCAACTCTGACCTTGAAACTGACATTGAATCTGAGCGGTGTCTGAAGACACCTGTGCCTTGTCTTCTATTTCTAGCCTTGAATAAATCCTGGACTTTTATGTGCCATTTATATCCTAATCTCTTATATATATTTAATGTATAATTGCTGCAATTATTGTTTTCTCAATTGTCTAGGATTTCATTTGGATGTGATTAGGATGGTCCGAATTATCCTGATAAGTGCCCACTAACTTAAATCTTTTTAAAAAATCAAACTAGCAAAACTTCATTCACTTTGCAGTGTGGACACTGCTGGAGAGTACCCATGTCATGGGACCAGTGAGGACACAAGGGGAGGCTTAGAGGCATGTGGGAGGCTTAGATGAGAAGACAGGACCCGGGCAGGGGTCAGTGTTAGAGAGAGGACCCAAAAGAAGGGCCGAGGCTAGAGGGAGGGAGAAGACTGGGCCAACGACGCACCTGAGCCCTAGGGTAGGAGTGGGGACGTGGCTCCTAACCCAAATCTCCCCGCCAGGCAGTGTCCGACAAGCATCGACGGCAGGCATCGAGACCAGTGCAGGGTGGTTCAGACCTCAAGCCACCCTTGACCTTTCCATGAAATGAATAAAACTCGGGAGCCGGTGAAAGGGGACAGTATTTTGATCCGGAGATCGCTTATAACCTCTGCTTGAAGTTCCGAGTTTGCGCGGCTCAGGGGAGGCTACAGTCCAACAAGGTCTGGGCCCCAAGCGTGGGGCGGCAGGACCCAAGCTGGGCGCGCCCTTCGGGGAGCCCCGGAACGGTCCGCGCCAGACATAGCCAGCTGTCCTGGTCCTCAGCTTCAGGTTGGCGGAGCAAGGCCAGAGCGGCTACCTCCTAGGCACCTGGGTGGAGGTCTCACATAGCATTCCCTGAGAAGCAAAACTGCCCTTGGGGCCTGCAGCGGGCCTGTCACATCGAACCGGAGACCCTCTGCTTTCGGGATAGATGAGAAGTTTCCGCTCTGTCCTTCTTGGAGTCCCGGAGTCGTTCTGGGGCCGCGTGCTGCCTGGAGGCGGTGAATTTCAGGGTCTTGAGAAGCCGCGCACACACGGAATTCTGGGCGGGGGTGTCGTTTCTGTTAAGAGACGGGAAAATCGAGGGACTAGAGGTCCGGTTATTGTCGCATGATCTGCCTCCTGAACGCCAAGCGAGACCTGAGCGTTCCGCTGAGGCCTCGCCCTGACACCCGGGTCCTCCGTGTGGTCGGGAGTTTGCGCCCGCTCCCGCTAGGGCAGCGAGGTCCCACTTGCGGCCGGCTGGGGTTTGGTAGCACCGGTTGTCTACGCCCCGCTGGTGACATCGACACCTTCCAACTCCTCAGACCCACCGTGTGGAATTCTGGACTTTGTGAGGGCCACCGAGGTCCTGGTCCTGGGGTCAGCTGCCATCTGACTAAACCAGGATGGCGGAGCTCCAGGCCTTGCTCTAGCACTGCCGGTGCGTCGGGGCCAGCGGAGAGCCCAGGGCGGGAGCTGTGGGATGAGCCCGGTGGCCGCGTGGTCACAGATGCCCGGCAGGACTGAGCGGCAGCCAAGACTCTCCGTCCATCCAGCCGCTGGATTCGACTCTCCCAGACCCACCACGGAACCCAAATTTGAGCAAGCAAGATAAAGACGCCAGAGGCGAGTGCGCGGCGGAGAACTGGCCGCGACATCGGAAGCTTCTGGGACGCAGAACGCTGGCTCCGACTCGCGTGGCGCAGACCAGCTTCCGTGGTTGGACTCACTTGAACAACGGGCGGATTTATATTAAACTTTGTTTTCAACCTTCACGCAGATGTTTCTGGTTTGCCGAGGGGGATAGAATGAGAGACAGAGATGAGAGAGATACAGAGAGAGAGATAGAGAGTGCGGGGTCGAGGGAGGAGGAAGAGAGGGCGGAAGCAGTTCTGTTTAGGGGTTTCCGCCTTCAAAAGACGATGGAACAATGGTAGCCAGCTCAGGATCTATCAGGTGCTAGCTCTGGGCTGCCTGGCTCTGAAGGCTTCACCTGGTGGGCTGGCTTAGGTATTCCTAATGGGCATGCCGGAAGCCTGTTAAGGATAAACCAGCATACTGTCCCTTTTACAAAGGAGGAAACTGAGGTCGGAGAGGCTTAACCCGCCCCAAGTGCATGCCCATACCAAGCGGGAAACGAAGCACTGAATATTTCCCCAGTTCATGGGGAGCCAGATGGGGACCACCAGTTCCCTCAGGGGACACCCCATGTCGCCCTGCGGGCTCCAAGTGGGGACAGGAGTTTTAACCTTCCCTGCCCTTCCCCCTGCAACACACGCGAGGTCTCAGCGCTCCCAGGCAGCCCAGTGGGGCCTCGTTCCCCGCCGGGGTGGATCAGGGGAATCCTCTGCCTGCGCCCTCTCCGAGGGTCCGCACAGAGCGAGTGCCTCATTAGGTGAGGTCTCTGGCTCCGACCGCCACTCCCGACAGGGGTCTTCCGTTTGCATCACCCAGTGGAGCTGGCCAGAGAGCCGCGCTGGAGGCCGCATCTCCCCTTGTTGGTATTGTTGTCGGCTTGCTTTCTTCTGGCTTCCAAGCTCAGTGACCCCGGAAGGGGCAGAGCATCCGACTTCGGCATGGTGGTTGGCTGCCCCCGGAGGCAGGGGTAGGGGGCCAGAAATGCTGGCCTAGGCAGGCCCCCAGCCCCGAGCTCCTGGGGTGGACATCTCAGGGTCCCGGGCCTCCAAGCTTATGGCTGGTCTCCGCGGCGGCGGGGGTGACCCACCAAGGGCAAGACTTTTTCAGACTTGCTTCTGGTCAGCAGGCAATGACTCCGACTGAGGGGTGAGGCAGCTTGGGTCCCACCGTGAGGGCAAGGCCCAGCCTTCACCAGAGCCGCGCCTCAACTGTCAGGGTGCAAGTGGCCTGATCCGGGAGCAGTCGAGGCCGGTGACAAAACGAGGATGACCCAGCGTTTTCTAACCGCACTGAGGCAGTCTCCTCTCTGGGTCGCTCCACTCCCGGACTCCGGCAGCCTGTTGGACTCCGGCAGCCTGTTGGCCTTCCTGTCACCACCTCCAATGGAGCTCCCTGCCCTCTGCCCTGGAATTGGGCCCCTGGCTCGCAGGGAAGAGGGTGGGGGTGGGATAGGGAGGAAAGGCCAGGAAGCCTGCTGGAGAGACGGAGGTGACTGAGGGCCAGCATCGCCAGGAGGCATAGTTCCACCAGTCCCCAGTCCCATGGTTCCACCTTGACCCCAGTTCACCTGCAGGGCGGCAGGAGCTCTTCTGATTCCCGAACCAGTAGCGGGTGCTGCACTGGAGGGGTTTCCGTTGGTCCAGCGCACCCCGGTGAAGGGAATTCCCTGGAAGAGAGAGAGGAGGTGCCAGAACCTGGCTGTAAGGGAGTGTTGTCGTGCAGAGAGAAGCGGGTCGTCCCGGCCTGGTGGGTCCTGTAGCGAAGCACCTGAGATTTCAGTCTCCTTCCTTTTCCTTACTCCCGTAGTTTTCCGGGACCCTAGCTGCCTCGCATCCCCTCCCCTTCTTCTTCCCTGCGGTTTCTCCTTTAACCTAAAGAGCAGAATAAGTAGGCCTTGCAGCGAGAACATCTTAGGTAGGACTGGCAGCTTCTCATGCTCTGCCAGGGCTCTCAGGATATGGGGTAAACCACCCCTTCACAGCCCCTGCTGCCAGCAAGGAGCAGAGCCTGCTGACCTGCCCCTCTCCTCCATTTTATTGTATTTTGTTTCCCTTCTCTACTCTGAAGGGATACTCCTTTATTTTAACAGACCCAATTAGGATTTGCCAAACGCTAGATAAAACCTTCCTATCAGAAAATGCCTTAGGTTTGGGAATTACAGTCCTGAGATTTTATAGGTAGCTTTAATGGAAAAGTTTGAAAAGAGACTGAGGGTGCCCTTTGTTCTAAATACATGCGAACTGGAACATGATATTTGTTGCTGTTGTTGTTGCTGTTGTTTTTTGCAGGGGGGGAAGGTGTTTGGATCTTGAGCCGAAATACATCAAAGAAGAGATCCCTGCACCTCAACTCCTAGAAGTCACAGTCACCTTGATGGTGGAGAACTGGGAATTGGAGGTGCAGGATTTGCAGGAGTAGGGGAGATAATTAATATTAGCTTGGTCACCAGAAGGAATGGAAGCTAAGAGATTGTGCTGCCATGCCCTCTTCCACATCAACCTTTAGCATTTATCTCTTCCCCGTCAGTCTGCCCAGCTATCAAGTGTGGACTCGACAGGAATGTTGCAAGGAAAAACTAATTAAATGGTAGTACAATGCTTTGAAAATATTAAGTGTCATGTAAATGCCTAATGCTAATAATAATCTTGATGGTGGTAATTATGTCCCAGGAAGCACATTCCAAGACAGCCCAGCACTGAGTCCATATGAGCTGCCTGTCTAGGAGGAGCCCGGAAACACCCACCCGTTGTGCCGCTGAGCACTGGCTATGCCTGGCCATGTGGAAGGTGGGAGCTGGGTCGTGTCCCCAACACCCAGCAGGCAGAGCAGGTTTAATCCTGGCTGGAAGTCCTTAAGCAAGTTACTGCAGCCCTTCACCTATAAAGTGGGAGTCATAATACCTGCAGCATAGGATGGTGGTGAGAATTAAATGACATCATGTGTGTAAAGCACTTAGGGAAAGTGGCAAATAGCTAAGTAGAAAGATTTGGGTAGGTGGTAGCAGCTCCTCCAGTTAAGTTTACCTAGCCCTAGCTGCATGACCAAGACAAGGGTTTCAAAGCCCATCCCACTCTCACGTTGTTCAGCTCTGATCTGTCATGTGGAATCCCAGACCCCTTTCCTATACACACTTGGCTGGGGTCAGGGTGGAGATACTTCCAGTCCATTATTATCTGCACTCTCAGAAGGTCACTGTCACGTTGCTGGTCAGCCAAAGGACTGAAGACCCAGTGCCACTGAGTTCAGGATTTGTTTAGGCCCTGAGCCTGTGACCCACCCAGGGTTTCTGCCCCTTCTCCCCAACTGCTTACCCACTCCATTGAGAGGCAGTGTTAGATTGGGGGACCCAAAAGAGGCTTGGGGACTCTTTTGTCACCCTGACTGTGAACTATCTGGAGCATCTGTCCTCCGTGCAGTGAAGAAAGACTGTAAAGAGTAAGCTCCCTGTCACCAGAGGCTAGAGGGGGAGCGGAGAGGATTGATGGCAAAGCGGGCAGTCAAGCTCTGGAAGAAGGCTTGGACTGGCTTGTCTGTGCCTCCCTGCCCCTGGGGCTTCCAGGGTGTGGTTGCTCCTCACATTGGGTCCAGCTGCCTCAGAGGCTCTGGCAGGCTCTGTGGTGTGTCCAGTGGCTTCAGCCATGTACCTTCATTGTCTGGCCTCTGTGAGTTCAGTGTCTTCTATGCTCTGTAGCTTGGCTAGGAAATTGCTATGTTGCCCTTAAGTGGGTTACCCCTTCACATTTAAACAGATGGATATAGCACAAGTCTGTGTTGGGGAATAACGTATCCCTCACTCTCCTCTTTCTCTGAATTCTTGATGGGAGGAGTAAGGGGTTCAAGGATCTTCCCTTAACAATTTTTCAGTTTGGTGAAATACCAGGCCTTCCCCAGGACTTAAGAGTTTCCTTATAAGGCAATTTCTCCCCACCACCCATCCCTTCCCACCATCCTCTCCCCATAAAAAGTTTCCCTACTGTTGCTGGACTCCAGATTTGGGGCCCTGAGTTCTGCCAAAACTAGTGGAGGCTCTGAGGGCAACAAATTGCAGTGACTCATGATTGAGGCTTTTGGGAATTTCCACCCCAGAAACCTCTGGGTCTTTTAGGGGTTTTAAAGAATCACCTAGATATTTTAATGACACTCCTTATCCTTGAACGTGTCCTTTTTGTGTTTTAATGACTTAGAGAATAATGACAAACTCGAGCTCCTTCAGCTACCTTTTATTGTCTTTCCCAATTTGGTTCAAAGTTCAGCTTTTCCTTCTACGTGATGACACAGCCCTCCCCATTTGAGAAGAGCATAGCTTTAGAAAAACAAAAAAAAACTTTAAAAACAAAATACTTTGTTTTGTTTGTCTTAGGCAACAATAACTCAAATACACCTTAACTTTGAAAGTAAAATATTTTTAATATCGTACAGAAACAGGTGGTTTCCCAGGTAATTCTTTTTTAAAAAGGCACTCAAATAAGAATGCTATCAACAGTGGCAGTGTTGGGTTTTTGGGTTTAGGCCACGTGAGACTTCACGGTTGCACTCTGATCAGAGGTTTGTAGGGTCAGACACTGACAATTCACCCACCTCCCCCCTACACACACACACACACACACACACACACACACACACACACACACACACAAGGCAGNNNNACACACACACACACACACACACACACACACACACACACACACACACAATAGGCAGGCACAGTTGAAAGGAATTTTGGAGTTTGCCATTTCACTCTCTCCTGTCCAAATATAGGCTTTGCTTTTCCTTTCTTCTTTACAATGAGATGCCTGATTGTCACTGTGCCCAGCCTCTCGTCTGCTTTCTGGTTGGGAAAGTCCTAGCACAGGGAGATGGTTGGGAAAGTCCTAGCAAGCTCACAGTGTCAGTCAGTGGCAGGCAGGGACTGGCTTCTGGGTCAGTGGCCTTTCTGCCAGCTCATCTGCCTGCTGCTGCTTTGGATAAAAAGGAAAATCTACATGCAAATCCTGCAATTCAAAAATATGGTTCTTTTCCCTTGGAAACCTCCTCAATTTCACAGGCAACCTTGCCAGTGTGCGGAAAGTTTCCATGCCAGATTATACAGTTACACACCCAGGACAATGGGCCAGTCAACAACCATGTCCCCTCCCCACACATGAATGGGAGCTGAGGTCTGAGAACTTTCAGGAAAAAGTGGGGAATTCATATGCACACATCACTTTGGTAACTTTCTAACAAGTTTGTTTTGCTGTTGTTGTTGCTTTAGTCAGCTCCAGCCAAGATTCTTGCTTCATCATGAAAGATTTGCTTCCAAATTGGATAAGCCACCCAGTGAGACACACTTGATAGTGAAGATAAGATTTTAGCAACAGCTGCTGACTCAGCCTTTTCGCTTTCATGAAGATGTGTTTCACTAGAAAGCATTTCCTTTCCTAGGAATTTTATAAATAATTGAAAATTTTAAAAAAACCTTTTGGTCCCTTTGGTTGGTGGGAAGGGAGTAAGGAGAGTGCTGTTGGGGACATGGAGATGGACCAGGCAGAGAAGCAAGGAGAGGCTGGAGCAGGATGAGAGAAGCCTTCTCCTTCCCCTTCCCCTTCCCCTTCCCCTTCCCCTTCCCCTTCTCCTTCTCCTTCTCCTTCTTCTTCTTCTTCTTCCTTTTTTGAGACGGAGTCTCTCTATCAGCCAGGCTGGAGTGCAGTGGTGCAATCCCAGCTCATGGCAACTTGCCTCCGCCTTCCAGGTTCAAGCGATTCTCCTGCCTCTGCCTCCAGAGTAGCTGGGATTACAGGCAGGCACCAACATGCCCAGCTGATTTTTGTATTTTTAGTAGAGACAGGGTTTCACCACGTTGGTTGGGCTGGTCTTGAACTCCTGACCTCAGGTGATCCGCCCACCTCAGCCTCCCAAAGTGTTGGGATTACAAGCGTGAGCCACTGTGCTCACCTGAGAGGAGCCTTCTAATGGGGAGAATAGGGAGGTTCAAGCTGCCCTGCGCAGCCCTGAACTGCATCAAATAAATCCATTTTATTTGACGATTTTCAACATCGGGGACTCAGATGACTCCCAATCCTTATTAGATATCTGTAGCTCCACACTGGCTGCTGTGTTTGCCATGGACTGTGGGAACCCAAGAATTTGTGTAATAATTTTGGTTAGTTTTCTTAAGAACACACTCTTACTTCCACAGGATGTTTAGGAAGAGAAGCTTCTATTCTGATGTAGAGAGCCTTTCTCTCCCTCCAAGGGCTGCCAAAATTACCCCCTTCATGGGCTGCCAAACTCTCTCCCCCTACATTCAGCCTCTTCCACACTGCAGGCTCTTTGGCACAGGTGTGGGATCTGGGAGCTGAAATGTTCATCATTTCTCCCAGATATTAGCATGTCATCAGGTCCCACAATAGCACAAGGGGCCGAGTTTATCTCAGAAGTCCATAGAGTAAAATGGGTCCAAGGCCTGTAGAAATCACCAAACTGAAATCCTTCCTAAGCCTGCAGGGGCAAACTGGAGACAATCCCAATTTCTGTACAGCAGAAACCCCTCAAGCTTGTGTAGATGAGAGGCACCCTCCCAGTGTGGGCAGGCTAAACTGGGTCCAGAGTGGTGGAAGGAATCAGCGCTCCAGGGCTCCGAGAGTCAGACGGCTGGCCGCAGGGAAGTCAGTTTGCTGGGAGGCCTAGTGACCTTGGCTGCTGAGTACCCCTCCATGTGCAGTCAGGGAAGCTATCAGGTAAGTCTCCAATGGGTCAAAGAAGCGGATCCTCTGTCCTCTTGGTCTGCGACTTTTCCCATGAAGGACAGACCTCGTAGCCTACATCCCTCCATAAATTCAGATCTGGGTCTCTACCCTGTGAGTGAAAAAGAGAGAGAAGGGTGTGTCCCATTTAGAGGTTAAAGGATATGAGACCTAAAAGAAGCAGATCGTGGAATTTCAGGCATTATCTAGCAGGTGGCACAGAATTTGGGCGAGTCCAGGCTGTCTCGGTGCTGCCTGACAAATCATCCTTCCACTCAGAATAGATACCCCTGGACCCTCATATCCTTGTACTGTATGGAGACTGCTTCTCAGACCTGACTCCATGTGATGTGACTTTGTGTCTGCTCCCCCGAGGATGGTGGCTTCTCACTCCCTGGGGCTGTCGAGTGCTTGAGATGTGGCTGGTCTGCATTGAGGTGTGTTGTCAGCATAAAATGCACACCAGATTTCAAAGGCTTAACAAGAAGAAAATATATTACACAGTATCTCATTCGCTTTTGGAAAGGAGCCCTTTGATCTAGAGAGGTCCTGCAGCCTTCCTTCTTTTCTGAGAAGGAAAAGTTTGCAGCGAGCGTCCTCTGAGCAGGTAGGCCTACCTGTCTCTTCTGAAACTACTTTGAGAACTTGATCATTACTTTCCTTCTCTTGTTAATCACATGCTCGGAAGCACCTCAGAATTTCAGTAAAATTTCATTTCTGCTGGACAGGAGCCAAAAGGCTGAGAGTAGGCTGGGCGAGTAAGCCTGGAGGCCCTGCTAATTTCTAAATACTGGTTTCTGGTGACATCGTGTGGCCACTTCTTGGTACTACACAGGTCACAGGCTGTGTGCCAGTCCTGAGTTCCCCATTTCTGATGTCACCCACCTCTTGCTGAGTGGGCCAGTATGTCAGAAATCCTAAACTTGTAGAAGGCTTGTGTTTCCAACCTCTATTTCTCCTCTCACTCCTGTCCACCTCATTTCAGTTCTTCCACATCTATAATATTGGGCCTGTCACACTAAAAACGGGAAATGGCTGTGGACTCAGGGTTGGAAGAACCCTGAGTAGAATAGAGTAGTTTTAGGAAAACCATTCAACATCTCTGGGCTCCTCCTCTTCAAGATTATAGTGGATGACCTCTAAAGTCACTTATGGCTCCCCAAGTTCATAAATATAACAGTAGAATTTGAGACACTAATGAAGAAGACTCAAATACTGCCTCATTGGTAGTGACCTACAAGAAATGCCCAGTCTCGAGTCTAACACACAGTTCAGAAGGTGATCCAAACATGGAGCTGAAGTGGCCAAATGTGATTTCCTTCCTTTTTTAAAAAAAATATTGGATCTCTGTCTCTGGAGACCAACCATGATTTCTTAGGAGATGATAATTCTCATAAATGCAATTGTTGTCAATTTTTGCCTATATTATGTCATTTAATTCTCACAAAAATCCCATAAATTAGGCATTATCACAATGAAAAATACCTAATATATTTAACACATACAAGAGATATCCATGTATGTGGATGTATATGCATACCTACAAATGAATGTGTTTAAAATCATATCATAAATACTCAGGAACTAATTTCAAGAACTAGAACAACAGTGATTCTATGTTTATGAAACTCCAATACAAGTAAAACTAAACAACATGTAATAAAGGCAGTTTTTAAAGGCAACGAAGGCCAGGTATGGTGATTCACACCTGTAATCCAAGCACTTTGGGAGGCCAAGCTGGGTAAATCGTCTATGTATACGTGTCTTCTCTGTCCCATTCCCTTGCCTCTGCCCAAATTAATCACTATCCTAAATTTTATATATTTGCCTGTTTTTTTCAGACAGGGTCTCACTGTCACTCAGGCTGGAATGTAGTGGCAAGATCATGGCCCACCACAGCCTTGACCTCCTGGGCTCAGATGATCCTCCTGCCTCAGTCTCTGGATTAGCTGGGACTACAGCCACACACCAACATGTCTAGCTAATTTTTGATATTTTTGTAGAGATGGGGTTTCACCATGCTGCCCAGGCTGGTCTTGAACTCCTGGGCTCAAGCGATCTACTCACCTTGGCCTCCAAAAGTGCTGAGATAACAGGTGTGAGCCACCATGCCTGGCCTTCTTTGCCTTTTAAAAACTGGTTTTATTACATTTTGTTTAGTTTTACTTGTATCTGAGTTTCATAAAAAAATGACATTCTATGGTCTATGGAACTAGATTTTTCACTAAGAATTACTTTTCTCAGATTCATCACTGTTGCATGCGTGTAACGGGGCTTGAGTCAGGTTCCCAGTTGTATAAGAGTTCATTGTTGGAAAAAAATCTCATTTTATTTATCTATCCCCTTGTCAGTGGACATTTGGGTTGTTCCTAGCTCTTTGCTTCTGTGGACGTTCTTGTTTTTGTCTCTTGGTATACATGCACAAAACTGTCTCTAGAAGACAGTGAAAAGATTGGTGGTTGCCAGGCGCTTGGAGAGTGGTGGTGAATAGGTGAAGCCCAGGGAACTTTTAGGGCAGTAAAACTATTCTGATATATATGTATATTTCAGCCTCAAGGATGAGCATACATCCCTACCTGCTAAGTGTGGGCTGGGCTGTGCATAATGTGTTCATTTCCTCCAAGGAGTATAGGGGAAAGAGTCACTTTACAGTGTCACAATCTGACACATACTACCTCAGCCGGCTGATCAAGGTCAGTAGCAACAGTGATAAATCATGTTAGTACATATCCTTCATACAATGATAAAAATGGCACTTTACCTCAGTGGTCTTCCTCCCCAAAGCCCATAACCCCAGTCTAATCATGAGAAATACATCAAATACATTCCACAGAGAAACATTCTACAAAATACCTGACCAGTACTCCTCAGAACTGTCAGGGTCATCAGAAACAAGGAAAGTTTGAGAAACTCTCACAGGCAAGAGAAGCCTAAGGAAATATGTCAAGTAAATGGGTGGGATCTTGGAGCAGAAGACATTAGATAAAAGCTAAGAAAATGTGAATGAACTATGGACTTTAGTTAATCATGTAGCAGTATGTAACAAGGGTACCATGCTAAGGTCAATGACAGAGAAAACTGGGTGAGGGAGTTTATGGGAATTCTCTACTGTCTTCTCAATTTCCCTATGAGTTTAAAACCGTTCTAAAAATAAAGTCTGTTAAAATGGTATGGGTTCTAGAAAGTTATAGGTAAAAAGAAAACGATACCTTAAAACTGTCTCTAGATCAAGATTGCAAACTTTGTCTGCAAAATATCAGCTAGTAAATATTGTAGGCTTTGGGGCCTTAAGGTCTCTGTTGCGACTACTCAGCTCTGCTGTTGTGTGTTACAAGAGCAGCCATCAGCAATATATTAACAAGTAAGTGTGGCTGACTTCCAATAAAACTTTATTTACCAAAAACAAAGTCCACTGGCCTCAGTTTGCAAACCCCTGCTCTCGTGTATATAAGTGACGTCAAAGTGCTAGGTCACACATTTCCGTCACGTTGCGGTGGAAAGCATCAAGTTGTACTGCATCAAATACACATTCATCAGAAATAGCAGAAATGGATTAACATTGAAGTCCATGTCTTGCCCAGAACTTAGCATTTTTACTGCAACTGTATCTCACTGGGTTATTTTTTACTTCGCTCTTCTGATAAATGCCTATTTGCCGCTTTTGCTCATTTTCTGCTGGGCTGTCCTTTTTTCTAATGCGTGGGCAGGAGTTCTTTATATATTCTGGATACTAATCTACCAGCTACAGATGTTGCATATATTTTCTCCTGGTTTATGGCCTGCCGTTTCACTGTTCTTTTGGTGTCTTTTGATGAACAGAGTTAATTTTAATGTATTCCGGTTTATTAATTTTTCCTTATTGCAGTTAGTGCTTTTTCTCTCTTGTGTTTAAGAAATCATCTTGAACTCAAAGTCAGAAAGATACTCTTCCATATTTTCTTTGAAAAGTTTTGAAGTCTTACCTTTCATCGGTCAGTCCTCCATGTACCCGGGATTTACTGCAAAGTACAGAGTACGTGGAGGAGGAAAGGATTCGATGCTATGTTTTTCTACTTGGATGCCCAGTACTCCCATCCCTATTGCCTCCTCCTATGTTGGTCTGGAGTGCCATCTGCCATGTCACCAAGAGGAGAACATTAGATAATGCAGGAAATATGCTTGGCCTAGCCCCCAGCATCAATTTAGTGAGACTGTGACTCTGAATCCCCCTTCCTTTCCAGGCTCTAGGGGAGCTAGGGCTCACAATCTTCTGCTTTCAATAACACTTTTCCTAAACATAAAACCATAATGTAATAAGGGCTTCTGGCTACAGCAAGCTTGCACATCCACCAGTGAACCCAGGGTAACAGGACAGCAGCAGAAGGGGCCCTCACCCTCTAAGCACTGCAAAATGGACAGCTCAGCACTCCTCCTGCAGCTCAAGCATTTGCTAAAGCGCTTTTAAACAGGTCTTCAGTCAAGGACACTGGGAGATGGCAATTAAGTCTTCTCAAGACTCCAGGGGCCCTGGTGGCAGTGACTGGGAAATCTGATCTGGTGAATAGATAAGAAATGGTTATAATTAGCACATTCAATGTGAAATACACGTGATTGCACAGATTGTAATTTTCCAAACTGTCAAGACAATTCTCAAACAACTCTTCACTCATAAGGAGACTCAGCATGGCCACTGTATATACTACTAATTTCCTTGTTTTCACAGAGAGCAGATAAAAGTCCCAACTCATCTTGTCTATATGTCTGCCAAATATAAATTCAAGGAATTGAAATGAACAGGAACTTAATCTTACAGATATGTCTTAGATTATTTTCTTATTGAGGTATAACTTACATTCAGTAAAATTTTACAGATCTGAAGTGTCCAGCTTATGAAACTTTTCCATATATGTACACCTGTATTATTGCCACCTAAACCTGCATATTTAACATTTCCAGGCCCCAGAAGGCTCTCTCATGCCCTTCCTGGTCATGTCTCCCTGCAGAGGTAGCCATTAGTCTGATTTCAATCATGCAGATTAGTTTTGCTTGTTTCTGAAGTTCCCGTAAATGGAATGCTTTATCACATGTACTCTTTTGCATGTGGCTTCTTTAGCTCAACATTCTGCCTGTGATTCATCTGGGATCTTGTATGTAGCCAGAGTTTGCTTTTTCAATAGTAAAATGATGAATGCGTGATGACACATCGTATGATCTGCCACATTCATCATTTTACTATTGATGGACATTTTGGTTGTTTCCAGGTTTGGGGCTATTACAGATAAGGCTGCTATGAACTTCAGTGAATATGTGTTTTGGTGCACATGTGTGCACCTGTATGTTGGGTATAAACCTAGAAGTTGTATCTCTAGATTATGATAGGCATTGGATTTTCTTTCTTCTTTGTTTTGGAAAAAAAAAAAAAGCAGCTTAATTTAGGTATAATTTATGTACAAAAAATCAACCAATTTTAACTTTATAATTTTTGACAAATGTATTCAGTGTCTAAGCATGATGATTATCAAGATAGAGAACTGTGTCATCCCATCCCAATATTCCTTTGTGCTTCTTTGCAATCACTTTCCCCTACCCTCAGCCCCTCACAACTTCTGATTTTATTTCTTTCAGTCCAGTTTTGCCTTTTATTGTGCCCAGTTGATGGTGAGTCACTCTTGAATCTCTACTTCCAGTTTTGATCTCTCTCCTGAGTTACCAACTTTCATCTCCACCTGCCTGCTAAGTGTCCCCAATGGAGAACTCTAAATGAACGAACCCTAGTGGAACCCAACACCTCTTCCTCCTCCTCCAACAAAGTTTCCCTCCCTGTGTTCTCTGTCACCTGAGAGAATCACTCTTAATCCACGTGACCAAACCAGAAAGCTGGTTAGCACTTAATATCGACCTCCTTCCTCCCCTACCACCCATATCCAATCAATGAGCCCTAGTCAACATTCTCTAAATATCTCCTGGATCAACCTACTTATTTCCAGCTCCTCTGCATTAGTCTACCATCATCTCTGAATTTCCTCTATGTGTCTGACTTTTTGCCTGTTAGCATGAACCCCCACAGTCCATTCTCCACCCTAGAGAGGAGCCCTTCTAAAGTGTGAACCTGACCAGGTCACTCTTTAGCATAAAACTTTTCAAGAGCCTCTTGGGACTTGTGGTCACACAGTTGCCTTCACCTGAGGCCTCTTCCCTCCCTTCATCCCAGCCCCACACTTACCTCTGCTGAGCTCCTGAACGTCCTCATGTCCCAGTTAAGAAGTCACTGCTGTGCAAGCTCTGACTCAACCTGAATAGCAAGTGCAGGTCAAGTCTGACCTGGGCCCCCCCTTTCGTTGTTCCCCTAGCACTTCCTTCTTCACCTCTTCAGCACTGAATGCAATCACTCTGTCTGTAATTCCATTTATTTTCTGTGTCCTCTTCAACTGAAAGCCATGTGAAGACAGAGTCCATGTCTGTCTAGTTCACTGTCATACCTGGAAACAAATATTTGCTGAAAAATAAAGAATACTGATACATAACATCTTCTATTCATTCAGTATATCTATCATGAAATATTTTTCTAGTACATAATTTTAAAGGAAATCTATTATATTACTGCATAAATGTACAATCATTTAAGTAACTGTCAGGCATTAAGATAGCTATTTTTTTCTGATTATATCTGTTATTATAGTGGGTATCTTTGCACACAGTTCTCAATACACAATCATTATTTAGGGGACTAAAATTTCTAAAAATGAAAATGGTAGGTCAAAATGTATGCATATACATTGGGAACTCCTAGGCCAGTATTTTTCAAACAGATCTTAATTCATTGGTAGGTTATAAAATGCACCCTGTCCCTAGCTGAGGCTTGCCTCCATTTGGCGAGTAAGAACATGCACAGAAGCTATTGCTTTCCATGTATTTAAGTCAATACGTGTGCCCCTTAATAGTTTGCAGTACGGAGGTTCAATTGGAGTGGAAAAGCTAATAAATAAGGCTGTAAATGAATCCATCAACTGGTAAACAGATATAAACATATGGGAAAGCGCCTGGATTCTGGACTTCATATGAGCTATTTTTTTCCCCCCATTAAAATAACAAAAAAAAAATTGGAATTGAAGTTTGTTTGATGAAGGCACAATCCCCCAGTGGGTGTTTCCTTGTCCCTTGGAGTCAGGAAATATCACTCATCTCAGGTGGGTCCTTTGATGTCAATTTCCTGAAATTAATTCTCAGGGCTATTTATGACAATATAAACCAACTATGGCAATATAAATCTTTAGGTTCCTGGAACTCAAAATGGTAAACCTTCCCTGAATTGGATAGAGGCTGACCATGTCAGAAAACCTTGGAAGAAAGTCTGAAGTAGAATGGGGGGACTGTTGGAGCACCACACATATCATAAAGGAATCTGGCACTGGGTCCTTGCTGTCTGCCTGCCAGCTGTGGGAGGCGTGTTTCTCAGTGAGCCTCTGTTCCAAAATTCATAAAATAGAGCTATAAAGGCCTCCTTACAGATCTTGCCTTTTCATTCAGAGTATCAAAATGAGGCACAGTATGGAGAAGGGCTTTGTAAACCATGAAGTTATGTACAAAGGCTTGGTGATGTTACTTGGATTAACCAGACCTTGGGTCGACTTTTCAAAACAAGAGGGAAGGCTAAGGGAGGATCAAGTTCCTAGGGTGTTTTTGGTTGTATCCTAAAATCCCTTGTTCTCTTGGATACAGTAAAAGCACTGTTAACATTGCTCCTGTGGTTACTATGTTACAAACAGCAACAGGAGGTAGCAAGTCCGGCAGCCAAGTCCCCTGGCACAGAGAGAGAGTATGAACTTCAGACTTAGCAGACCCAGGTTTGAATCTCAGCTTCATCACTGGTTAACTGCTCTCTGAGTGCATCTATGAAATCGGGATAATGACACCTTATTGGGAGGGCCACATGAATGATACAATGCAATAGTTGTGTGAACATAGTGTCTGCTCATGAAGTCATAATCCTTGCTAAGGCAGTGCTGATCTTCCAAGGTTGGCGATGCTGGAGAAAATCCGTGCAGAGCTGCGGAGGCTGAGCCTGCCATTTTCCACTCCCTGTATCTCTGAGATGCTCTTCTCTTTGATCTCATGTTCCTGGACTTTAGTGTGCAAATGCGCTTTGGTAACTCAATTAAAAAGTCAGTCCCTGGACTGCATCCCCAGTGATTGAAATGCACCTGTGACACCGACTGTCTCCCCCTGACCTATGGTCATATTGATGCCTCCAGGACACTGGTTGTCCTTTGAGGTTCTGGCCACAGCGTGAACTCTGCCTTCCCCTCGTAGTTCCCATATCCATGGCTCAAGGATAAAGGAAAGGACTTACGTAGAGGGATGTGGAGTTTACCCATCCAGCCAGAGCCAAGAGGCCCCCTTCAGGCCCCTTCCACCTAACTCTGTGTCTGTGTAGCCCATCACCCACACCCCAAGCTGAAAGCCAGGAAGGAGCAACCCTCAGCCATGCAGGAAGAAGGGAGAGCGCCTTCTTTCCCAGTCTCAGATCCTGGCTTTTCGCTCCAGAAGGGCTGCACCAAGGCTGCAGATCACCCTTGCCTGCCTCGGGGGCAGCTTCTCTGTGAAGCAGGACTCTGGACTCTGACATCCTTCCAGGCATCTCCTCACTCAGGCCTTCCGTGGGCGACCATTTCCGCAGGGACGGCTCCAGAATTCTCACACTGGGGAAACTGGGGTGGCGATAGGGGCTGGGGTCTAACAAAATGCTGTTTTTTACTTAAACTGCATGTTATGTGTAGATATCTAAAAATGCAGTTTCCTAGAGGTATTTTATTCCCATTTGAATAAGATTGAGAAAATATTGTAGAGCTGAAACAATACTATTAGTGCTATAACTGTTACTGGACTTCTTTCCTATAATCCCTTATTTATGATCATGGATGCAAAAGCTCAAAAAATCACGTTTTTGCACAACCTATTTGGTGGCAAAACCCTTCCTAAGTGGATGTGAAACCATTTGTCATCTTTATCTCTCTGGCTTGGTTTGAACACTCATCCATCCTGTGTGCTAGGTTACAGAGGTGCTGCTCCAGACCCCTTGGGGATGTCAGGAACCATTCCATTTTTATACTGTCTTACTTTCTTCAAAACCCTAACATTCTGAATTTTCAAATGCTTCTGGCTCACAGAGTTTTGGCTACAGGGTAATGCGCTTTATTATGTTAATGCTCACTGTTGTTGCTGCTGTTTAAGAGTGGCAAGGGTGAGCTGGGACTAAAGGCTCCCCCAGACCGCCCCCCACCCCAGCCCTCAAACTGCTCCTCTGGGAACTGCTTCTCCTCAGGCATCACTGCTGTCCACTTCTGGTTGGACCTCATCAGTTCCATCTCAGGCCGGATCATTGCCATGGCTCAAAGCTGTGACCAGGAAAAATTCCCCACACAGAAGCCCCTAAAACTATGCTTGCTTTCCTGGCCCAAAGGCAGGTGGTGGCTTTTCCCATTGGGCTTCAGGATGTACCGTGGCTCTGAGCCCCAGGCAGGACCAAGGAGGATGCCAAGGTAGCTGTCAACGCCAGCGGTAATGAATCACTGGGAATCAGATAACAAGGCTCTTACCTCTGGCACCTTCATCAAAGGCACTCTCAGCCAGGACTCATGAACCTGCCATGCTTGTCAGCCCTCCCCACACCCCAGCCCTGTCCCACCCCTTCCCGGTCCCCGAATGTCAATCAATCTGAAAAGGGAAGGGGAGAGCCAGAGTGTCTGCCTGAGGAGTCCTTGGCACAGAAGCAGGGGCTGCTGTTACCCAGCAGACACCAGTGGCTCAGAGAGGGCTGGATCCCAGAAGGACGTGACTGTGTATCCATCTTATTCTCTGCTGTGGCCCAGGGCCCTAGCACAGCACTAGCACTTAATAGCAGCTCAAAGATTATTTGCTGAATGAATTCATAAACCCAAGTAACATTCACTTAACTGGCCAGACAGCAGTAGGTAAAATGATCAGAATCACCAGTGGGTCCACAGTAGCTGTGGGAGATTTACTGTAGTGCCCACTGTATGCAGAGCCCTACTAAGTGCTATGCGCCAACCCCCATATAGTTTAGACCTTAACACACTATGTGAAGGTGGGATTTTTACCCTCATTTCATAGGCAACGAGTTGAGGCACACTGAAGGAAAAACCCTTTTTCGAGGTCCCCTGGGCCACCCACACAGTGGAGCCAGACTTTACATCTGACTTCCATCCTGCTCTGCTGCCCATGAACAATCCATTTGTCAACTTGACCCACCACGGGGCTAGGCCAGGCTCCACCACCATTCTTCATGTTCTGAGTAGAAACAACTGCTAGGGTCTCAAAAAGAGACACCAACAACTTTCTCCTGCTGCAAGAAGTCAAGAAGTGAGGACGGAGGAGATGATAGAGAAGGCGAAATGGTGGTGGTGGGGGGGGTGGGGGTGAGGAGCTCCCACTCCATAGTTTGTCCTGCTTCCCAAGTCCCTTTCCTCCCTCCCCGAACATCTGAAGCACAACTTATCTGCAAGCTCAGGGATTTCTCTTACCTCCATCTCCCCTGACCCAGCCCTGTCACCTGCCCGCTATGTCTGTGGTCCAGTAGTCCACACAGATGGGCATCGTTCCCTTACAAAGCTATGAAAGCTCAATCCTCACCCTTGTTTTTTGTTAAATCACAAGAAAGCCACGTTTGCGACTTACTCATCCCCTCCTGTGAGAGCAGCCCCTGAGGTGGCTACTGGGATTCCCACCTCCTGGGACCCACGCACTGTGTAATTCCCTCCCCTGTGGGTGAGCTGGTGTTAGGAACTCACTTCTAGGGAAAAGAAAAACAGGAGCCTCGAGGTTTAACTTTGATGTTCATTTGTATTAATCATCTCATTCTGGAGTCCTAGAGCAATCAGCTTAGAGTCTGATTGAAAGCTATACACCATCTCCCAACACAAACATACATTATGCACATTGAATTTTCAACTACTTTCTAGAGGTTCATGAGCCCTTTCCCAAAGCCCCATCTTGGAGACCCTCAATTTATCGTGCCCCATTTCCTGAATGGTTAATATTTCTTTTAAACAGAATTTGCCATCCACTAGGTGTGACTATGGGCACTGGAAAGAGCTGGTAAGAGCTGTAACGGGGTAAGAGCTGGAATGGGGTTTGTAAACCATGAAGTTATCTATAAAGGCTTGGTAATGTCACTTGGATTAACCAGCTCTTGGGTCAACTTTTGGTCGACCTGTAAGAGCTGGAACGGGGTTCGAATCCAGCCCATCTGGCTCTAGACTGCCTCCCTGTTTTATAAGAAAATCACAGAGGTTTTTGCTGTTGTTTTTACTTGTTCTGCTTTGCTTTACGTATATTCTCCAGAGACTGAAATGCACAGATTTTAAGTGCACATTTTGATGAGTTTTGACAAATGTATACTTCTGTGTGATTCCCACCCAAGTCCAGATATTGAACATCTCTATCTTCCCAGAAAGTCCCACAGGCTCCTCTCACTCACTCCCTTCCTGCTCCCCATCACACCAAGGTGGCCACCATTTTAAATGCTGTTTCCATCTATTCCTTTTGCTGCTTCTTGAGCATCATGTAAGTGGACTCATAAATACAATCAACCCTCCCTGTCCATGGGTTCCACATCCATGGATTCAACCAACTGTGCATCAAAAATATTTGAAAAAGAAAACAATAAAAAATAACAATACAACAATAAAAACTATAGAAATAAAAAATACATAATAATAATAATTTGCATAGCCTTTATATTGTTTTAGGTATTATACATTATCTAGAGATGATTTAAAGCACACGGGAGGATGTGCGTAGGTTATGTGCAAATGCTACGCCATTTTATATAAGGGACTTGGGCATTCATGGAGTTTGGTGTCCACTGGGATCATGGAACCAATTCCTCCAGGATGCCAAGGGATGACTCAACATACACTTTTGCATCTGGCTTCTTTCACTCAGTATAATTTCTGTAAGAGTCACCCATGTTGTTGTACATATTTGGAAATTTGTCCCCTTTCATTACTGAATAGAAAGTTATCGTATGAATATACTATGGCCTGTGTATTTGTTCTCCTTTGATTGACACAACGACATCTCTAATTTGGGGGTATGATGAATAAAGCTGCTGCAAATATTCTGAAGTCTTTTGTGGGAACATATAGATTCATTTCTCTCGGGTAAAGACCTAGGGATGTAATTGCTGAGCCAAAGGGTAGGTGTGTGTTTACATTTGTTACAAACTTTCGGACAGTTTTCTAAAGTGGTTGCGTTATGTTATCTTTCATTTAACCTTCAGTATTAGATGTATTTTAAGCTGCCGTAAATATCTTTTGGAAATAGGTGAGTTTTAAGTGAAGGAATGAATGAATGATGGATGGATGACCCAACAATTCAGCTATCCCGTAACCCAGCGTGTGAGCCACCCCTCATGCTCCACCCCTCCCTGACAGCTCAGCTGCACCCGAAGCTTTCTGAAATGTCAGACCATGGTTCTCTATATTGGAGGAAGCAATGATCTCAACAACAAACTCTTCCTGTCCTCATTCTGGGACCTTGATTCCTTGAGAGTTTCTTATTACACAATCTGTTTGTCTGTAGAGAAGTGGCATCCAGAAGGTGGTAGGGGAGAAATAAATGAAGTAATGGAACAGAGCAGATATAGGTAAAAAGGGTCTTAGGTCCTCAGGAAAAGGGAAAGGGAGGGATATGGCCCTTCCCTCCAGGTCCTCATATGTATTGCCCCTTCTTCTGGAACCGACTCAGAGGCTTGCCCTCAGAGAGTTCTAATTTACTCTGTATTCTGTGTGGTAAGAGCAGGAGGCAGTATGTCCAGTGGACTGTGAGCCTGAGCATTCTAAAGACAGTAGGGTCAAGTCACTGGTAGCCCACTGGAACCTTTGAAAAGTAGAAGAGGGGCCAGGCACGGTGGCTTATGCCTTTAATCCCAGCAATTTGGGAGGCCAAGGTAGGTGGATCACCTGAGGTCAGGAGGTTGAGACCAGCCTGGCCAACATGGTGAAATGCTGTCTCTACTAAAAATACAAAAATTAACTGGGCGTGGTGGTGGTTACCTGTAATCCCAGCTATTTGGGAGGATGAAGCAGGAGAATCGCTTGAGCCTGGGAGGTGGAGGTTGCAGTGAGTCGAGATAACACTATTGCACTCCAGCCTGGGCAACAAGAGTGAGACTCCGTCTCAAGGAAAAAAAGAAAGAAAAGAGGAGTAGAAGAGTTACCATTTATTTGTCTGGGGTGCAGTGCAAGCTGACACTCAGGTACACTCACCCCTTGGTAGGTGCCCCTGAGAAGGATACAACTTGCCAACGGCACGTGATGGCCCCAGGTAAGATGCCTCACTCATTGGCAGGCACTCTTGGTGGATCTCCTGAGAAGGAGCCATGCGGATTGTCTGCTGGTGTGGGTGATCTGTGCAGACAGCCCCACTATAAAGTTGTGGACTGGGCTTGGAATGTGTTTCTCTGGCAGTGGTGCATTGACTGGAGCCAGGCAAAGCCTTCTAGCTCATCAGCCTTCTTGCCAACACAAAGTGTGCAAGAAGAATTCAGGATCCCCTGTATTTGATATGTGTGTGTTGGATTTACAGCCAAAACCAGACAGAAGAAGTCTCTCTCTGATGTCAAATATCAGATCTTTGGAAAACTTTTTCAAAACACCAATATAACACAATGTGTAAGAGTGCAGACTCTAGTAGCAGACTTGTCCATTTAAATCCTGGCACCACCACTTTCCACTGGTGCCAAGGGAAGATTCTTTAACTTCTTTAAGACTTTATTCCTTTATCTTTACATAAGAATGATGCCTACTTCCTATGGTTAATGTAAAGATCAAATAAGACACTGTGTGTGAAGCACCCATCCCATAGTAAGTACCTGGTGAACTATGATTAGACAAGATATCTGAATGGTTGTTTCATCTTTTGACCTGGAAGCTTGACTAGAACAGTTTTAAACAGTTAAAAATGAAGAGAAATCAATTAAACAAATGGTGCTTTTAGAAGATGCTGAAAGACAGAGGATGATCCGGATGACCCCTTTACTCGCAAAGGCTTCAGGATGATGTCTGCATGAGCAGCACTGAGCTGTTTGTATCTTCAATAGGGTGACACTCGAATAATGATGCTGGCCATTGCTGCCCCTAATTGAGTTTTAATTACAGTACTTCCAGGAAAAATGAAGTGAAACCTCTGTTCTCCTTGCATAATTAAATTTAGGTTAGCATATCTGGAGAATTCTTAGCCCACACATGCACCACTTCTCCTTGTCTGAAGAGGGATTTCAAAATTGGACATTGTTGTTTAATGGATAGAGTTAAAGAATGACACATGGGCTTTGCTCCTCTTTAATTACGAATAGTTAATTGTACAAAGAACCTAATTAGATTGCCCACCAGCGGGAGATGTAGGTGGAGATGAGATGGATCTCTTCATTAGCTATGGTTCCAAGGAAAAGAGGCCAAGGAGGTTTCCAGACAGGGCAGTCATAAGTCATAATTTTGAGAGACACTGCTCTCCGTGGAAGGGGACTGACTTTGTGAACCTGCAGGCGCTTTGGAGCACCTGTGTGTTGAGCACCTATGTTCCAAGCACCATACTTGTCTCTGAAAGCAGCCCAAGGAAAGCAAAAGACATGGTCCCTTTCCTTGAGATGCCATTAGCTTGTTCAAAAAAATTAAAAAAAAAAATGGCATGCTGGAAGCAGAGAAAAAGGAGACCTTCCTCAAAGCCTAAACCATGAGCTACTGATGACAGGTTCTAAATGGCATCCAAGAAAGCAGCTCACTGGAAACTGCAATGGCTTGCAGAAGGCTGTGTGGAATCCAAGTCCAAAATTAGTCTCTATCATTATAAGCACTGAAGCCTTGGGTAAGTTAATAAATCTTGAGTCCAATTTTCTCATTTGTAAAAGGGCACCACCTCTCAGAGTTGTAGTGAGGACTGAAGTTGGAGAAGCACTGAACACAGGACTGGACATGTATTTTATGCTGAAAACAATAATAGCTGTTCTTATGATTACTCAAGGGATCTTCCGAGTCTGAGATGGAGACCACATGCACTTACCTGAACCTCATGTGAACAGGTTTTGCTTTCCAGAGGTCAGCTCCTGGGCTAAGACCTACAAGAGGTCAGCCTCAAAATATGTGTGCCTGTGCTTTTGCATAGGGGATGGGGGAGCTTGTGGCCAAAACTTTATCAGGGGTGGTTCTAGAGGACTGAGACTAGGGACTGATTCATCATGATTCATCACTGCTTCCTAGAACCCTGCACATTGTGGGTGCCCAGGGACTGCTGTTGGTCTGACTTGGACAGAGTCACCACTGCTCGCCTTGCCATTTTGCTAAGAACTGAGATGTTTGTTAAATGAACAGCTGACTGGTTAAGTAGCCTAGTTATTCTCAACTGGGGGTGATTTTGTGTCTTGTCTCTCCCACATAGGACTTTGGCAACATCTAGAGACATTTTTGGTTGTCCTAACTGAGCAGGTTGCTAGTGGCATCTCGTAAGTAGAGGCCAGGGATGCTGCTAAACATCATGCAATGCACAGAATGGCCTCACCCCCACCCCCAACAAAGAAATATCCAGCCCCAAATGTTCAGAGTACTGAGGCTGAGAAACCCTGAGTAACCTGTTCTGGATCCAGGGCAGCAAGTGTGGCAGAGAAGTCTCTCATGCCATGTCAAAGTGTGGCCTGAGACAGACACATGCTTCCAATCAGCCTCCAGGAGCAGCCACCATCAGGTCACCTGTAGAGAAGGTCCCAGCCTGGGTTTCTTTTGTAAATGGCCACAGGGTAGCTGCTCAACAGGTTGATCAACAGTTGGCCAGGGAGTGTGTTCTATAGCTTGACCACCAGGTGGAGATCGTGGGATGCTCTTTCCCATGGAACAGGCACACCTGAGCTGGACCTGCCTACCCAGAGAGCGGCGTTTGCTTCTGGTTGCTTGCTTAAGCCTCTGGTAGCCACCAGGAAGAGGGACTTTGAGGAGAGAGAGGCATGAACTGGAGAGAGTGCTCAATATCCTCTCCTTGCTTAGTAATCCCTGGGCGTTTACAGCCCTGATCCTCCTTTCCAAACAAATTGAGATTTGTACCCTGGAACTTTTCTGTTAGTAGTGTCTATTCTGAAGGGGTGTAGTGCTCCACCGTTATAAATGTGCCCTGTTGTTTCTGTCTGAAAGACAGACTGGAGAATGTGAGACAGGGACTGGGGAGGTGGGCAGATGGAAGAGGTACATGACAGAGGTTGGCGCATCCCATCCCTCAGGTCACAATGTATGCCTGATGCTCTGGACACATGACCTCATTTTACCTCTTGGTGGACCATTTTAGATAGACGCTTAGCAACAAGCCAACGTTGCACAGTAAAGCCAAGCCCAGTCCTCCCCCACTTCCCCACAGAGCCACTTCTTCGACATCAGCGTAGGAGGTTCCTCATCTGTAAAGTCAGGTGACTGGACTCGATGCTGGTTGCCTTTAGGGAACCATGTAATTTATCACCTGAGCAGGACACTTAGGAGAATGAGAGGGAGCACTAACAGGACAGTGGTTGGGATAGCAGGTGCAAACCTGGACATGAGGTCAGCCTGGCTAAGTGACCCTTCCTGTCTAATACCCTAAGCTTCTGAGACTCAAGCGGGACTGTTTTCAGCTTCCATGACATTCATGAACATCATCCAGTGTAGCCATAAGGGAAGACCTGGGGGAAGAAAGAGAGTGAGAAAACTTGAAAGACTGAGTCCTTGGGGGCAATGCCTAGGACCAAAGGGGCACACTACCTCAATAATTGTGTTTCAGGGTATGAGTGTGTCACTTATCACTTTATTGCCTCACTTCTCCCAACCCATCCTTCATTGCACTGCTTGTGATACTGGGGCTGAATCTTGCAAACATCTCTTTTGCAACTGGCACGATGCTGAGCTTTGCCAGTAGAGGGTGCTAGAGGCACACTGCTGAGGGAAGTGCTTCTCCGCTGGTTTCCCTGTGCTCTGCTTCCTTCTTTCTTCCACGGGGTTCCGGGCACTCAGTTGCAGCCTCCCTCAAGGATTTTCAGTGGCACCCCTGTGTGCAGCTTTCTAGTGAGTTCTGCTGGCACCTCGCCCAGCTTCCAGTGAGTTCAAAAGCACCCCTTGAGGGCTTCCCAGTACTACCAGTCCCCCAGCTGGTTTTTCAGAAAGTTCAGCAGCTTTTCCCGGAAAGGGTTGCTGTCACCCCAGGGGGTAGTTTCCTGTTGAACAGTCTCCACCTGTCACGTGGGCAAACTTCATCCTCCAGTGGGGACAGCCCCATACTCTCCTACAAAGTCTGATTCTCATCCTTGGTAGTGATGCGGGGAGCGGGTGGAGTGTCCCAGATTTGTTTTCTCCTGGGGCACTCGCTTAGCCTTAAGTTAGTGCCTGCCCTGCATATCTGCTACCTCTGTAAAGTGCTCCCTTTACCATCAGTAGCCAATACCCTGATACTACACTCCCCTGTTACTAGTTAATAATTCCTAACTTTCCCACTTAAAATTCTGTGTAGTTTTGGTCTCTTGTCTGTCTGATAAAGTTTTCTTTCATCTTTCAACATCTATCTACTTTTGGCTTTTTTTTTTTTTTTTTTTTTTTTTTTTTTTTTTTTTTTTTTTTTTTGTATTTGTCCTGCTTTTCAAGGGCCTTGTTTGTGGAATTGCATCAAGAAATAAATTCTTTCATTCCACCAAATTCAGGAGACATGAGTGAGTATGCCAAGTGGTTTCAGATAGCTGACCCTGAAAGTGTGCAGAACTGAGCAATGTGTATGGTTCCCCCAAAGCAATTGTCCCTGTGTCTTCAAGTCCCCAGGGTTTAAAACACCATGTTGATTATGCCACTGGGCAGCAAGAAGTGGGCAAGTCACCTCCCCGCTCTAGGCCTCAGGATCTTATTTTGTGTTCGGAGTTGGTTCCTTCCGGTGGGTTCTTGGTCTCGCTGACTTCAAGAATGAAGCTGTGGGACTTTGTAGCAAGTATTATAGCTCTTAAAGATGGTGCAGACCCAAAGAGGGAGCAGCGGCAAGATTTATTGTGAAGAGCGAAAGAACAAAGCTTCCACAGCATGGAAGGGGACCCAAGGGGATTGCTGTTGCTGGCTGGGGTGGCCAGCTTTTATTCCCTTATTTGTCCTTGCCCACGTTCTGCTGATTGGTCCATTTTACAGAGTGCTGATTGGTCCATTTTACAATCCTTTAGATAGATGCAGAGCGCTGATTGGTGCGTTTTTACAGAGTGCTGATTGGTGCATTTACAATCGTTTAGCTAGACACAAAAGTTCTCCAAGTCCCCACTTGATCCAGGAAGTCCAGCTGGCTTCACCTCTCAATCCCCCCTCTAAACAGGACACCCCAACTGCTGTTGGGAATTCTGAGATGACCTCTCTAGCTACTTCCTGCTGGATAGGGGTGAAGAAGGGGCCCTGCAGTTGTAGTGTCCTCCAGAGGGGGACTCTTTAGGCCAGTGAAAGGGCCAGCAGGTCGGTCCAGAGGTCCTCAGTAGAAGTTGTTTGTTGAGCTCATTTGGAGCTCCTTTTGTAAGATCATTTGTAGCCTGATGGCCTTGATCCTAGAGGAAACAAATTTGACAAGGAGGTTAAAAATACAGGGCCCAAAAGTGAGTAATAGTAAGATGGCTGTCATGGGACGCAAAAAGGAGAAAAGCCATATCACTCTACTCCATAAGAGTTTGAAAGACGTTGTCTGATTTCAGAAGCCTTTTCCTGTAAATGCCGGCTGGCATCTCTTACTATCCCTGACTGGTTAGGGTAAAAACAACACTCTTCCCCTAAGAAGGTGCAGAATCCTCCCTTCTCAGCAGTGAGGAGGTCTAGGCCTCGGCAGTTTTGGAGAGCCACTGCTGCCAAAGAGTCTGTTTGGGATTGTAGAGTAAGGATACATTTTGTTATTTATTGCAAACTGTCTGAGAGGCAGATAGAGGTTGAAGTTCCACATAAGAAGAATATCCCTTGGCTGGGTAAACAGAAATTTACCCTGGTTTTTAAAGGAATAGGGTACACTGTTTTTTTCTTTACTACTTCTATTTCTCTCTTTCTCTGTCTTTGACTCCTTCTTTGTCTATCTCTCTTTTGTAAAATGAGAGGGTAGGACAAGGTCATCACTAACATACTGTCCAGCTGTAAGAGTCTGAAATTCTATAGCTGGATGTATGTTCCAGAAACATCTGTACTTTCTAATTATCCACACATGTATAATCATCAGTCTGGCATTCAAGCTGAGTTGTTTCTTAGCCTAGTGAAAGCATCATTTCCAATAAATATGCAACCACCTCTTGGAAGGCCAACACAGCTTACTGTGTTAGTCATTTACCCTTTAGTGAGAATGAGTGCAGAAAGATCATCTGATCCAATATCCCACCTTTGTAGGGGAGAAAATGGAGGCCCAGAATGATTAGCCAACTTGCCCAAAACTGCAAAGTTGATTATGACAAAAGCAGGACTAGAACCCAGGATGCTTGGGTCCTCGTTCAGTTTCTCACACCATATTGCTTTTGTACCAATGTTTAAGTTCTCTGTCAGTTCTTTTCTTTATATTATATTTGAATGGCAGTAGGAAGAGAAGCTACTGTACTCCTTGGATGGGGTGGGGGTATGTTCATTGTTCATACAAGAAAAATACAAGGAGATTTTGAAGGAAGGACTAGGGATTCTGAAGACAAGTTATTCTGCTGGCCGATGGTGAATGCAGATTAACTACATGCATTTCCTTAAACCAAAGCACTTTAAGGACATTTCTGTTAAGGCCAAATTTCTCACACGTCTGGTAAGGTAAGCAAGCTCTTCACTTGTCTTTTGTTTGATCTAATCCAACGGCTCTCAACTGGAGCCAACTTGGTCCGTCAAAGGACATTTGACAATGTCTGAAGCATTTTTGATTGGGAGGGAACCTGTTGGCATTTAGTAAGTAGATGCCAAAGACGCTGCTAAACATCCTAAAATGCACAGGACATCCCCCTACCACAAAGAGTTATGTGATCCAAAATGTCCATAGTGCCAAAGTTGAGAAACCGTGATTTTTCTGAAACCACAATCTGTTTTTTATTTGACATTTTATCATAAGCAGTTTTAAGGTTGTAACAACTGCTCATTATTGATGGCTATCAAAATGAGAAATGACCCTTGGTGTAATGATGCCTTCCCCAATTGTTTGACACTTAGATTGTTGGTTTCTCTGTTGTTTAGGGAATACAACTCCAACAATCAGCATGCATCAGACTTGTCCCATGTTTCCAATGCTTTTATTTTTTCCCCTCAGTATTAGCCTCCCAAGTAGGGTTACCAATTCAAAGGATAACTTTCCTCTCTTGTCAGAAGAGCCATTGCCAAAACCTCTGTGGCTGAAGCAGGTAGACACCATTGCACCATTGGAGTCAGTCCCTTAAGCATTCTAGGTACCACTAGGAAGTTGGCAGACGGTTTTCTGGTAAAATCTCTGAAGCATTTCTGGTGCCTTTACTTCTGAAACCAGCACCTTCACTAACATCCATAAAGTGTATCTTTCATATTTATGACCAATTGAAGACAAGAATGTTATCATTTCATCAAAGGGCACTCTGGCCTTGCACCAGGCCCATGGGTGCACCTCACCTCTCAAGCAACTGTCTCAGCAGCCGACCCTGGAGATAAAAAGATGCAGTCTCCTTAATCAGTGATGCACAGAACTTCATGAACATCTGGCTCACCTGGGAGGCTTTTTAAAAACACAGTTGCCCAGGTCCAACCCAGACCTACTGAGTCAGCATCTCTAGGACTGGTACACAGGCATCAATATTTTTTTAGCAAGCTGATTTCAATCCCATGGTCCTGAGACCCGCCAAGTTTTGAGAACCACTGTTCTAAATAATCCCTCTTCAGTGAGGAATATCTGGAATACCCTCACTTAGAATTTCTGTTTCCTTTGGGGTTTCAGAAGCAAGTCCCTCAGTCTAGACATTTGAATTAAGCAGCAGGGCACAGATTGGCTGCAGATTTAGATGCCACTCTCTGTCTTTACCATGAGGAGATCAAAGTATCTCCCCAAAAGAATAATAAGTTGACACCTAAGATGTCATGTCATACTGGGGATTCAGAGCAACAAAGCAAGCTGGGGACTTAGTGAAGTTGGGGGGTAGCCAGGGGCTTCTGACTGCTGACAAGGCTCTGTCTCTTGACTTGGGTGTTGGTTAATGGGTGTTTATGCTATAGTAATTTCTTAAGCTGCAGATTTATATTTGATGCTTTTCTGTACATGTGTTACATTTCACAGTAAAAAATAGTTCAAAAACTGTGACTTGCTATTTTCAAATCATGGATATAAAGATTGTCAATAGATCAGCAGCATGAGTATAGTTAACCTTAATCGATCATACATCTCAAAAGAGCTAGAACAATTTGAATATTCTAGCATAATAATAAATATTTAAGGCGATAGATATCCCAGTTACCCTAATTTGAATATATGAATGTACCATATTATCACATGTATCCCCAAAGTATGTACATCTAATAGGTATTAATAAAAAATTTTCCTTCATTAAAAAAGTTTGTAAAGAATCATAGCTACACATATATGTGCTAGAATTATAATTAATTACTAAGAAATGTCAGCCATACCAAACAATATATATATGTTATATATACACATCTGTGTAGGTGTATATGCATGTGAGTGTAGAATGTGTGTATAGTTTGTTACCCATCACTGTACTTGCATCACTTGCAGACCCTACAAATCCTTAGGGATCCTTGTTCCCTATCATGTAGCACTGCCTCCTCTGAGTAATAACTGTTTGGAAACAGATGAGCCTCTGGATGCTATGATGAGATAAGGTGGGACAATCAGATGCCATATCTGGGGAATCTGCACTAAGAAATGTCCAGAAAACGAGTCCATGACTAGTAGGAGCTAAGCCTGGAAGACTATGGTGTAGAGAGAGGCCAAGATGCACCACAGAATTATGAAATTATAATGGAATAGACATAAGAGAAATAGAGAAGCTAGAGAGAAGAGTACGTGACCCAGGAGAGAAACCGTGGGAATCTCTGGTTCCTAAAGCAGCCACTGTTGCTGGTAACATTCCGTTAAATTTCTTTACAATAATCTCCTTTTCCCCAGAGTAAACTGAGTGAGTCTCTGGTTGTTGCACTACGACCTCAATTAAATATATATACACACACACACACACACGTATATATGTATATATATGTATATGTATGTGCACACACACATCTCTCTATATACACATGTATGCGTATATATAAAAACATATATTTTTAAAATTTCTTTGGATAAAAGACTTGAAGGGAAAACACCAGACTGTTAGCAGGGGTTATCACTATTTCAGGTAGTAGTATACTCGGTGATGTTAATTTTCTTCCTATACACTATTCTGTATTTTCTAAATTAGGAGGAATAATAATGTATTACTTTTATGATCGGTTAACAAAATTTTAAACCTATCCTTATATAGTGCTCCTGGACACAGAAGATCAGTCTCCCTGTCTTCAAGGAGTTTAGAATTGGAACCAGCAGCCTAGCCATGTTCACATGCCTTGAGAGGGATTCTGGGAAGACAGCTGTAGCAGTAGGGTTTGAAAACTTTTCTAAGCCTCCCATATGAAAGCACATATAACAATCAGGATAGCAAAATTAAAAACATATGGACTCTATCAACAACAAAACTGAGTGAAAAGATATGTTCACAAGTTCCAAAATATAAATAGGTAAGGACAAACCACTGTCAGCTACAAGCCCTGCTTGCTGTGAGCATTTGTGCAGAAAGAAGACAAGGGGCGCCTCTGATGGCCCTGGCAACAGGAGAACTCCAAAGTCCCCATAGGTACTCACTAAATGCACAGCTCGCCCATCTGACCACAGTGCTTGAAACTAGAAGTGGGGATCTGCAGAATCCAATTAATGGGTGAGCACCCAGAGCCCTCGGTAAGGTTTAAGAGCATTGGTATAGAGTGGGTCCTGGGAACTCATAAAAACCAAATGAAATATGCCCTGAGAAGAAGCTGCTGTGGGTAGAATTCAAATTAAGCAAGACAAGGACAACAGAGGCAAAGGAAGGAAAATATCCAAGGAAAATAATTAGAGGAGGCAGGTACTACAAAGTAGAAGACTATGTTTTTTATTTCTTCACAAAGACAATAGAACAAGGAGACCAGAGCTGTAAAATGCTGGCCCATGCACCCTCCTAAAAAGTACGAGAAGAGTCATTTCCCTTAAAACTGAGCAACAGAAAAGGATTGCCAAAGAATACATACAAAGTCATTATAAGAAAACACACACCAGGAACAGAATCATGTCCCTACACAAATGATGAAGGCAGACTAAAAAGATAGGCCCATAAATCATGTGAGACGACACCCTAATATTCCAAATGTGCTAAAAATATTTTAAAGGATAGAGAAGACCATATTAAAATAAATTAGAAAGACTTGGAAATGAGGTCATTGGAGAAAAGGAAGATTTGAAAAGGGGGGGAGTTAGCATTCAGAAAATAATTAGAAGTAAAAGAAAAAAACAGGAAATAAAAACTAAACTAGAATGAACACAAGGCTGACAAATGACAGTGGATAATGCCTTAAGATAAACAGAAGGTGAAAAATAGAACATTTTAAGTATCAAGAAGAAACAGAAAGAAGTTTTTAGAGTATTCAAGAAAATGTAACAGATATAGAAAATACGAAAATAATGATCCAACCTACATATAAGAGGAGTTCACAAAGAAGACAGCCAAAGCAATGGAACAGAGCTAATGCCAAAATCCATAAATAAATAAATAAAAAATCATAAAATTAAAAAACAGAAGACTTAAAGCACATATTGCAAGAACATACCTAGAAAAATTGACCCAAAATGGCAGCACTGAGACAGGGTATGATAAAACTATTGAACTTTAAAAGAAAAATAAAATACATTCAGTGGGAATTCAGACAAAAAGATAATCTCATCTCTAAGAGAAGGAAAATCAGATTGTCTTCAGAGTTCAACAGTAACACTCTATGGACTTCCATATTCAGCAAACTAACTTTTAAGTATAAGAAATACCACAACAATTATTATTATGAAGGAAGAACAGAGGAAATTTTGTTCTTATGGTTCTTTTCTCAGGAATTTGTCATCAAACAATTTCAAACAACCAAAAGGGTTGGTTGACTAAAGAGTCATCAAAGTGAGGACTGGTAGTAAATATTAAATATATGTTTACTGTGGATCTAAAATAAAGGATGCTTTTAAGGGAGACAGTATTGTATGTAATGGCTATGTACCCTGCCAATGTAGATACAATACAATCATTAAAAGGGGGAAATAGGTGAAAAATAAAATAAATGTGCTAATTTTCTTAGAGTTATTAACCGAAAGGAGAAGGATATTACTTCAGATCAATGCTGAAGTATAGACAAAAAGAAGGGATAAAAAACGTAACTAGCTAGTTTCAATATTGTTTATAAGAGGGAACCAATAAATAAGAAGAGATCTCAAAGGGGGGCAGCTAATATAAAGTATGATATGAGGATGTTAGTCATAGTAACCTTTAGAACAAAAATGCAAACTTTCCTAAAAACAAAAAATATATATATTAACAAAAGAGAGCGAACAAAATAGACCACATAGTGAAAGACTCTTAAAACACACAAACACGCATGCAGTGGGACAGAGTTGACACATGGCTCATGAGATTTCAAACTGGCTAATAAAACAAAGCCCAATGCCGTGAAATCATAAGAGAGATTCACTTAAAACAAAGAGATTCAGAAAAGTTCAAGTGAAAGGTTAGACAAAGACATAACAGGCAACTACAAATAAAAAAATTAAGAATTGTACTTTTAATACCTAACAAAGTAGAATTCACATCAAAAAGCATTAAAAGAAACACAGATGAACACTTTATTGTGCTGAAGTCTACAATGCTAGTGAGGTTCTTAACATCCACACACCCAAATAGCAGGTTTTTTTGTTTGTTTGTTTTACAAAGAAGAAGCTATCAGAGATGAAAGAAGTAAACAAACACACCATACTAGGAGGATTTTCATATAACACTCTCAGTACGAGAAAATCAAATGGTTTTTAAAAATTGGTGATAATATAGAAGACCTATACAGCAGAATCAATAAGATATATCTAAAGATCTGTATCAAATTCTGAATCTTGATAATAGGGAATGTACATGTAACTTTCACAGTAATTGACCATGTTTTAGGACTCAAAAAGAAACCTCAATTTATTCTAAGAAACTGAACTTATATAAAAACAACATTTTTTGGTCACAATGCAATGAAACTAGAAATATATAACAAAGCAAAGGCTCTTATACTCAGAAATTTAGAAAGAAAAAAATCTTACTGTTAAATAATTTTTGAATCAAAGGAGAAATATAAAACAAAATTACAGAATTTCTTAAAAATAATAATGAAAATGTATTGGATGCTATGGAATCAGAAAGAAATTGACAGCATTACGTGTCTCTATCAATGAAAATAAAAACACACAAATAAATGAATTAAAGACCAACTCAAAAAGCTAGAAAAAGGAAAAAAGCTAAACCAAAGAAAAAAAAAAGGAGAAAAGATTCTTATATTTATCTTTTAAAAAGCAAATTAATATTAGAAAACAAGACAATACTAACAACAGTAGCTTTTTTTTTTTTTTCCCAGAGTCTCACTCTGTCACCCAGGCTGGAGTGTAGTGGCATGATCTGGGCTCACTGCAAGCTCCACCTCCCAGGTTCAAGCGATTCTCATGTCCCAGTCTCCCAAGTAACTGGGATTTCAGGCATGCACCACCACACCTGCCTAATTTTTATATTTTTTTAAAATATTTTTTATATTTTCATATTTTTAGAAGAGACGGGGTTTTACCACGTTGGCCAGGCTGGTCTCAAACTCCTGACCTCAAGGGACCTCCTGTGTTGGCTGGGATTATAGGCATGAGCCACAATATCCAGCCAACAATAGCATTATTTATTTGTTTATTTATTTATTGAGACAGAGTTTTGCTCTGTCACCCAGGCTAGAGTACAGTGGCGCAATTTCAGCTCACTGCAAACCTCCACCTCCCAAGTTCAAGTGATTCTCGTGCCTCAGCCTCCCGAGTAGCTGAGACTACAGGTGTGCACCACCACACTCAGCTAATTTTTATATTTTTAGTAGAAACAGGGTTTCACCATGTTGGCCAGGCTGGTCTCAAACTCCTGACCCCAGGTGATCCACCTGCCTCGACCTCCCAAAGTGCTGGGATTACGAGCATGAGCCACCATGCCTGGCCAATGGTAGCATTTTAGAGATGCATACTGAAACATTTGAAACATTTTTAGATGAAGTGACACAATCTCTGGGCTGGGCTGGGAAGCAGGTGGGGAGACAAAAGAGAGGATTGGCTATGAGTGGGTGATTCCTGAACCTGGGCGAAGGCACGTGAAGGTTCATTACCCCATTCTTTCGTGTTTGCATATGCTTAAAAATATGTCTTTGAAAAGCTAAAAAAAAATTAAAAATGAACTTGGATGAAAGGACTATGTGGATAATAAATATATAAAACATTGGTGAATAGTCATAAGAGTGAGTGTGTGGAGGGGACCTGGGGATGAGGAAATGTATTTAGACGAGAGAACGAGGAAGAATGTCACTGTCTTCCAGTAAGAGTGATCATCTGGTTCAGGTCATACGGTCCTGTCTCTTGTCTCTTTCCCCAGGTGATCCAGTTCTCCTTGTGGCTGCAGAGAACTGGATGGGTGTTGAGACTGTGCCTGGCGGAAGCTACCTGTGTGGTGAGCCACCTGCTCCAGATCAGGAAAAGCACAGGCTCTGGATCAGGGCTGGCTCCATGCCCACCTCTGCCACAACTCCATTGTGATCTTGACCAAACACCTCCTTGTCTTTCTAGTCTGTGAAATTATGGCACTGGACTTGATGACCGTTGAGGTTCTCTCACATTCTACAGCAGGGTGAAGAGTGAATGCAGTGAACCACTCTCTTCCCACTCCTCCAGACTTTTCTGGAAGTCCAGTTTGAGGCATCTGAACTTTCCAGAGCAGGACTGTAACCCAGCAAATGATTGAGCAATCCCTCTACCAAACCTCAGCTGCTCATTCATCATGAGGCTGTGTCCAAAGCACCAAGAGAGTATTGACCTAGGCTTCAGACCCTCTGTTTAAGAAGAGAATGCATTTTAGGAAACTGTCATTTTGAACTGGTTCAAACAAAAGAAGTCTTGTGTCGAGAAGGAGAGCTCTCAGTCATCTGAAAAGATCCCCAGTATGCCTCCCCACTCCCCAGGCCCCCATCTCTGATGGTGCTGGATAAATAGCTAATCCTTTCTCAGGATCAGGTAGGTTCCGCTCATGTACTTTTTGCTTATTTCATTTTGATATCTTCAATGCCATTGCCCTTACACCTTTGCAAAATGTGAGAAAGGGGTAATTTCATATCTGAATATCAACTAACAGCAAAAAGGCTCAGAACAAGGGTGTCTGTATTCAAAAAATAATACTGTGCTAATGAACAACACCACAGAGAGTGCAGCAACTCTGATTTCTAATGGAATTTGGAAGAGGGCCTCATTAGAGATTCAAGGCTTGTGACTCAATTTAATTAAAATTTGAGCTGGTAGAGCTTGGAGGAACCAGCCCAACGAATGAGATTTAAAAGAGCGGGAGGGGAGAAAAAGGCAGGATATTGACACGAAGAAAGGAGACCTTAATTAAAGGATTAATGATGACAATAACAATAAAAATCGTTTCATCCTCACTTTCTGTCTGCAGTTGGACAAAGTCCTTTGTGAGGCAGCATCAGGCTGAGGCTGGATTTTGTGACCGAAAGGCAGGGAAATACCGGGACTGTACAGGAATTACCTCTACATCCATCATCTAGACGTTCTACATATTCAGTGTTTGGGGCCTCCTTTAACCAAATCATTGCCTCCAAGTCTCTACTTCATGTGACAGGTACAGACTCACCTGCCTCATTTAAGAGCAGATTCTTCTAAAGTCCTGAATGATGATTTAGATGTCCCTGGCCCAACAGTAATTTGTAAAATAACAGCAAGAAGGTCCAATAAAATTCTCTTTTCTCCCTGCTGGTTACTTGAATGACATTTGGGGGAAAGATTAAAGGCTCAAGTATTTTTAAAATTACTTTTTTCTTCTCTCTGTTTTTCCCCAAGCCCGTGCTGCTTCTGCACAATGGGCCACCCAGCTCTGCATGGGGGCAGCTCAGATAATGGACACAACCACTGCATAGCTCTGAATTTATTTCTTTGGCTGTGCATCATCCTCTCTTTTAGGTCTTGGAATCTCGGGGACCGTATTAGTCTGCTCACATTGCCATAACAAACTACCATGGCCTGGGTGGCTTAACCAACAGAAATTTATGTTCTTACAGTTCTGGAGGCTGGAAGTCTGAGAACACGTTGTCAGTAGGATTGTTTCTCCTGATGCCTTTCTCCTTAGCTTGCAGCCAGCCCTCTTCGCCATGCGGTCGTCCCTCTGTGTTTGTCTGTGTCCTTATCTCTTCTTGCGGGGACCCCAGTTATACTGAATTAGAGGGTACCCTAATCACCTTGTGTGAACTTAATTTCCTCTTTAAATACCTTATCTCTAAATACACCAAATACAGTCATGTTCTGAAGTAGTGGGGGTTAGGATTTCAAAATATAAATTTTGAGAGGTCACCATTGAGCCCATAACAGGGTCTAAAAAGTCAATGTGCCAATGTTAGCACCACATTCACTCTCCACCTGGAACAAATCATCATCACAATGTTGTTGTTGTTGTTTTGTTGTTGTTGTTGTTGTTGTTTTTGAGATGGAGTCTCACTCTGTCGCCAGGCTGGAGTGCAGTGGCGCAATCTCGGCTCACTGCAACCTCTGCCTCCCAGGTTCAAGGAATTCTCCTGCCTCAGCCTCCTGAGTAGCTGGGACTACAGGTGCCCACCACCACACCTAGCTAATTTTTGTATTTTTAGTAGAGACAGAGTTCCACTGTGTTGGTCAGGATGGTCTTGATCTCTTGATCTTGTGATCTGCCCACCTCAGGTAGAGGCCGTAAGAGCCCAGAGGAAAAGCAGAGCTCACCCAGACTGAAACAGACCAGCTGATGCATATCTTCCTGAGTTCCCAAATTAGGATTCTGTTTAAGATAAACTTAATGCAGGGACTACAGTTAAGATTATAAATAAACTTTCATAAGCACTTAAACCTACACAATTAATTATGAATATCTTCTACAACTATAGCTGTAAGTAAACTTCTCGGCACTGGCTTTCATTACCACCAATCCCTCTGCACACAGCAAGCTGGCACCATCCCCTGGCCTGAAGTGGCTTCAGTGAACTCTTTGCTTCTGTGTCTGTCGTTGTCTGCAGATTTGACCCTGATGTCTGGGTGGGTGGGCCCTCAAAGCTGAGTGATGCCCACACCCACTGAAGCCCTCTGCAGACAGCTGAGTGCCTCATCCCTGCCCCTCCCAGGGCTCTTTCCTCTTTTCTTCTTCTCTTCCTTCCCTTCTCCCTGATCGGCTCCTTCTCTCTCACTTACAGTGGAAGTTAGCATGTGTTTTCCTGCGGATATCTCACCGAGAGGAAAAGAACGGCCTGTGTTACGGGATGAGTTGTGTCTCCCAACCCCAAATCTCAGATATCAGAGTCCTAACCCCAGGACCTCAGAATGGAACTGTATTTGGAGAGAGGGTCATTAAAGGGGTGATTAAGTTAAATGAGGCAGTTAAGGCTGCCCCAGTACAGTCTAACTGGTGTCCTCATAAGAAAAGGAAATTGGGAGACAAAAAGAGACCCTACCATGTGAGTGCACAGAAGGCCGGCCCAGTGAGGGCAGTCAGAAGGCAGCCGCTTGCAAGCCAAGGAGAGAGGCCTCAGAAGAAAGCCACCTGCCAACACTTTCATTTTGGAACTTCCAGCCTCTAGAACTGAGAGGAAGGGAATTCTTGATGTCTCAGCCAACTCGTCTGTGGTCTTTTGTTATGGCAGCCTGAGCTGACTGTTCCAGCCTCTCAGAAGTGCCATAGGGAAAATAATTCCTACCCCATTTCCTTTCTCCCACCATCTCTCACCTCTACCTCCACCTCCAGAATAAACATCTTTCTCTTTTTATCCTGGACATAGAACACATCCAGTGTCTCCAAAGTGGCCTGGCTGGACATGTGGCAGAGACTGAGAAAGTGGCACATCTGATCGAAGCATTGATGGAGATATCCGGTGATCTGTGCTGAGATGGCACAAACACCCCCTCAGCCACCCGCTCCCATAGGCTTTATTCTGTTTTTAAAAACACCTTCATATGTATTACTCATTGTAACCTCACCACAGTGGAAAAACAGGAAGCATTCAAAGAAATTAAATTTTATAGATGAGGAAACCAAAGTTCCAGGAAGTTAAATTGTTGGTCTGGCACCATATGACTTGCTGTTATTACAGTTTATGTCAGTTACTGTGGTAGAATTAGTGTCTTCCCCCACATCATTCCAGCTTTCACTCTCTGGACAGATGGCACACTTCTGAAATACAGCAATCTGTTTGACTTGCTTTAACCAGTGAAATGTGGGGAGTGACACATGTCACTCAGGGAGAAAGCTTCTAGGGCCAGTGTGCCATTCCCAAGACTCTCTTCCCAGCCTCCCATAACCAGATCCCCAAGCAGCTGAGATGGGCAGAGCTCCCCTGCCAACCCCCAAGGGGCATGGCACCTGAGTGAGAAATTAACTTGTATAAAACTCCTAGGGTGCAAGCATGGTTGTTGTCATCATGCATAACCTAACTTAACCTGACTGATACAGTTGAGATGCTTTTGGCTGTGGGGAAAAGAAAATCCATCAGAAAGTGGCTCAACAGTAAGGACATGCATTATCTCCTGTAGAAAAAAGTCTGAAAACAGAGTAACTGCAAGTTTGGACAATTCTGAAGCTCAATGATGTCCTTGAGGACTCAGGTGTTTTTCCACCTACCGTGGCTAGCACTACATTTCCTCCCCTCAGAGGGGCAAAATAGCGTCAGCAGCTCCAGCCATCATATCCTCACACAGAAATATCCAAGGGTCAGAGAGAGAGAGAGAGAGAGAGAGAGCTTCCCTTTCACATGTCCTGTGCTCATTCTTAGTCTCCTTCCCCCAGTGGAGTTTCCTTCAAGCCTTCTTGACCAGATCTGTGTCACACGCCCACTCAAGTATCCAAGGGAACAAAATCAACATTGATTTGCAGGACGGATTGAGCTCCTTTCCCTGGGGCAGATGAGGGACCTATCCTCCCTGAAGCACAAGGTCACCTAATTCTGTTGTCAAGAAAGGGGAGGGGCACAGTTGTGAAGTCCCTAGTAGTGTTTGCTGTAAGTTTGATTCAAGAACCTGAGTCCCTTACACCAAAAACTCCCCTCAAGAGTTAGAAGAGGATGGTCCGTGCTCACCCCTGACACTTTATGAATAAGCACAGAAAGATTCAGAGCTTCAAGGGGAGGAGCTGAGACTCACGAGTTCCTCAGCACTGAACACAGTGCTAGGTAGATGGTTCAGCCTCAGGGACAACCTTCAGGCCCATCTTCAGGCAGGGAGGTATTAATATTTTTCACATGTGCAGATGCGGACACCGAGACCTCCGGAAGTCGTGACTCCTGGGTTCTCAGCCAGTTAGTGGCGCAAGAGACCCGGGAACAAGGACTGCTGCTTCCCAGTACAATATCCATTCCTTACCCAGCTCCTGTTTGCACAACAGCACTTGCTGATTGATTCATTAAAGTCCTGTTTGCTACTCTCACTTTGGGAAATAAACTGACAGCTGAAATTATAACTAGATTTAAGACAAGGATGACAGACCCAGATTGGAACGTATTAAGGGAAACTTAATACATTCACATCGGGAACACTCAGAATTTGATATCAGGAAAAACATCCCCATCTTTCCACTAAACATTTCTCTGGGACCTCCAGCAGAGACAGAAATTTGGCCTGGGTAAAGTCAAGAAGCTGACCCAGTGTGGCAATTCTGGCCCCCTTAATGGTTGAGGATACAGGCCAGGGAATTTCTGATTTCAGAATAACTTTCCCCAAAACAGTAAATTGTTTTGAAGGAAGGGAGATGTGCCTTTTTTGTGGGAGTAACTGTGTGATTCTATGTGTGTATATTGTGTATATGTGAGTTTATTTGCATGCATTTGTGAGTACGTGCATGGTGTATATGCGTGCATGTGTATGTTTGTCTGTATATTTGTGTGTGTGTGTGCTTGTGCTTCCATTCTCTTGCTGAGGGTGGAGTGAGGAGGAATGGTACATGTGACCTTTCTGGTTATCTTTCTAATACTGCAAACTCCACCTTTATATAAGGTGAAGGTTTCCATTTCCCTTGTCATCAGAAATCCCCAAACACACTTGATTTGTGGGACACTCTTCTGCCTAAGTTTCCATGAATCAGACCAGCGCAGGAAAGACCAAGGTGGCTCCCGGGAGGACAGCTGCTCAGTGCTGCCCAACATCGCATTGGCTCCGCCTCAGTTACTGCTCGACTGCCCAGTTGGCTGCAGGAGGTCAGGCATGACTTCCCCCAAATAGTGGTGAACAAACCTCGGGGGACAGAGCTCCTTTGTGGTCATAAGGTTCAGGATTGCCCAGGGCAGGACCTGGGGTTTTGGCTTGATGTGGCTCCATACCCTGGAGGGCAGACTGGTTTGTTGGGTTGGACCTGTTTTTGTCCAACTGAAACTTTCTGTTTTCTCCCTGGGTGACATGTGTTACTCCCCCTACATTTCATTGGTTAAAGCAACATCCAAACTTTGTCTGTTGGACCCATTTTCTTTTGGGGTGAGCTGGAGCATCACTATATTGTGGTGGCTGTGGCATATCTGGTTTGTCCAGGGCCATCACAGGGTCTTTAGGCCAGTGTTGTGCTGGGGCCTGGCCACCTGGCACTGTGGCTGAGGTGAACACAAGCATCCATTCCTTCTTCCATTTATTCACCCCACACAATTATTGAGTACCTATCACCTGCTGGGTGTTGAGTGAGGCACTATAGATGTAGCTAGGAGGAGAGGACCGTCCCTGCCCTCCTGGACAGTCTAATTGGAGAGACAGTCAATAAATAAGTAAACAGGTAACTGAGATCATTACAGACCATGATAAGTGCTGTGAGTAAAATAAACAGGGTGATGATATTGAGGAACTGGGACACTGCCACTTTGAGTAGGGAGATTGGAGACTATTTCTCCAAAGAGAAAGATACATGAGTGGAGACCTCAAGGCTGAGAATCAGTCAGTCATGCAAAGGGCTGGGGAGAGCACCCCAGGAAGAGAGAAAAATGGTTATAAAGCTTCAGGGAGGAGGTTTGTGCCTGGAATTGGTGAGATGAAGAAGGGGGGATGATGTGAATCTGAGAGAAAGCAGGGCCAGACCAGTGAGGATTTGGAGGTCTTGTGAAGGAGTTTGGGTTTTATTTTTCGAGCAATTAAAATCAATGGAAGATTCTCAAGCCAGGGATCCATGGTTAGCTTGTAAAACGACGCTCTGGTTACTGTGTGGCAACCAGATTGAGTCCCATCTTCTCAGCCTTGTTTGTACTGGGCACAAGTCTCAGCCAGTGACTTGCTTTACTCGTCTAGGCAGATTGAGATGACCAGGTGATTGTCAACTCCTCACTTCCCCTGTGTGAGACGGGGGTACTCTGAGAATCCCCAGCCCTCCCAGGAATGACTGCAGCTTCAGGAGCTAGTGGGAGAAAGAAGACTAATGTAGAAGGCACGAGTCCTGGGCATGTGTCCCAGTCTTGATACCAGGCTGTGTAGCTAAAGGGGACTCACTGCAATGCCACTCAGCCTCTGCCACTTCCTTTACAAAATGGACATGCTGGCAGGCAGGTCACTCCTTGAGCACCAAGGCGATTTCTACTGAAAGTATTATAATGTCTATTGTATTGATGGAAACACCGAGACCCTGAGTACACCAAGGAGCAGTTTGGGGCCAGACTGCCCACCTCCTCGGCTGATGACATTCCAGACATGCCAAACTCTGGGCTCCCTGTCTCTCTCTTGGAGCCCTCAGCCTAAGTCCTCCTAGGATAGAATGAAAAAGGATCCTTTGGCCATTAGCCCAACAACTTTGAAAGGTGTATCATTTATGATAATTTCAGACAAAAGTAAAACATTCCCCAACCAACAGTGGCTTAAACTATTAGGACATTATTTCTTCAATAAGAATAACTCAGCAGACAGGGTTGTTAATACAGCAGCTCAGTGACAGCTGTGGGTCTGTTTCTCTGTGATTCTCTTCAATTCCTCCTCACGGTCACAAAATGGCTGCTGAAGCTCCAACCATAGCAAACTTTCATTAATTCATTCAACGAATATTTAATAAGTGCTACTGTGTGTCAAACACTTTTCTAGGTCCTGGGGACACATTTGTGAATAAAACTGACAAAAATCCCTGCCCTCCGGAGTTTCTATTCTGGAGATGGGGTGAGACAATGAACAAAATAAATACTAAAACTACATAGTATGTGATATAGTTTGAATATTTGTCTCCACCCAAATCTCATGTTGAATTGTAATTCCCAGTATGCGAGGTGGGGTTTGGTGGGAGGTGTTTGGATCGTGGAGGCAGATCCCTCATAAATGGCTTGGGCCACCCCCTTGGTGATGAATGAGCTCTCACTCTGAGTTGACACAAGATCTGGTTGTTGAAAAGTGTGTGGCACCTCCCTGCTCTCTGTCTTGCTCCCACTCCAGCCATGGGATGCGCCTGCTCCCCATTTGCCTTCCGCCATAATTGGAAGCTTTCTGAGGCCGCTATACTTCCTGTACAGCCTGCAGAACAATGAGCCAATTAAGCCTCTTCTCCTATGAACTACCCAGCCTCAGGTATTTCTTGATAGCAGTGCCAGAAGGACCTAACACGGTATATTAGAGGTGTATGCTATGAAGAGTAATAAAAAAGGGAAAAGGAGGAGAAGAAGGGTAAGGATTTGTTTTAATTTGGCAAGGAAAGGTCTCACTGCAAAGCTGATGTCTGGGCAAAGACCTGGAGTATGTGGAAGAGGAGCCAGTGAAGACCTGGAGGGAAAGCCCAGGAGACAGCAAGTGCAAAGGCCCTGAGGCAAGAGTGTTTGGCGTGTTCTAGAAAAGCACAGGGGCCAGGATGGCTGGGGGGTGTGATGGAGGAGGAATGTTGTAGAAAGTGGAACGAAGGGGGCCACAGGTCCTTGAAAGGAATGACAGCTTGCCAAAGCACCAAGGGAAGGAAGGCCTCCCCTAAAGCCACCCTTTTGTTTAACAGAGAGGATTTCCCAGCAGTCTCGCCCACCCCAAAACTTTTCCTTGCATTTCACTGGGTCACATGGCCACCCCTAACCATTCACTGACATGATGCATTTCCAGGGTCTGAGTGCACCTCCCCCAAGCACGTGCTCAACTCAGTGGTGCTCTGTCAGCAAGAACAAAGGTAGAGTGACTGCTGGATACATGCGCAGAGTGTCAGCCGCTCAGAAAGTTCTCGTTCAAGCCATTTACCCCTTGACATCAGTGGCAGAGCTTGGCTTCAGACCCCTGGCTCCTCTGACAGGGTATTAATCACAGTCAGGGCATGGGGAAGAAGTAGGGTCTGCCTGGGCCATGGGGGCTTCTCTGAAGCTGCTTCGATCTCAGGTCTCTGGTACATAAAAAGGTATTTCCGATTAGAGAAAGAAGGTTTCTCCAATCAAAGAAGAAAAAACTACACAAGTTTTGACAATGGAAATGTTCACTCATATTCAAAGTGGGGAGAATGGTGCGATAACCCTTATGTATCTGTCTCCCACAGTATCTTCAACCTTATCAATACATGGACCCAAACAGGCCAATCCTGTTTCATCTATACCACCGTCCACTCCCCCACCGAGGGTCCATTTTGTTGAAAAGTGCTAATAGGGACCCCAATTCCTTTTAAGCCCTCTGTGTTCTGAAGACCCAAGTGGGGAAAGGGGCATGGAGAGTTGCGAAAGTCACCCAGCCCTGCCCAAAGCCATTCTAAGCCCGGAGCAGCCGTGCTTCAGCGGTGTCACTTGCCCACAGCCGGCTGAAGGACACCAAAGCTTCTCCTGAATCATCCTTGCGTCAGCTCAGAAGCTACGGATGTTCACAAAATCATCTATAATTGGAGCACTTGGCCCATTAGGAATTTGGATGGACCAGAGCATAAGTCCTCAGCACTGCTCAGAAAAAGTAAACACGAGCAATGCGAGATTTGACTTCTGTGCAGTTAATTTAAACTCCACTCTGAATATAAATCAGCTACTTTAGTTCCAATCCACTCAGTCCCATCCCAAGCCCCGTGCTGAATGATAAACACTGGCTGCTGCTGGAAAGGGAGAAATCATGAAAGGCAGAATGAACTGTTTCCTTCAGCCCAAGTGAAGTTCCTGGACAAGCGAAGGACACCGCTCCTTTTGAAGAAAGCGTACTCAGTGACATTTGGAAGACCCTCCTCCGGGTGGAAGGGTCTGCTTATTGGAGATGGAAAGCTAGCTTGCCTTAAGGTTTTGAGGACCTGGCGGTGCCTCTAGGTGGAAGGAAAAACCAACCAAGGAGTCCCCATAAAAGTTTCTGGGGAATGACGCCATTATAAGCCTCGTCTTAAAGGACTGGGGTCTTTGGGTTTAAAGGCTATAATTAGAACAAGTAAGAGGGTGCAGAGTAAGCTATTCTGGCTTCGGGCTCCCTGGTGGGGCTCCCCTGAATATCAGAGGTGGTGGCTTAGCTGATGGAGCGCAGGGGGAAGGGAGGAGTGAATGGAATGCAGCTCCTCCTCCCTCGTAACTGCTAAAGGAATGTAGAGGTCGCAATTGGGTCTGTCCAAGAGGGGTCCTAGAGGGATACACCCATCCCAACTTCTCCCACTGAGAAAAAGCTGTCTCCAAGGCCATCAGGACAGAAGTGCCACGTTCCTGAGTGAAGATGGAGTTAATGCCTATGAGGAAGATCAGACATGGCTGGTGAGAGCCCAAACCTTTCCCCCAACAGACTCTCCTGGTCCCCAAGACTCCCACATCAGAGCTTCACTTCTGAGTCCAGACTTTAAAGATGCTGATATGGGGTGAAACCCCGTCTCTACTAAAAAATACAAAAAACTAGCCGGGCGCAGTGGTGGGCGCCTGTAGTCCCAACTACTCGGGAGGCTGAGGCAGGAGAATGGCGTGAACCCGGGAGGCGGAGCTTGCAGTGAGCTGAGATCCGGCCACTGCACTCCAGTCTGGGCGGCAGAGCGAGACTCCGTCTCAAAAAAAAAAAAAAAGATGCTGATATGCAGATCTATAACCTAGATGAATAGGCCCAGGTTCTGTTGTTCATTCAGTAAACATTATGACCTCCAGTTCTAGGTCACACACTATGCTAGGTGCTGGTGGTACAAAGCTGAAAAACCATGGACGCTTCTCTCAAGTGTCAACATACAATTTTCAAAAAGTTAGAAACGTCAAATTTCCTACCAATATAGGGTGAATGTGGGCCAAAGATTGTACTCAACTTATGAATTAAATAATGAGAGACCAGTAATATGGTAAAATTGGTTCCAAGAGCACTTGATGACTTAGAATGATATAGTCCATCTTTCATACAGGAGAAAGTATGAAAGAGAGAGAGAGGAGGGAGGGAGGGAGGGAGGGAGGGAGGAAGGAAGGAAGGAAGGAAGGAAGGAAGGAAGGAAGGAAGGAAGGAAGGAAGGTAGGTTGATTGTTAGATCAAAACTGGTTAATGTCCTACGGGGCAATAACAGCATAATATTTGAGGTTATCTTTTTTTTTTTCTTCTACCAGACAGAAATCTGCAGCTAAACATGTAATTTCCCAGTGTCTAGGCTCTAATCAAATAGTATATAGCATAGTCAAGCACAAGTACATTCTCCCTGAGAATTAAAAATGGTTTCTTAAACAATGCCCTGGTAAAACATTGAAGGACATACTGTACTTCCTCTCTAGTTACAAGATTTCAATACTTTTTTCTTGACACAAGAAATGTAGAATAACATGACAATCAACCCTCCAGATGAGACTAGGATTCAGGTTAATGGATAGAGACAGAGGAGAAAGTTTGGGCCTCAGAGCCAGGAAACCTGGGTATGAGTCCTGTCGCCCAGGTGTTGTGTGGCTTTGGGCAACACAAATTACCTCCTAAGCCATAGATTCTTTCTCTACTCATTGAGAATGTTGAACTGGGTAGGCTCTGCACCTCTCCCACCTTTGGCCCTAATATTTTCTGAATTACAATGGATTATGAAGCAAGGCCATCAGACAAGTCCTTCTTTCTGTAGTGGCAGAGCAGAGGAAAAGTGCCAGTTAGGTCTTTGGATAACTGAAGAAGAGAGGGAAGGGGAGGAAGAGGGTGAACAAGAGCATCAAATGAAAAGCCAGAGTATTAAAGACAGACAAAAGACTTCCATCCAAGCTCTCCCCTTCTCCCAGCCTCTTCTCCCAGTCAGTACTCTGGGATGTTGCAAAGAGTCAGGACAGGCTAGGTCATGCTACAGTAACAAATTGATACTGAAATCTCAACTGCCTAACACAACCAAAGTTTATATCTTGCTTGTAGAATTCTAGTGGGCAGCTGTCCTACGTGATGACTAAGAAATTGGTACTTTTTCTATCCTATATTTCTACTATCTTTATGTGTGACTTCCTGAGTCACTGTAGCAGAGCAACAGAGAGCATGGAGCACCTGCACCTGCTTTTAACTACATGTAACTTGTATTCTTGGGGCATTGGCTAAAACTAGTCACATGGTTCCAACTAAATCATAGTGACTGAGAAGTAAATCTTCCATGGATCTAGAAAGAAGAGAAGAACCAGATATTTGAGCATTGGTCTGGAAAGGATCTAGCTCCTATAAAGGCTGAGGACCTTTGGAGAACTCCAAGACATCTTCATCCAGTCTCTGACTCTGGAACATCTGCTGGAATAAGGAAAAGTTCAGCCAGACACCTGGATACTCTATGCAGCCAATCCTCAACCAGAGGCCTCCAAGTCTGGAGCCATGTCTACACAGTTCACAGGGAGGAAGCCTGATTCATCTGAGTTATTACTGGACAGCCAATTTGAGTCCTCAGGAAGCCAAAGAAGGGCTCTTAATTTCCCAGTGATCTGTGGCCTGAGGTTTCTGCATAGATCATTGCCAAAGTCCACTTCTTTGTGTTATAGAAGAAAGAATGTTCTCAAAAGGAAAATGGTTTTTATTTGCTCCTGTGTATCATCCTCTGATTGTCGCTTGTTTATAACCTTGATTGTTTCAGAATCTAGATTCTTGTCTCTCTAGCAAGATTACAAGTTCCTTGAGTAGGAACAATGTTGTTAGTTGTTCTGACAACAGCAAATGCTGAGGATGGTGTTGTTCATTGACTCATGCATGTATGACCAGAGCACCACAGGGCTGATGTCTGGATATGGATTAGTGACCAGGATGATTATGTATCATGGGTGCTAGTCAAGGATGCTGGTCAGAGATGTAAAGAGGGGGCTTTTGTAAACAGGCTAGACCCATGGGAGTCTCTGACCCTTCCCTAACCACCAAGCTTCATCATTAACTATTTCTCTTTCTGTCTCTTTCTCTTTCAACTTGTTCCACATAATATTTGAGGTTTCGTAAGATACACAGAAAATTGAACATTAAAAAATTGACAAGATGAGAATACTGAATTATTCTAAAAGGAACTCCCGGTCAGCATCACAGAACTTATTAACATTGCATTTGTGGCAGAGCATCTAGGACCGTCCCCAGTTCCTGGTGCCTCTGGTGGCCTAGCTTTGCTCAGGGCACCAAACAGAACATGTGGGAGGTGGAACCCAGAGGAAGTGGCACAGGATGCCCATGTGTACAGGGCACATGATGAAGGTGCCACCACAATGTTCCTGGGCATGGAAACCAAAGCCACTTTCAGGGAATAGAATAATATGTGCCCTTCTGAATGGAAGTAGATTTAAAAGCCGCCCTCCTTCTTCTAAACTCTGTTACCATATTCCGTGGTGCATCGCATCATAATAGGATTTGTAGCTTGAAGCCAGCGATGCCACCAAATTGCTGTATGACCTTAATAAGTTATATCACCTTGCTGAATCCCAGCTTTTTCATCCGCAAAATGGGCATGAGACCAGTTGTCCTGCAGGGTTTTGTAAAGAATTCCTGTCACTCTCTGAGTGACATGTCTGATTTTCCTCCTCAGTCTGGGAACTGCAAAGTGTTATTGAACTGAAGCTGGGTCTGCTCACCTAGCACAGCAAAGCCAAACACTGACACTGAGATTTTCAGGGAGAGAAAGAAAGCATTTATTGCAGGACACCAAGCAAGGGAAATCAGCAGCTAACGCTTAAGATCTGAGCTTCTCGATGGCTTACAAAAAAGGGCTTTCAAGGGCAGGGATACATTTCAGAAAGCAGAAGTTACAGGCAAAATCATAAATCAATACATGGAAGTTATTGATTTGGCCCAAAACGGTGGGATATCTTTCTTTCTTTCTTTTCTTTCTTTTCGGAGACAGAGCCTCTCTCTGTCACCCAGGCTTGAGAGCAGTGGCGCGATCTTGGCTCACAACAACCTCTGCCTCCCAGGTTCCAGTGGTTCTCCCACTTCAGCCTCCTGAGTAGCTGGAACTACAGGCCCTCGCCACCATGCCTTTTGTATTTTTAATAGAGATGGGGTTTTACCCTATTGGCCAGGCCGGTCTCGAACTCCTGACCTCAGGTTGTCCGCCCACCTTGGCCTCCCAAAGTGCTGGGATTACAGGCATAAGCTAGCACACCTGGCCCGGAATATCTTCAAGCAGGGCTTACAGGTCACAAATAAATTCAGAGATTCATTGAACTGCAGTTGGTTAAGTGAGCAAGACTTTATGTAAAAGCTTGGGGTTAGTAGAAAGAAATGTTAAGGCTTGGCCTTAACATAGGTTACTTAGGAAAAAGAAACCCATAAACTATCACGTACTATGCCAGAGTCAGGTCATGCAAGCAAGCTGCGATATACTGGGCCAGAGTGACCAGCTTAGCAAGATTGATGGCCTGTAGGCCTGACTCTGTCTGTGTCTCTCAGGAAGAAATTTAGAACAAAAAACAGTGGTCAGAGTTCAGTCCTCAGCTCCCCCTTATCTAATGTCTGCATGACAGCAGTTGGCAATTTTCATCTAGTGGGAGTCGTGTTTTCTGAAAGAAAACTCAAGAACATATGCTAAGGTGTTATCTTTTAGTTTCTATGGGGAAGCAAACATCTCATGATTCTGGCTTACTTGGGTGGCTGTCGTTTAAGCTATTTCTACTCTCTTCTTGCTTACTGGGCTGTTCATTTACTTCTCAAGGCTAGCTAGATGCCTGGAATTCCCTTGAAGGGACTCAAAATGTTTTCTTTATTTCCATGCATGAGGGGTGGGGTGGGGAACATGGCAGGCCCCTAAGAGGGGTCCCTGCTTCTTCTTAAAAGGATTGTAGCTATGCGTTGCCCACAGGACTGGGCTGTCCCATGAGCAGAGTCAAACTCATTTCCCCATACTTGTCAGGGAGCTTTCTAAGGGAAGCACTAACATTTTGAGAGTTCCAAAAAATAAGTAGCTACTGTTATTTTTACCATTGTTGCAATCATCTTGTTTCCATCTGAGGGAAAAGCCAGGAGGAAGCTGAATAGGGGAAGTTCTGGGGCTCTTGGAACATTTGTTGTGCATGCAACAATTCCCAACTGGTGGTGTTTGTCTCTGCCTCCTTAAGTCCCAGGACATGTCTGATGCATTCCCGTGAGACTCACAGGAGATGATAAATCCATGATTGCTGATGGAGAGCTGAGGAATTTGGGTCTTGACTCTCCCTTCTGGGAGCTGAGGGAAACACTGTTTTCAGAGATCTAGAAATAGTCACCACATGATTTACCATCAAAACAGGGTCACTCTTAAGAGTAAAAGAGGACACTACTAATAATCACACTGGAATAACAGGCACAATGACAGGCATAAACTGGGACTGTCCTTTCTACAAAGCATGTGAAGTCTACTTGGGGGCCACCTCTTCAGTCATCTGTCATCTCCCATTCAGCTCATCTCCCGTTTTCTTCAACACAAGTTTGCTGAAGTCTGGGGAGGAGCAGAACAGTGGTCGGAGGGGCAGGACTCAATAAGGCCATTCCTAAGGCCCTTGTGGGCATAATCAGGAAGCCCTCAGATCCTGCACGTGCTGGGGAAAGCATATTCCCAGCCTTTGCAGAACCCCTAGTCTGATAGGGGAGTCACTGGCCTTAACCTTGGTGAGTGCCTAGTCTGACGGGGACAATGTGGACCCTTCTCTTGGGGAGCTCACATAGTACTCTGAGTGTGCCTGGACATTCTCACACCTTCTATTCCTTAAGCCTTTTCTCTGGGGAATACACACTGCCATCAGTTTCTTGTGTCTCTTGTGTAAGCAGGCAATGCAAATTAGACACTTTTTTTTTTTGTATCATCTGCTGCAGTGTCCCAAGCAACTGCACTGATATCCACTGAGATGTGACTGGTCCCATAAAGTGCTGGCACCCTCTGTTGTTGACCTCAGAGATTGCAAAGTCTTTCAGCATCAAGATTTTGCCTTCGGTGTCCTTTTATTCTAAGTCCAAGCCTCTCCTAGTGCCTGGGTCTAGTCCCCGGTGTATTTATAGCTCCTTGGTGCCCCAGAAGCCCACGTGCCTTCACAACATCATGTCAAGATCTGCCCTCAGGTCTACCTGCCTCTCCCATGTGGTCCCCTTTCGCTGCTTAACCAGGTGAGCCATGACATTAAGCTGAAGGCTCATCTCTCTCTAGGTGTTTCCTGGAAAAGTACCACAAGAGCCCCTGGCTGGTCCGATTTCCCACATTCCTGTCTTGGTGCACCGCAAGGGGAGTGCACCTCTAAACACTCACTCTGCTCAACCACTCTCTCCTTCCAGCACCTCCTGGCTGGCTGCTCCTTTAGCACTAGGAAGGGCCACCCCTTAGTTGATCACTTTAATCATTTTATTGTCAATAACTCTGAGGCCTGCCCTCCAAACTTCGGTTCTTGAAATATGAAAATCCAGCTTTGGGAGTTGTGAGACGCACCCCCTTTTTATTTCTGGAAGTGTTGAACTTTCAAGAGTTTGTGCTCATTCTGAACCTTATAAGGTCCAGAAATCAGAACTGAAAAAGACTTCCCTATTCTAAGCTGATTCAACCGTCCCCCACCCTGACGGGACAGCAAGCACTCCGCACAAGCCCCGGGCTTCCGGACTAGACTTGATGGCCCAGGGTCAGGGAAAGAAAATGGAAAAAAAAAAAAAGAGAGAGAGAGAGAATTAGAAAGATGGAAATTACACAGGGTGATACTTCAGAAACATTACTGGATTATAAAAAGGCTCCGTTGTATGAATGGATCATAATTTATTTAACTGGCTTCCTATTAAGAAACATTCAAGGTTTTTCCAGTCTTTTCCTTACAAACTCTGCCTCCATGAACATTCTTCACCACATATATAAGAATACCTGTAAAATAAATGTTTAGAAGAGGAATCACTGAACCAAAAGACAGCTATATTCACAGATATGGCCAAATTGTTCTTCAAAGGAGGAGGCGATTTACATTCCCATCAATTTTGCATGAGAATGCCTATTCTCCTGATACTTTTGCCAGTAATGTTTTGTCATGCTTTTAAAATTCTTTCCAATTTGACAGATTTAAAAAAATGAAACTCTAACTTGCATTATCATTTGTTTATAACCCACTTCCCATGCTTTAAACTCCCTGTTTATGTGCTTTGTCCACTCTCCTAGTAGTATTTTCATTTGTTTGTGAACTCTTAACATACTAAGAACATCAGCCCTTTGCGAAATGTGTTTTAACCATTTTTTTGTCTTACTCTCTTTTTTTTTTTTTGAGACGGAGTCTTGCTCTGTCACCCAGGCTGGAGTGCAGTGGTGTGATCTCGGCTCACTTCAACCTCCACCTCCCGGGCTCAAGCAATTCTCTGTCTCAGCCTCCCGAGTAGCTGGGATGACAGGCGCCTGTCACCACACCTGGCTAATCTTTGTATTTTTAGTAGAGACAGGATTTCACCATCTTGGCCAGGCTGGTCTTGAACTACTGACCTCATGATCCACCTGCCTCGGCCTCCCAAAGTGCTGGGATTACAGGTGTGAGCCACCGCACCTAGTGTCTTATCCTCTTAAAGTAAAACTTTGTTTACAGGATGTTCTTCCCATACAGCTATCTCTTATGTAGTCAAACTGATAGCTTCTATGTTTTGGTGTTGCTTGGAAAATTCTTCCCCACTCCAGAATGCAAAAAATAAACTAAAACAGACCACCTTTCCTTCCGGTATTTCCCACTTTTTATTTTAATGCTATATATCTGACTCACCAGCATTTAATTTTTGGTAAGGAGCTCCTAACCAGTTGTCCCAACGTAATTTATTAAATAATCTATCTTTTCTGGTATAAAGCCTACTTTATTCCACACCTTGAATTTTAATGTTTATTTTCGTATTTGTGGACTCTTTCTTCTCTTCCATTGCTGTTACTTAGTCATAGGCAGATAAGAGAAAACTCAGTTGCAGTACCTTTATAGTACTTTATAATATCTGGTAAGATAGTTCCCCCTCCATAACTCTTCATTTTCATTTTTTTCATTCTTACCTTTTTTTTTGCGCATAAGTTTTAGAAAAAAGTTGTATCTAATTTTCTTCTCTCAAAAAAATTCTGTTAGTGTTTTTATTGAGCTTGCATTCAATTTATAGATTCATTTGGGGACAATTGGTGTTGTTATAACATTGAATATCATTATCGAAGACATTTATTCATGTCTCTTAAAAATATACTTCAGTAGAATTTACAAGTTGTTTTTTTCACATGGAGTCTTAAGATTTTGTTCGTTTGTTTTTAGAGACAGGGTCTCACTCTGTCACCTAGGCTGGAGGGCAGTGGTGCAATCACAGCTCACTGTAGACTCAAACTCCTGGACTCAAGCGATGCCCCCACCTCAGTCTCCAAAGTAGCTGGGATTACTGGGGCAAGCCATCATGCCCAGCTAATTTTAAAAAATTATTTGGTAGAAATAGGATCTCACTATGTTGCTCAAGCTGGCCTTAAACTACTGACCTCAAACGATCCTCCCACCTTGGCTACGCAAAGTGCTGAGATTACAGGCATGCACCACCATGCTGGGCTGAGTCTTAACTTTTTTTGGTTACATTTATTTCCAGGTATTTCATCTCTTTGCAGTCTTAATGAGGTATTTTCTTATGTTTATTATATATTCTAATTGATAGTTGTTTCTATAAAGAAAGCTACAGTTGCATATTAATTTTGCTACCAGCCACCTTACGGGATTTTCTTTATGTTTTTGTTATTACTTCAGTTGATTCTTTTGAGCTTTCCAGGTAAGTAATCACAAATCTGCAAATAATGGTAATTTCTATAAAATTGTTAATTATTTTACATATATCACTAAACTCATCCCCTTCTCTGCCCTTAAATCCACCTGTAATAGCCACTGAGATGGCTTCCTCAGCATCCCTTCACTCTTCCCGCAATTGACCCTTCAGCGTACCCACCTTGCCTGCATTGTCCATGTGCTTTGGGAAAAGCTGCTTTCCCTTGCTTCTGGCAGTGAGGCATGTGGCTCACACCTACAGTAACCATGACAATCTCTCTACCACCCCTGGTCACAGATAAACACTCAGAGTGGGACACGTGGTCCAAGTTGGAGTATGATGGGGGCTTCTGGATATGAGTCTATCACTCTTTCTAGGCAATGAGGAGGCTTTAGCAACCTTCAACCCCCAAAAGAACCCAAATCAGGATACAACTGGCAGCAGAAAGACTGCACATTGGTGGCATCATTGAGCTACTGAACTAAACCAACTCTACAGGCCACCCTCACTTTGAACTTGCAATTGATGCACCAATGGCTCCCCTATGGTGTAAGCCAATTTAAGAGGGGTGTTCTGATACTTGCAACTGAACACACTGTGGTCTACACACCACTATCAAAAGTTAGTCAAGCTCAGTGGCCTTAAAGATTGCCTGGGTCTTAGGTCAGAATCCCTAGAAAGCGCCCCAGACTTCTCAATTTCTCCAAATGGATCATAGACCTTAATTGGAAATCTAAAGCTATAAAACTTCTAGAAGAAACCATAGGAGAAAATCTTTGTGACCTTGGGTTAGTCAAATAATTTAAAAATAGAACACCAAAAGCATGACACATCAAAGAAAAATAAATAAGTAAATTGAATTTCAAAATTAAGAACATGTGCTCATCAAAAGCCACTCTTAAGAGAGTGAAAATACACATCATAAACTGAAAGAAAATATTTGGATATCACATAGCTGATAAAGGACTTCTGTCTATGATATGTAAACAACTCTCAAAACTAAATAATAAAAAAGTAAAGACTCAAAGTAGAATGAGAAAAACGTGAACACTTTGCCAAACTGCAAATACTGCAATGTCTTGATTAGCTTGATTAGCTTTAAAATCAGTCTTAAAGTCAGTAAGTGTAAGTCCTCCAACTTGATTCTTCATTTCAAGTTTATTTTGGCTACTCTAGGCCCTTGACTTTTCCATATAAATTTAAGAATTTGCTTATCAATTTTGTTTGAGATTGCAATGAATCTACAAATCAGTTTGAGAAGGAGTAACAACGACATTGAGTTTTTGTGATCCTTGATGATGGTATACCTTTCTGCTTACTTAAGTCTTATTTTATTTCTTTCAAAAATATTTTATTGATTTTTGTCTATAGGCTTTATACATCTCTTCTCAGACTTATCCCTAAGTATTTCATACTTATGGTACTGCTGCGCATTGTATAATTTTAAACAATTTTAGTGATTGCTTATTACTAGCATATAGAAAATTGAGTTTTCTGTATTCTTTTGTATTCTGCACCCTTACTAAACTTCTCTTTAGTCTTAGAAGCATTTGTGTAGATTCCACGGAACTTTCTATGTAGATGATTATGTTGCTTGTGAATAAAGACAGAATTAGTTTTTTCTTTCCAACTGAGATTATTTTATTTATTTATTTATTTTGCCTTATAATAGGAGGAAATCTTTCAGTCTTTCATCATTAAATATCATATTTAATTTAAGTACTTTTATAATATATTTTATCAGGTTAAAAAATTCCTTTCTGTTACAGGTTTGTTGAGAGCCTTTATCAGTAATTGATGTTGCATTATGTCGCGTGTTTTTTGTCGCATCTGAGACAACCACATAGTTTTTCCTTTAAACTTTTTTCTCTTTTAACAATCTCAAGAGAATGAGAAAACAAATCAAGGGCCGGACATGGTGGTGCATGGCTGTAATACCAGCACTTTGGGATACTAAGGCTGATGGATTACTTGAGACCAAGAGTTCAAGACCAGCCTGGGCAACATGGCAAAACCCCATCTCTATTAAAAATTAGCTGGATGTGGTGATGTGCCCCGTAATGCCATCTACTCAGGAGGCTGAGGTGGGAGAATCACAAGACTCCGTCTCACAAAAAACAAAGAAACAAACAAAAGCAAGCCAAGTCTGAGAGAAAAGTCTTTGCAAACTGTACACCTGATAAGGGACTTGTAGTAATAAAATATAAGTAACTATACATAAATAAATAAATATTATTAGTCATTAAGAAAATGCCAACTAAAGCTATAAAGAAATACCACTGTAGACCTAACAGAATGGCTCAGATTTTTTAAAGTCACCATAAGACATGTGTTGGCAAAAGTGTGTAGGAACTGGAATTTTCATACGCTGCCAATTGGAATGTAAAATGGTACAATTATTTGGAAAAACAGTTTGGCAATTTTTTGAAAAGTTGAGCATAAATCTACCATATGATACAGCCATTTCACTCCTAGGTATTTACCCAAGAGAAAAGCAAATAAATGTTCATACGAAGGCTTGTATATATGTTTTTTCAAAACAGCTTTATTTGTAATAGCCAAAAACGGAAAACAACACAAATTCCATTAACAGGTGAACAGATAAACAAATTGTGGTATATCCATTCAATGAAATACTCTAAGTAATAAAAAGAATGGACTATTGATACAAGCAACAAGATGGATATGTCTCAAAATAATTATGCTGAGTGAAAGAAGCCTGACAAACTGACTATATACGTATAATTACATTTATAGAAACCCTAGAAAATGCAAACTAATCTGTAATAATAGAAAGCAGATGAGTGGTTACTTGGGGATGGGGTCAGGATGGAGACATTACAAAGGCGCCCAAGGAAACATTTTGGAGTAATGGGTATCTTGATTGTGGTGATTATATCACAGGTGTATATATATGTCAAAACATCTCAAATTGCACACTTTAAATATGTGCAGTCTATTGTATGTCAATCATATCTCAATGAAGTTGCTTTAAACCTTTATTTAGTATTTTTAAGGCAATATAAGCACATGATACAAAAATTCAAGCAGTATAGAAAATTATTTGATTGAAAATTTCAGGAGGAGTTCTCTAAGAAAAATGGAATTATGAGAGTACCGAGTATGTCTGATTATTTGAAAATGAATATCTGTTAATTAAACATTTTTTGGGACATTTGGAAAAACTTAAGGATGAATTCATAGAAAATGAAAACAATGTGGAAAAAAGCCAAGTATTAATTTTTTAAAAATCATACCAGAAAGGAAAGACAATTACGGTAGATGACTGGGCTCAGCTGTGTATATATATATATAGTCATGAAGATTTAAGCACTACCTATAAATTTACGAATCATTCACTAAGTGTTGGGAGAGCAGGAGTGGGAGAAATAAGAGGTGGCAGTAGAAGAGAGCTATGCCTCATCTTCCATAACAAGAAGTCATGCTTGTAATGGAAGATTCTGCTCTAAAATAGGTAAATCAAAAATAGCAGCATAAACCTACATAAGAGAAAGAGGTAATGAACCAAAAGAAACAGAAGAGTTTGGAAATGATTGCCTCTGGGGAGGGAGAGTCAGGCAGCAGACTCCTCCTTTTAGATATCAGTATCTTATCAATTTTTCTGTTGTAATCTACATGCATGTACTGGCTAAAAATCCCTAATCCCCAAACTCCAAATCCAAAATGCTCCAAAATCCAAAACTTTTGAGCACTGACATAACACAAGTGGAAAATTTCATACCTGACCTCGTGTGTCAGGTCACAGTGAAAATCCAGGCACACAACACACAGTTTAAGTGGCATTCCCAAGGGAAGAAAGAAAGACCTTTCAGCCCCCTTCAGCTGCAATGTATATTTTCCATGCCTGCCTAAATTCCCTGACAGAAGGACATCCACAAAGGAAAATAAAATGGCACTGGAGGCTGGACACAGCAACAGCAGGTTCCCATAAATCCCCATGTGGGGCCAAGACCTATGTGCATTGTTCTGTTTTTTTCATTCATCTCTGCTCTGTGGTGTAAAGATAATTGCAGTATTGAAAACCACACAGATACCCCTATGGGTAACCCAGTGATAAGAATAAGAGGAAGCATTTATATTTATCTATAACACAGAAAATCAAGCTGTTGGAGAACCTGGACAGCAGTGTAAGTGTGAAACGTCTTACAAAAGAGTATGGTGTTGGAATGACCACCATATATGACCCGAAGACACAGAAGGATAAACTGTTGAAGCTCTGTAGTGATCAACAGAACTTAATGAAATATTGAAAAACACTGCATAAAGCTAAAAATGAAGATCTTGATCATGTATTGAAAGATTGGATTCATCAGCATCACAGTGAACACATGCCTGTAAAAGGTATGCTGATCATAAAACAGCAAAGATCTATCACAATGAACTGCAAATTGAGGGGAACTGTGAATATTCAACAGGCTGGTTTCAGAAATCTAAGAAAAGACATGGCATTAATTTTTAAAGTTTGTGGTGACGAAGCATCTGCTGATCACAAAGCAGGAGAGAAATTCATTGATGAGTTTGCCAAGGTCAAGGTCATGCCTGATGAAACTCTGATGTCAGAACAAATCTATTATACAATGCTGATAAAACATCAATGTGTTGGCATTACTGCCCCAGAAAGACTGACTACAGCTGATGAGACAATCCTTGCAGGAATTAAGGATGCCAAGGGCAGAACCGTGCTGGAATGTGTAAATGCAGCAGGGTTGCATAAGTGTAAAGTTGCTGTGATAGAAAAATCTTGCGTACTCACTGTTTTCAAGGGGTGAATTTCTTACCACTTCATTACTATGTTAACAAAAAAGCATGGATCACTAGGGACATCTTTTCCAATAGTTTTCACAACATTTTGTATCAGTGGCTTGTGCTCACCGCAGGAAAACTGGATTGGATGATGACTGCAAGATTTTGTTGTATCTTGACAACTGTTCTGCTTGTCTGCTGGTTGAAATTCTCATCAAAAATAATGTTAATGTAATATACTTTCCCCCAAATGTGACCTCATTAATTCAGCCATGTGACCAGGATATTCTTGGGAAAATAAAGAGTAAATATAAAAACACGTTCTTGAATAGCATCCCAGCAGCAGCGAACAGAAGTGTGGGTGTGGACAGTTTTCAAAAGAAGTTTAGCATGAAAGATACCATGTATGCTGTTGCCAAAGCTTGGAACACAGTGACTAAAAACACAGTTGTGCCTGCCTGGCATAACCTCTGGCCTGTGACTGTGTTCAGGGATGACAATGAACAAGGCAGTGACTTTGAAGGAGTCTGCAAGTCAAGTGAGAATAAAATGATGTTTGATCTCGTATATGCAGATATATACCTTCAGAGTCTGTCAGTAAGCTGGAAGAATTGGATATCAAAGAAGTGTTTGACATCAACAAGGAGACTCCAGTTGTTCATTCACTGACCAATGGTGAAGTAGCCAAAATGGTTCTGAAACAAGGGGATCGTGATAATATTGATGATGAAGATGATGTTAATACTGCAAAAAAAGTGCTTATAGATGATGTGGTCAAAATATGTGATGGGCTTATTGAAAGACTAGAGCAGTAAAACAGAACAAAAATCATGTCTGTGGCAGAGCAGGAGCATCACCATCTTGGATAAGCACTGCTATCTTAAAGTTCACTTTGATCAAAAACTGCCTAAATCCAAAGGGCATCAGCCTGATGGCTAAGGTCAGCATGACCATAAACCACAAACGACATCTCCAACCAGAAACATTCAAAAACCATAAAGTAAACCCCTTCCCAACCAGAGACATGCCAGCCCCAAGATAACTTCACCTCTGGCCAGAGATATGTCAGCCCCAAGATAACCTCCCCTCTGACCAGAGACATTCCAACCCTGCCATAAACTTCTCCCCAACATGGAAACATTCCAAGCCTGTAATAAACTCTCTCACCCTAAAACCAATAAATAGTATTAGTCTGTAAGAGAGAGTACTCCTGACCGAAATCAGCCAGAAGCCCCTCACAGGTTTATTCTCCAAAAAAGGCCTATCTTTGACTGTTGAGCCACTTTTCGTGTTTCTTTCCTCTTCAACTCGTACAGTCTGTTTATAAAATCAAAGACAGACTTCTAAGACAAAAACCATTGCTAATGAGGCAGATGACTCTGGAGGAAACATTTTTAAAAGCCATCTAGCAGAATGCCTCTTCATCCCTCAAGGACCCACTGCCTGGTGCCCCAACTGTTCCTGATGTTTCCGTCACCTAAAGAGTAAAATACACCATACCGTAATCCTTCAACTGAAGCACAGCATTGTAAATGGAGACCGAAAACCTGCCATTGTTTGTTGTGGCTGTTGTTTTGCAGCAGATCTAGGTATCTGATGATGCCATTGTGCTGCCTCATTACCATGAACACATTATTTTTTTCACTCTATTAATGATGTAATATTTTTTACTCTCAACTACTTATGTGTGAGTAGTGTTGGAAAAGGACTGCTTATCCATAGCATATAAATTCAGTCAGGATGATGGTGATGCCAGACAACCACAGGTTGTCCACACGGGTGGCTGAGATAGTGGCAGCTATGCTTTCTGATGTGCACAAACTTCGTTTCATGAACAAAATTATTAAAACGATTGTGTACAATTATCTTAATGCTATGTGTATAAAGAGTATACAAAATATAAATGAATTTCGTGTTTAGACGTGGGTCCCCTCCCCATGATATCTTGTTACGTATATGCAAATATTCCAAAATCCAAAACTATCCGAAACTATCTGAAATCTGAGACACTTTTGGTCTCAACCATTTCAGGCACGGGATACCCAACTGTATTATGCTATTCTAGTAAGCAGTATTGTGTAGTGGTTATGGGCCTGAATGCCTGAGTTCAAATACCTACCCTGTTCCTTAAAGCTGTAAGACCTTGGGCAAGTTACTTAACTTCCCTGTACCCAGATTTCCTCATCTGCAAAATGGAGATAACAATGGTACCAATTTTGTAGTGTTGTCATGAGGATTAAATACATTTTTTAAAATTTATTTTTTTAGAGACAGGGTCTCACTCTGTTGCCTAGACTGGTGTGCAGTGAGATGATAATAGCTCACTGTAGTCTCGAGACTCCTGGGCTTGAGAAATCCTCCTGCCTCAGCCTCCTGAGTAGCTGGGATTACAGATGGGCACTATTGCGCCCAGATAATTTTTTAAAAAGAGTTTTGTAGAGACAGCATCTCATTTTGTTGCCCAGGTTGGTCTCAAACTCCTGCCTTCAAGCGATACTCCTGCTTTGACTTCCCAAAATGCTGAGATAACAGGCATGAGACACCATACCCAACCTAAATACATTAAAAATTCATAAAAAGCTCAGGACAGGGCAAGGGTGATGTAAATATGATATAAGAATTACAGCTCTTATAATAAAGTGATAACAAAATTATTTTTTAAAAGACATTCTTCCCACCTTAACTCAAAGGCAGCTACTGCTGAAATTCTGGTGTACTATTCTATTTTTTAAAAAATTATAAATAACCCATCATATAGGTGTACATACATATATACTTTTTAACTTGCATCACCAGAATCATATTATCCATTTGTTCCACTCCTCTGTTTTCTGCATAATAATAACTCTTGCAATTCTTTCCATATTTACTTAATCAGATCTACCATATTCCTATTAATGTCTTCATAATATTCCAGAATGTACTGATTGTGTTCCCCACTGAAGCTCATTTAAGTTAATTCCAGGTTTTTGCTATGGCAAATAATACGGCAATGTATTCGGATCACAGTGAATTCTGTGAGTATCTCTTTAGGGCAATTCAGGCTGGGGAAGTGCTGAGTGCACAGCTTCTTGCGGAGGAAGAACAGGGACCTCAAGCCAGGGAAACAACGTATAAATTTTAAAAAAGAACACGTCAAAGATATATGTTGCCTAATTCACAAGTTTCCTGTGGACTCACCAGCTCCTTAACACTCTGTGTTTGTTTTTAAAGTTTGGTTAAAGTTGTTAAACAGTTGGTGGCATCAGTTATATTGCTTCAGACAAAACTCCTCCCATAAACACACCACTTGAAAACGTTTGGTGCCTCTTCAGTGCCCCAGTCACTCCAGCATTCAGGATGATGCAGTGAACACATTGGACTCTGCAGCCAGTTGGGGCTGGTTGTGTGACGTTGGACAGGGGGCTTTTAATGGCTCCTGTGTCTCAGTTTCTGCATTCGTAGAAAGGAAAAAAATGGTATTTACATTAAAGAGGATTGTTGTAGAGAAAGAACCTGTTTAAAAGGCTAACTAAGCTTGGCCTGGAGTAGGCACTAAAATGTTAACTGTTCACCTCTCCTTCCTGGGGAAGTGATTCTATCCTGTACGCCACTTTGGAAATGAGTCTACGGAAATGCAGTCACTTCAGCTCCCTCCACCCAGCTCTTAAAAACTGCATCGGGATTTTGCTTCTCTTCTTATTTGTAACCAGTTTGCACAATCACCATTAGTTAACTTCTTTCTGTGATCAGAAATGACACAGAAAGAGAGATAATAGTAGACTGGGAATTTTGCATCACTCCTTGCATTTATGTTTTAGATCATTTTACTGTAGTCAGCTCTTAGAATTGTGAGCCCCCAGATGTCAGCCTCATCTAGAAGAAAGGACAAAGAATCAGTCCAAAGGATGGAAAGAATCAAGCTGTGTTGCTTATTGCACATCTTTCAATCAAAAATGGTTAAAATGTGGAGAGAGGCAGAGTTTACCTTTGAATGGCTAGAAATGTCCTTAGGTGTACACAATTTCCCAGCAGGGGCAGGGAAGTGAGGAGGTACAGCCTCCACCAAAGCCCTTAGCCCTCAGCGTCTCTTCTCTACAAAAATTTAACCAATTTATAGTTTAAGTTCCCTATTAAAATGTGTAGTTCTTGGGAAGATGAATACCCAGGGTCAGTAGCAGTTGTTGGCAATTAGGGGCTGAGGTTAAGAGCCTTGAAGAATGAATCTCGAGTGCACTTGGCCATAAACTTCCTTAGAGCATTCACAGCATAAGTTTTTGTGCTGGACAAAAACAAATCACAGGTTCCACAGAGCCTTTCTGGATCGCTATTCTTTGAGATCTCATCTAACAGATTTAACAGGAGAATAAAAGGGACTTTGGCCTGCCCTTTCCTCCTCTTTCCTTCCACTTATTTCTAGGGGACATACACAAACCCTGGTGTAGCTGGAATGCAGCATGGGAGCTGCTCCTTGGCACCTGGCTATTTCCCAGTAATGCCTTGACTTCAGTCTTGGTTGAAATGGAGTTGAGGAGATGGTAATGTGTAGTTCCTGCTCTTGGGGAGCTCACAGTTTAGGAAGGAGACTAATAAACACTAGCACTCCAGAGTTACTGTGCTATGGATGAACGTCCATGCAGAATATACCTGGAAAAGGCAGGTAGGGAGTGTGGGGGTCAGCTCCACTTGGCAGTAGGCTTTATGGAGAAGTATACCTTTAGACTGAGTGACAGGCATTCCCCAGATGAGATGCAGGAATGGGAAAGTGTCTTCAAGCTGAAGGAGCAGCTGTGGTAACCTGTAGTAATTTCAGGATGACAGGAGAAATATGGATTGGGTAGAGGAGAGGGTGGTGCTGACAAGCACAAAGGCCGTTATTTGCCAAGCTAAGGAATTTGGACCTTTTTATTCTCCAAAACTCTAATCACCTGGGCCTCCTGAGGGTCTGAATTGCTGATCACATCTCTTTGTTCTCTGTGTCAGTCTGCAGTGTGCTCTAAGCAACAGAAATGGATAACTGGCTGATTTAAGCTGAGAAGGAAATTCCTGGAAGACTGTTGGGATCTCACAGATTTACTGGTAAGACCATCAAACGAGGGTCTAGACAAGATCAGGGACAAGGATAACAGGTCACAGCTGAAATCATGCCACAGAACCCATCCAGTGAGGACCCATCTACTGCTGTGGCTGCCTCTGCTGCCTATGCAGGCGAAGTCATAGGACCAAAGGCATTGTCTAGCTGCTGCCCCTTCCCTGGTGTGCAGCAATCCCTCTTCTTTAAAGGAATGTGGTGGCATGTCTGGTTTGCCTCATGCCCATGCCTGTCTGCAAGTGAGGTTGAGAACTCAAGCAATTCAACCCTTTGGCCTCTTTAGTAGACTAGGGGTTTTGCCTCCCATTAACTCTCCAAAGGCAGGGAAGACCCAAAACATTGAAACGGTGCTCAAAAACAGGTTAGTCATAAAGAAACAAGCATAAAACTGCCTTATCCAGGGCCTTTGGCACATTCTTGACTTCACACCAAGTCATGAGCTGCCTCTGAGTCCTTTCTTAAGCGATCTTTGAGAGGGAGACCCTCTACTCATCACCATGAATGGCCCAACCCATTCATGAGGGATCTCCCCACATGATGCAAATACCTCCCACCAGACCCCATCTCCAGCACTGGGGACTACAATTCAACATGAGATATCCAAACTGTGTCAGAGACAATGTGACACCAGAAATACATTTGGATCTGCACAGCCAGCTGTCCACCATGATGCAGCAATCATCAATCATCTAGCTACTCATCTGTCAGGTATACCAACCAGCTACTCAACACTCTCCTTCCTCTCAAAGCCCTCTAGGTGCTCTCTGGATCTCCACGAGATTGTAAATGGATCATTCTTCACCCTACATTTCCAATTTACATGACCATTTACCCCTCTCCATTCAGAGCCTCACTGCTAGCAGTGTTCAGAAATGAAAGTCAGAAAGACAAGAGAAACCTAAGCAATTCTTTCTGACCCAGGTCCTCTTTCACATGCACTTTCTTCCATCTTTTAGGCTCAGATTACGCCATTCATCTTTGAGGTTCCCAAGGAGTCATACCACCCTGAATGGTTAGTGAATGAACACTGATTCTCTCCAAAGTCAGTGTCCATCTGAACCCAGACTTCTTGGAGATAATGGGCAGGAACAGGCTTGAGGATAGAGAAAAGGCAAAATACACACCCATCCTCCAGATTTCCTGGGCGTAAAGTTCTGTTTTTTAGCAAGCCATGGTACTAGGCCATTTTGTCCAATCTGACTTACAGTTTGTTTGTGTGTGGTAAAATATACAAAACATAGTATTTATCATTTTAACCATTTATAAATGTATATATGTTTTGTCTCTCTCTTGCTCCTTCTCTGGCCTTGTGATGTGCCTCCTCCCCCTTTGCCTTCTACCATGAGTAAAATCTCCCCAAGGCCTCCCCAGAAACTGAACAGACACTGGCATCATGCTTGCACAGCCTGCTGAAACTGGAAGATATAAAATTAGCCGGGAATGACACATTTGATGGTTCCTGTGCAAAGAATAGGTTCTGGACCTGAAGAGAAATTAAATCTGCACCTGATTTAATAATAATTAGGTGGAAATACAAGACTAATGTTGAATATGATAGTGGACAGCAAAGAAAAAGTTTCAGTATGCAGGGATTTTATATTAAGAGGAGAAGAGATATATAAAGACATAGAGCAAATTCGGACACAGAGACAGACATGCATAGAGAGAAGAGAGTGTGAAGACATGCAGGGAGAAGGTGACCATGTGACTGGAATGTGCATCTACAAGCCAAGGACTGCCAGTCAATCACCAGAAGCTAGAAGAGTCAAGGAAAGATTCTCTTTTAGAGCCTTCAAAGAGAGCATGACCCTGCCAATACCTTGATTTTTGATTTCTAGTCTCCAGAGCTGTGAAAGAATAAATTTGTGTTGTTTTATGCAAACAACAACAACAACAACAAAAAACAAGTGTAAGTTTTGATATGCTGTGTTTTCATTTTCATTCATCTTTAAATATTTTCTAATTTCCCTTGTGATGTTTTTCTTTGACCCACTGGTTGTTTAAGAGTGTGCTGTTTATTTTCACATGTTAGTGAATTTTCCAGTTTTTCTTCTGTTATTGATTTCTGACTTCATCTTGTTATGGTTGGAGAAGATACTTTGTATGACACCAATCTTTTAAAATCTGTTGAGACTTGTTTTGTGGCCTAACGGAGTGTATCCTGGAGAAAGTTACTTGTGCCCTTGAGAAGAATGTGCATTGTATTGTTGAATGGAGTTTCTGTACATGTCTGTTGGGTCTAGTTGGCTTATTGTGTCTTTCAAGTCCCCTATTTCCTTACTTATCTTCCGTCTGACTAATCTATCCATTATTGAAAATGTGGTATCAAAGTATCCATTTCTCCCTTCAATTCCATCAGTTTTGGCTTCGTATATTTTGAGAGTCTTTTATTAGGTTGATTTGTGTTGCTGTAACAAAATACCTGAGACTGGTGATTTATAAACAAGAGAAATTAATTTTTTCACAGTTCTGGAGCCTGAGAAGCACAAGATCAAGGTGCCAGCAAGTTTGGTTTTGTGGTGAGGGCTGCTCTCTGCTTCCAAGATGGCACCTTGTTGCTGTAACCTCCTGAGGGGAGAAATGCTGTGTTCTCACATGGCAGATAGTGGAAGGGCAAGCAAGTGGAACACTGCATGAAAATAACACTTTTTTATGTGGACTTTAATCACAATTGCCAAAGGAAGAGCCCTTATGACCTAATCACATTCACCATTAATTTCAACACCTGAATTTTGGAGGGGAGAGATTCAAATCATAGCAGTCTGTAAATCTTTATAATTGTCACATCTTTTTTCTTTATTGAGTCTTTTATTAAAATATAATGTTCTTTTCTGTCTCTTGTGACCTTTTAGGATTAAAGTCTATATTTTTCTAATATTAGTATGGCCACATCACTTCTCTTTTTGGTTACTATTTACATGGAATAATTTTTTCCATCCTTTCACTTTCAACCTACTTGTATCTGAATCTAAAGTGAGTCTCATAGTTGGATCATGTAGGATTTTTTAAAATCCATTTTTCTTTCTTTTGATTGGAAGATTTAATTCATTTATATTTAAGGTAATTACTGATAAGAAGGGACTTACTTCTGCCATTTTGCTATTTGTTTTCCATATGCCCTGTAGTATTACTTTCCTCATTTCCTCCATTACCACCTTTGTGTTTAGTTGCTTTTTTTGTAGTGAAACTTTTTGATTCCTGTGATGATTAGTTTTGAATGTGGACTTGACTGAATTAAGGAATACCTAGAGAACTGATAAGGTATACTTTTTGATGTGTCTATAAAGCCATTTCCAGAGGATATTTGTGTGCAAGTTGGTGGAATGAGTGAAAAAGATCCTCCCCAATGTGGGCAGGCACCATTCAAATGGCTCGGGGCCCAGATGAAACAAAAAGGCAGAAGAAGGGAGCATTCTAGCTCTCTGTCTTCTGGCTATAATGCTCCTCTTTTCCTGCCTCTGGACATCAGAACTCCAGGCTTTCTTGCCTTAGGACCCCAGGACTTACACCAGCAGCCCTTTGAGTTCTCAGGGCTTTGCCCTAAGACCGAGAGTTATATCATCAGCTTTCCTGGTTCTGAAACTTTCAGGCTTGGACTGGGCCACTCTCTGGAATATCAAGGGAGCGTATGGGACTTCCTCAGCCTCCATGATTGTATGAGCCAATTCCCCTAAAAATCTTCTCTCATATATATCTCCTGTTGGTTATGCCTCTCTGGAGAACCCTAATGAATATGATTCCCTTGTCATTTTCTTTGGAAGGGACACATTCAAACCATAGCAGTCTGTAAATCTGTATAATTGTTATATCTTCTTGCTGTATTGAACCTTTTATTAATATACAATGCTGTCTGCCCCTTATAACCTTTTTGGGTTAAAAGTCTATTTTTACTTTAAAATACATTTTCTTTTTAATGAATTTAACTGTTATTTTCTATTGTGTTAATTCAATAGATATTTTCTTTGTTCTCACTTCAGGGATTACATTGAATACACGAAAGCTGTAACAGTCTAATTTGAATTTTTACCAATTTAAGTTCAGTAACATAAAAACTTTGCTTTCATAGTGCCCAGTCTTCTCTTTCTGTTATTAGTGTCACAGATTAAGTCTTTACAAATTGTGTCCCCAATAATGTATATTAATAATTCATTTTTACACATTCGTCTTTGAATCACAGAGAAAATTAAAAATATAGTTATGAACCAAAATTACAATAATACTAACTTTTATAATAGCCTCTGTATTTACCATTACTGGAGATCCTTATTTCTTCATGTGGCTTCCAGTTACTGTCTAATTTTCTTTCATTTCACCCTGAAGGGACTCCCTTAAGGATTACTTGTAGGGAAGGTCTAGTGGTAATAAACTCAGCTTTTGTTTATCTGAGAATATTGTAATTTCGCTCTTATTTTTAAGAATAGTTTTGCTGAATATTGAATTCTCAGTTGATAGGTTTTTTTTTTCTTTAAGTACTTTGAATATATCAAACCACTGACTTTTGGCCTTCTAGATTTCTGATGAGAAATCAGCTGAAATTTTTTTTTAGAGATGGGTTTTGTTATGTTGCCTAGGTTGTACTTGAACCCCCTGGGCTCAAGCCGTTTTTCTGCTTCAGCTTCCTGAATAGCTGGGACTATAGGTGCACACCACCATGCCTGGCTTGCTGAAATCTCATTGAGAGCCCTTCTATGTAATTAGTCACTTCTCTCTTGCTGCTTTTAAGATTCTCTCTTTGTCTTCTGATTATAATGTGCATCACTGTGGGTCTCTTTGAGTCTACCCCACTTCTTTGTTTATCAAGCTTCTTGAATTTGTAAATTCATGTCTTTCATCAAATTTGGAGACTTACCAGGCAATAATTCTTCAAATATTATTTCTGCCCTTTCCTCTCTTTTCTCCTTCTGAGATTACCAGAAGTAGAAATTTGAAAATCATGGAATTTAAAACCATGAGACTAGGTAACATCACCAAGAAAGTATGTAAGAATGGAAAAGATGACAAAGGCTAGAACCCTGGGGCACTGCAACATTAAGAGGTGAGGAAAAGAGAAGGGATGAGCAGAGTGAACTAAGAGTAACCAGTAAGATAGGAAGACTATCAAGAAACTGTTATGTCTTTTTTTTTTTTTTTTGAGACGGAGTTTTGCTCTTGTTGCCCCGGCTGCAGTGCAATGGCATGATCTTGGCTCACTGCAACCTCTGCCTCTGTGGGTCAAGTGAGTCTCCTGACTCAGCCTCCTGAGTAGCTGGGATTACAGGCATGCATCACCACGTCCGGCTAATTTTGTATTTTTAGTGGAGACAGGGTTTCTCCATGTTGGTCCGGCTGGTCTGGAACTCCCAACCTCAGGTGATCCGCCTGCCTTGGCCTCCCAAAGTGCTGGCATTATAGGCCTGAGACATCATGCCCAGCCAAGAAACTTTTATGTCTTAAAGGAAAATGTAGAGATTATTTCATGGAGGACAGAGTGAGCAACCCTAAGAAATGCTTCTGACAAATAAAATGAAAACTTGAATTTGACCATAGGATGTCACCATGCAGAGTTCACTGGTGATATTAACATGAGTGGTTTGGTTGAGTGATGGAAATGAAAACTCCACTGGAGTTGCTCTAAAAGAGCATGGGAGGAGAGAAATTGAAGATAGTGGGTATAGACAATTCTTTTGAGAAAATTTACCTGAATAGAGAGCAAGAAATTAGGTAGTAAGTTGTAGGACAGCGTGTCAAGAGTAGGTGTTTTAGAATATGAGAAATGGTATGTGTGTTCAGCAGTTGGAAATAACTTCAGTAGAGACTGTAGAATCAATGTTGTAGAGGAGATTGAAGGAAGAATTGCTACTGAGAAAATGCCCATGAGTAGGTGAGAGGGGATGGAATTAGTGCACAGGTTGAAGTACTGGCTCTTGATAGAAACTTAAAAAGTTCATCTGCATCAAAGAGAGGCAGGCAGAAGCCTTAGCATAGATACTGGTGATGGTGGAGGTGCAGAGAATGTTCTTTCTGGTTGTTCGGATTTCCTCAGTGAAAGTAAGGTAAGAGCGAAGACAAGATTAAAGAGAAGACAGGTATGAAAGATTTATTTGGGAGAGTGAGTTGAATAAAGACTATTATACTATTCCCAGATAGGATTAAGGTTTATTTGCAGTTCACATCACAAAATTAAAGTAAGATCATCAACAGGGCCACATCGTTCTCTCCAGTTACATTCAGCTGCACTGAGAGTTGGATCTAACCAGGGTTGTGGGTTTAGTCAAGTGAGGACAATGAAGCAAAAAAGGGATAAAGGAGTTAAGGATGTGTGCAAGGGGGTGAGTAACCATAAATTTAAGCTGATTACGTAGGGAAGAGAGGACATAAAGTAGATGATGGGCAGTGGCAGAGTAGCAGAATAATAGATAAGAGGTCCTAGAGTCAAAAGATTGTTGGAGTTAGCGCTAAAGAAATGAGCTGGAAAGATAGGAGGCATGGCCAGAAAGAGGAATAAATGAACAATTAGGAAGGAGTTACAGTTGCTAAAAATGACAAGATAGGGCACAACCCCACGAGTACATGACTAAGGGAGGGTGAATAGCAAGCTCTTTGGAAAGGGTAAGGTTCTGTTTTCTTTTCCTACTAGCACAGAGCTTGGAACGTAGTAGGCACTCATTATACATCTGTTGAATGAATGAATGAGTGAGGAATGACTATCACCTCCCCAGCAGCTCTAATTGAATTCCTGGCTTCTCTATTCCATCCATATGATCTCAATCCAGGATTGGTCAGGCAAAATGGTTTCAGGTCAATGCAAATTAGCACAGGTGACCCTTGGTAGAACTGTGAAACCCGTAAAGTTTTTATTCGTGGCTCTTGCTTTTCTTTCCATGCATTTATAGCACTCTCTTGTGTAGAGCTTCTAGGGCCTGGGTGCTCCCACTCTCTCTTGTGCTCCCATCTCCTTCAATCCTCCAAACCTGCTCTGAAAAAGAATAATATTGCTCATTTACACTTCGGTGTATGTCTCTGTTTCCTCTCCTAGAGGGGATGTATGTTTACATCTCATTTCTAATTGAGGGAATATAAGGTTTGGTCCCCTATGAAAACATTGCAGGTGTCAGGAAGGCAGGGCATGGTGTCTGGGGTCAGGAGAACTTGTGTTCCTGAAATCAGACCAGGAAGGCTGCAGATTTCCCAGCCTCTGCCCTTTATGGTCCCAGAATTGGGAGTGCTGAGTCAGTGGAAGAGTCTCATAAGAGACCAGTTTGCTTCTCTTTTCTTTCCTATGTTCTCACAGCAGAGTCTGCAGTCCGAATTCTGCAATCCCAGTGTTCCCGGAACCAAGCCGGGTCTGGCTGCATTTTCTCAAGGCCCAATAATGAGAAGCAAACAAACTAGGAAAGAAGGGAATTTATTGCTGTAGCTGGTTACAGGGAGATGGACAGAGATAATTCCATCGTACCAACCCAAAGTATTGCCATTTTTTTAGTGCTTATATAGGTTGGGGTTATGTGCCTACATGCAGTATAGCGTTCACTTAAGTCTATTGGTAACTAATTTTGTTTCAGCTAGAAGGTCAGAGGCAAAAAATGCTTGCTAAGTCCAATGAAAAGGTCCCTATTGCTTTCAAGCCCTGTCTACTATGGTACCCGAGTGATTATTTCTATGTTATCTCCTTTACCGCTTGGTCCAGAGAGCTGCCTTAGGCTCTCCAATGAATCTATTCAAACAGCTGCCTCGGTTACCTTGAGTGGTCTCAAATGTCATCGACCCGAGACGGGTGCTGGCACTAGGAATGTAAGACTGTCTCTATTATTTTGGCTTGCTTTAGGTTAGGAAGAAGCCCATGCAATGCTCCTACTGACCATGTTTCAATTTTAGCTTTGATGTCTGGGCACTGATTTCCCTAGGTTTAACTATTTGTTCAATGTTAAGGCAGCTCTGTGGAAATTTGTCTGTGTAACTGGGGTGCTGTGCAGGCCTGTCTGTGTGACTGTCATGCCTGCCTGTCTGTGTGATTGTCAGGGAGAACTGACCTACCACACCAGCGAGTGTAAGGATCCTCGTCAGGCAAGAGAGGGTGTGGGTGGCCAGTGCACACCTGTCACTGGGAGGCTGGCACTGTCACCCTCTCATTCCAATGGCTCTCAAAAGACAAACCTCTGTGAGTTGGGCCAAGGTCCAATAACAATGATTCTTTTTTGTCCTTTAACTTCTGTTTTAATTAACTTTATTGAGGCATGATTTATATACCATAAAATGCACATACTTCAAGTATAAAGTTTACTGACTTTTGTAACTAACACCCCAAACAAGATACAGAACACTTTCCTCTCCCTAGAAGTTTCCTTTGTGCTCCACTGTGGTAGAGTCCCCCTTACTCCCACCCCAGGACCCAATGGTTCCATTTGCTGACACTTTGAATGAGTTTTGCTTGTTCTAGAAGCCTGTATAAATGAGATCATACCGTATGTCCTGTTTGAAGTCTAGCTTCTTTTGCTCAGCATAATGGGTTCTGAGACTCATTCACATGGCGTATTTCATTTTACTGCAGACTAGTATTCCATTGCATAGATAGGACACAATTCATTTGCCTGTTGATGGTCATTTTTGTTGTTGATTTTCTCTAATTTTTAAATGATTAACACTTCTTGAGCTTCATTAAGTACCAGGAGCTTAGGTAAGCCTGGGCACTCACAACCGGCAGGAAAAATGAAGTCAATAGATAAAACTTTTAAAAATGTTTCTCTCTTATACATTCCCTTCAGTCCAGGCTCTCCATCCCTTCTGCTGGTGGACATAGGCAGATGACTGAGCAGATGCGTGGAAGGGACTCCAGAGTGGTCCCCAAGGCTCGGTTCGCCTGTCTGCTGTGAATTGGTTGGTTCGTTTCGGATACATGGGTTTGCGCTGGTAATTTTTATATCATGCGTTAACTTGGTTGCCCCAGTTTTAAGCTGGAATTGGGTTGCTCAAGGATTCTTCTTGATGATCTGCCAGGCAGCTCACTGACTGAACTAATTTGGAACCCACTAGCTGATAGGAAATCAGGCTCCATGGAGACCATCAAGAGTGGCCACACTTGCCTGGGACTGCAGCCCCACCACTCCTGTGTGATTAAGCATTGGGAGCCACTTGACCATCACTTCAGAGAATATCAGAACTTGATGTAACTACACTGGGCATTGAGCCCTCTCCAAACGCACATTTAAATACTCCAGTCCAATTATATGCATGCCGTTAGACAAATAAAACTAGACCCTGCATTTATTGGACAACTTGGTCTCCAAATGCCACTTCACCTGGGAAGAAACAGCTGGATCTGTGTTTCTGGAGATAAAAGTGTCTGAGTAAGACTTCAGAAGAGACTGTACCATATTTCCTAAATTGTGTGTTTTCTATTTATAGAAGATTTAAAGGATTTGTAAGGGATTCATTGACAATGCAGTTTTGTATGACATGCTTTCTTGATATAAAATGCTATTCTATATATAGCCCTTTTGTTTACATGTACTTGCTCATTTATTATTTTATTTGATCCACACATCCACTCCATGGGCAAACAGGGCAACTCTGGGTATCCCATTTTGTAATGGGGATGCTGAAACACAGAGCTAATGAGAGGGCTAGGACTACGGTAAGCAAATGAGGAGAGTCATTGTACGTGCAAAGTGGGATTCTGTCTTTCTTTAAGATGTTGATATTTTGTTCATCACAGAATTTTTGCATTACCTTTGATTTTTTAAATATATTGCACTAAAATATTATTTATATTGATTATTGAATCTTTTGTACTCAAGGATAGTGAATTACTTGCTTCGTCCTAATCCCTGAGTCTCAGGCCCTGCAAGGTGAATGGATTAGCTTGAATCATATAACGTATCCATTTATTACATATGAAAAATGGATGATATCAGTCATTTCATATCATTCAAGCTAATGGATCCTCCTAGGATGGAGTCAGGAGGCCACACTGCACGTGAGTGCCTCAATTATACTGCTCAATGGTCCTAAGCCTGGTGCACATTAGAGCTCCTTCTGAAATTTTTATTAAAACCAGAGCCTCAGGCTTGCGATGGGAAACTGGCATGTGTGTTATCAAAAAGCTCCTCTGCTGCAAACCTCTGGATTGGAGCCCCTGGATTAAACCAGAATTAAATCTGTCTATAGTCTGAGGCAGAGAGTCTGGATTCAAATTCTGGTGTAGCTCTTTATAACCACACAATTTGAGGCAAGTTGCAAGTTATGAGTGTTGAGCAATGTATGTAAATTAGTCTAGCACAGTGTCTGGCATAACAGTAAATCCCGGATAAGAATTAATGCTTGTACAAGCCATTACTCTGTGTGGAAGTTCAGAGAAGTAAGTCATTGAAGGTCACACAGCAAGTCAATGAAAGAGTTGAGTTTGGGACCCAAGTCTCTCTGGCCCCATAGCCAGAGGTGAAGTGACTACACTTGATATCCACTAAGTGCTTCCTCTAAGAACAGGGATCCTCAATAATTAGCCCATGACATTTTCTAATAAGTCCCCTCCCCACACTCACGAGAATCAAAGCTAAGCTGACTAGGCAGAGGCAGGGGCAGAGCAGGGAGCTCTGCCAGGCTAAGTGAGCAGGTTCCTTTGCCTGGGGGATTGCCCTCCAATGAGCAAATCCCCTGTTATCTGTTCCTATCTACCCCTCAGACTCTGGCTGGAGCCATCACTTCCTCATTTCCAATTCTCCTCTTTAAATTTTTCTGTCCTGGCTTCTGCTGCTTGTCCTCTGGCGGAACCAGTGACTTCCTGAATGTTGAAATTGTGGGCACCACGGGGGACCTCTGCTTTTCAGGGCACTGCTAGGAACTCACTTTCCTGAGTTTCATCCCTTTTCACTTTCTGACATACCACAGGCCAAAGAAAGTGACTTAGCCTGGCTCAGCTTCACCTCCTGCCACCCGTCTTCCTCACCTCTTACATTTCAAATAGGCCAAAAGTCTATGGCTCCCCTGTTCCGGGCCGTCCCACCTCTGAGAGGCTGTGCCTCCCCTCCTTCCTCCCTGGAGGGCCTTTTCCTCATCTTGATCTGGATCAATCCCCCATTATCCCTTTAAGCCCAGCTCTGGCATCCCTTGATTCAGATGATAAAGCTTTTTGTCATATTTCTGCCCTGTCTCCCCTGCCTCCAGGCACTTCTGTCTTCTCAGGGACATCAACCTTTGCCGCACTTCTCAGCAGCTTTCTGGAATCTGGTTGTAGCCGCATCCATCTTGCATGCTAGACTGTGAATATCTTTAATGAAAAAAAGGCCATTTCTTCATCTCCTGGGCACCCAGCAGGCTCACAATGTCTCCAGTGATAATAATAACAACATAATCATAGTGTTTATTACCTAATACTTCCATCCTAGCCACCTTACCTGATTTAATTCATTTAAGGCTCACAAAATTCATGTCTTCCTTACTTTCACAAACAGAATAGTGAGATGCTCAAAGCTCAAGTGACTTGCCCACTGCCAGACAGCTCCTATGTGGAAGAGGTGGAATTTGAAGCCAGGCTTTCTAGCTCATAGTGTCTGTGTCTTAACCACCATGCTATACGGCATCCCTGGTAGCGATGCCTGCCAGGAGGGAGAGAGGGAAGAGGTTACTTTCCTTAAGGAGCCCAGATCTCACTAGGGCCTGGAAAAGGACACCTGTAATACATGTACACATGTGCACACATGTGTACACACACACACAGAGAACATGGGAAAACTCCAAGAAGAAATACTAAGTGCTAAAATATGTGGTTCAGAGCAGTGCTTCTCAAACGGTAATGTGTATATAAATCACCTGGGGATCTAGTTAAACTGTAGGTTTGGATTTGATCTGATGGGGTGGGACCAGAGACTCATTGTTAGAACAAGCGAACTTGCATTTCTAACAAGTTCTCAGGTGATCCTGATACTGCTGGTCCATGGACCACACTTTGAGCAGCAAGGATGAACTCTAAAGGTTGAGGCAGGTCAGAGAAGGGAGATTTCACTGTGGGCTGGAGAGGTCCTGGGACGGTGAGCTGAGTCTGGGCCCATGGCAGGGCTTGGTTGGCTCTCTCTGGGGCCATGCAGCTTTTGGGTCTCAGGGACCTGGGAGCGAGGGGGTGCTTTCAGAGGCCCGTAACCTGTGCCCCAAAGCCTCCTCCATCCCCCTTAACAAGCAGCAGCACTGTGTAGGAGATCCACATGTGAATACCCCGTGTTTGAGAAATGTCCAATCCTGATCATGTCAGGAAACATTCTGCAAATTCCGAAATCAGAGCCAAAGGGAAGTGCTGCGAGGTATACAACCAGCTGTAGTGGTTCGATGGGAAGGATCTTTCTCCGAGTGGTTCCTCTTGAGGGGAGCATTTCTGCTGGCTCCAGGACTTTGGCCATCTATAAAGCTTGGCAATGAGAAATAAGAAAATTCTCAAGGAGGACGAGCTCTTGAGTGAGACCCAACAAGCAGTTTTTCACCAAATTGCAATGGAGCCTTTCGAAATCAGTGGTAAAGTACTATTCCTCCATAATGGAATTGATCAGAAATGTAGTCTTTCTGCTAGTGAGATACGAAAATAGACAAGTCAATAGAAAGTCTGGGTTTGGCCTATTGCTGCATTTTGCACGTAACCATCACTAATATGTGTCGGGAGTGCTTCAATTTGGAATTTCTGGAATGCTAATAATAGATGCTGTATCTTTAGCATATAGTCAGGTTTTTCTTAGCTTCACTATTGTTTTAATCATATTTAAATATTTTCCCTTGAAAAAATGCCAATGCTTATTAAATGTTCCCTTTGTTTATGAGTGTCTTATTCTGACACACAGGTTGGGTAATAAAAATGAAAACGCAAAACAGGGGCACTGAAAGGGGACCACAAAACTGAAGTCAAGCATGACAGTTTTCAAAACACAGCTTCTTTAAAATTGTTTAAGGGGATTTCTGTTATAACTGATATGCTGGTCAGGAAACATTTGGTATTTCATGTTGACTGAAATATGTTCATAGTTTCATAATTAGTTTGTCTTAGGTTAAACTCAGATCTGTAATATTCAGTCAACTCTGTCGTGTTTATTTTCTCACTCAGTGCTCAACAGGTGATGCATTTTTAAAATCTTCTAGAATTTGTAGCATTCGAAGTCATGGGTGGGCTTGCATTCCACACATGATCTCTGATTTCCTAGTTCTAGAACATTCTCTTGGGATCATCTTCCAAGTGGATCAGTCATTTCCACTCCCAGGCTTTGCTGGAAGATGTCTATGCAGGAAAATTGGTGGCTCTGTCTCCTGGCCAAAGTGTCCTTATCCCACACCTGTCTGTCCAGGTTCACGCCTCGAATTTTTTTTTTTTTTTTTTTTTTTTTTTTTGAGACAGAGTCTCGCTCTGTCGCCCAGGCTGGAGTGCAGTGGCCAGATCTCAGCTCACTGCAAGCTCCGCCTCCCGGGTTTATGCCATTCTCCTGCCTCAGCCTCCCGAGTAGCTGGGACTACAGGCGCCCGCTACCTCGCCCGGCTAGTTTTTTTTTTTTTTGTATTTTTTAGTAGAGACGGGGTTTCACCATGTTAGCCAGGATGGTCTCGATCTCCTGACCTCGTGATCCACCCGTCTCGGCCTCCCAAAGTGCTGGGATTACAGGCTTCAGCCTCCGCGCCGGGCCCCTGCCTGGAATTTTTATGGGTACGAAGATGAAGCGTCTGGGGCTCTGCCTCTAGGAATTTACAGTGTAATAACAGAGAAAGGCATGAGTGCTGATGACTATAATAATCATTGTCTATTTAGAACTTCTCAGAATGTAACATTCTGGATACACGACTGTTGAAGAGACTGAAGATGTTCAAGCATACTCAGCACCTATTTCCAGCAAGGTACTGCGCTCAGTGCCAAGGAAACAGGCTTGAATAAACATAGCCTCTGGCCTCTGGCTTCTGGCAGGAGGGGACAGGGGACAGGGTGAGCTGCCCCTGAACTGACAATTTCCATGTTGTGACTGAGACTTCCACAGGACATGATAGATGGATCTAACTGAGTGTAGGGCCCTGGAGGGCAGAGCTGACACCTCTTCCAAAGTTTAAAGGATAAAGGGGGTCCGTTAGAGAAAGAAGTGAGTGCCTGGGGCAGGGGTGGGCGCCACATGTTTGTATTGTATTCACAAGAAATATTTGGAGAAATATAAATAATTCCATACTGTTTGGCCATAATTGGGAGGGAAAGACCAGTGGGGACTGAGGCCGGAACCAAAAACATTGACTTCATCTTGAAGTCAGTGGGGAAGCGGGAAGGGGGCGATGTGGGGCTGAAAGGCACTAATGTGTATGTGAGGTTGCTCTTAGTCCTACATGGGAATGACTGGAGAGAAGCTGAGGACAGAGAGGAACTTGGCAGCAAGAGGTGATGAGGGGCAGTGGATGGAAGGCAGGAAAAGAGAGGAATGCTCTGGAGAAACCCTGGAAATCAGATCAATTGGACTACAACGGCAGGACAGGGCTGGGGAGGAAGACGCAAGAGTTAAGGGTGAACCCCAGATTTCTGACCCGGGTTGTGTGTGTCACCAACTAAAAATGTAACCAAACCAGTGCAGGAGGATTCCTTGAGCCCAGAAATTTCAGACCAGCCTGGGCAACATAGCGAGACCCTATCTCCACCAATAAATAAATAAAAAATTTAAAAGTGTCTTACCAAAACACTAAAACTACTCCAATTTGGATGAAACATTTTCTTAAATGCATTCACAACCTCCTGCCTTCTAATACAAAGACTGTGGAACATGTGAAACTTCCTAGAAGAGTGCCATTATGCAGGTAATCACTGTGAGGCTCTGTAACACAGTGACCCCTCAGGGCCTGCTCTACGCACCCTATTTATTTTTTGTTTGCTGAAGATTTATTTATTTAGGCCATATATAGTTTTATTTTCTTTTGAAAATGCACTGTCTTAAAATTTCCTCATATGGTTCATGAAAAACAGCTGAAAAACATTTCTAATGTCCTTTTCCCCATTTATTTTTCTCTATTGTTTGTATTGAAATACAAAATGCTGCTTTTCCCTGATGACAAAATATTAAACTAGTTTTTTATTATTATCCAAGGATACCGGACTAGGAAAGTTTTAACCACATGCTGAAGAAAATTTTAGAAGTGAGTTTGGGAAACTTCTGGAATATAACTTTCATTTTTTCTAAAATTAATCTAAAAAAATGATGATGAGTGTAAATTTCACAGTATACCCTCTAGAAGCACAGTGCACCTTACCTCCCTCTTTCCTGACATCACCTCCAGCCTCCCTCATTAGAACAAGCTTCCTTCATTCCATTATCTGCACTAGAATTAAGGTACTCTTTCTTTTCTTTCTTTTTCATTCTAGCTTTTTAGAATTGTGATTAACAATACAAACTGTATATATATATGATGTACACATGATGATTTGATATATGTATCCACTGACAAATGACCACCACAAAGACTACTTTAGTTTCCTGAAGGGACTTGACATAGGGTGGGCTTCTGTGGCCCTCAGGGTCCCACACAATCCCAGGTCTCTCCTCAGAGCCATAGAAACTGCTCTTTAGCCCCATCATCCACCTCAACAATGGAACATTTGGGCTTGAATGAGAGGATTTACCTATTGACAATATCTTTCTGGGATGTGTCTCTTTCTACCTTTTTGAAAATTAGCAACCTGTGTCTCGCTTTAGGCTTCCTGTCACACTTCTGGTACATCTGGTTTCTCAAGGAAGACTACTGTTACCACACCAACAAGCACTGGTTAGGCTGTGCAATGTGATCTGTCGAGACCTCTTTTTTTTTTTTTTTTTCTTTTTCTTCTTTTTTGAGATGGAGTCTCTTCTGTCACCCAGGCTGGAGTGCAGTGGAGCAATCTCGGCTCACTGCAATCTCCATCTCCGGGGTTCAAGTGATTCTCATGCCTCAGTCTCCCTAGCAGCTGGGATTACAGGTGCCCGCCACCATGCCCGGCTACCTTTTATATTTTTAGTAGAGATGGGGTTTCACCATGTTGGCCAAGCTGCTGTCCAACTCCTGACCTCAAATGATCTGCCCCCCTCGGCCTCCCAAAGTGCTGGAATTACAGGCATGAGCCACACACCTGGCCCTGTCGGGACCTCTTACCCCAGCTTCTCAACTACTTCAGGCTTCCCACCAACTTCAGTCTGAAGAACATTCTTCCTGAGAGAGAAGATTGAAACAAAATACAAGAAGAAAAGTTAAGGTTTTTATTGTTGTTTTAATTAACACTAACCATTGTGTCTCAGTAGTGAGCCTAACCATCCTTTCTTCCCACCCTTAAGATACTCTTGAGCGACCTTTAACAAACCCAAACCCTCAAGTCCATTCAGGCTCAGTCTTGCTGACACGACTGCTATTATTTCAGGTCGTTGTTCTGACTTTGCTCTTTATCATACCAATATTTCTCAACATCTTTTAAAATCTGGCTTTAATGTAGAGTTCTGTCTTCACTTTCTATTGTGAAATAGGTATAGATTCACAGAAAGTTGCAAAAAAATGTACAGAGAAGAAGCTTTTCTGACACTTGACTCATTCTGCCCCAGTGGTAACATCTTACATTGCATTAATACAAAATTACAACCAGGAAATTGATATTGGTGCAATCCATAGAGCTTATTCATTAATTTTACATGCACTCATCCGTGGGTATGTATATAGTTCTACCAATTCTATACTAAATAACCCCACATACCCCTCACTCCCCCACCAGCAATCATCAACCCCTGGCAACCACTAATCAGCTTCCCATCTCTATAATTTTGCCATTTTGGGAATGTTACATAAAGAAGTTACACAGTATGTGACTTTCTTTAAGATTGATTTTTTTTCATATAGTGAAACCCATCCAAGTTGTACCCATCCGTAGTTGGCTCTTCTTATTGAGTAGCATTCCTTGATATGAATGTATCAGAGACTGTTTAACATTCACCCACTGAAGGACATTTGGGTTGTTTTCGGTTTGGGGGCTATTACAAATAAAGTTGCCATGACCATTTCTGTAAATGCTTTTGTGTGACTTTAAGTTCTCATTTCTCCAACGTAAATGTTCAAAAGTGTAATTGCAGGATTCTAAGTGTATGTTCGGTTTTACAAGAAGCAGTCAATATATTTTCCAAAGTGACTATACCATTTTACATTCCAGCAGCATTGTACAACTGATCCTGTTTTCTGCAACCTTGCCAACCTTTGACATTATCACTATTTTTAAATGTAACCATTCTCATAGGTGTATAGTGATATTTCATTGTAGACTTAATTTACATTTTCCTAATGGCTAGTAATGTTGATTATCTTCTCATGTGCTTAATTTCCATGTGTATAACCTCTTCAGTGAAATGACTCTTTGTGTCTTTTGCCCATGTTTTAATTGGATCTTTTGTTTTTTACTGTTTGGTTTTAAGAATTCTTTATATATTCTGTATAGAAGTCCTTTGCTAGATATGCGGTTTGCAAATATTTTCTCCCAGTCTGTAACTTGCATTGCTATGTTCATATCAGCATCTTTCACAGAGCAAAAGTTTTTAATTTTGATAAGGTCCAACCTAACAATTTTTCCATCTATGTGTTGTGCTTTCGGTGTCAAGTCTAAGAGCTCTTTAGCCCTTGTTGCTGAAGATTTTCTTCTCTATCTTATCGTAAAATTTTTTTAGTTTTATGTTTTACAGTTAAGTTCATGCTCTATTTTATTTTTATTTTTATATGTTAGAGACAGGCTCTCACTGTGTTGCCCAGGCTGGAGTGTGCAGTGGCTCTTCACAGGTGTGGTCACAGTGCATTGCAGCCTCAAACTCATGAGCTCATGTGATCTTCCCACTTCAGCCTCCCAAGTAGCTGGGACTACAGGCTCATACTACCATGCCCAGATCATGCTTATGATCCATTTTGAATTGATTTTTGTATAACGTATAAGGTTTAGGCCAAGGTTTTCATTTGTTTCATTTTGTTGACCATGGATATATCATCATTCCGTGCACCATTTATTGAAAGGCTATCCTTTCCCTGTTGAATTGCTTTTACACCTTTGTCAAAAACAACTTGGGTAAATTTGTGTGCATCTCATTCTGCATTCTTTATTCTGTTCCAGTGGTCTATGTGACTGTCCCTCTGCCAATACCACAGTGCTTTGATTACTATAGTTATATTGTAAGCCTTAATATCAGGCAGAGTTATTCCTCAAATTTTAGTCTTCTTTTCAAAACTGCTTTAGCTATTCTAGGGTTTTTGCCTTTCCATATAAATTTAAGTATCAGCTTGTCTACGGTTACAAAAAGATCTTGCTGAAATTTTGATAGGCATTGTGTTACATCTATAGACAAATGTAGAGAGAACTGATATCTTTATTATATGCAGACTTCCAATTCATGTACGTCTCTCCATTTACTTAGGTCTTTGGTTCTTTTAATTAAATTTAAAAAATTTTCAGCATACAGATCCTGTACATGTTTTGTTAGATTTATATCTAAATATTTCATTTCTTAGAAATACCAAAGTTGTTGGAAATAGATAATTGGTGCCACGAAGAAAAATCAGCACAGAGACAAAAGATCTCTCAGCAAGGCCATCTTTACTTTCTGCAGAAAGGGTGCACAATCACAGATGGAACAATGGCGGGAGCACACCTGAACAAAAGAAAAGCAGACATATTTATCCTTTACGCATTTGGGTCGTCCTTACTGTGTGTCCTGCATCCATTGGCTGGAGCAGGACCTCACAATCTTAAACTGATACCCGATTTGCTAATAGCCTAAAACTTTCCTAAATAGGTAAGTACAGGAAAGAACAAAGAAGTTAGTAACAAAAGGTTTAAGGAAGCAATAACATTTCCAAATAAGGAAGCGGCATAGGCTGTGAGCTGGAACATGCCTGTGAGCATGTTCAACAGTTACATAGGATAGGGCTTCACAAAGAGTTATTAACACAAAGCAAGGAGGCTTGAAGAAAGTTAGTCCTTAAAAGAAACCATCATTTCCAACACTTACAATTTATTCTTCAACAAGAAGGAAAACTTTGAAGAGGAAATTTTTACTTTCTATAATCCCTCCTCTTTTACTTTTTACTTTTCCTCTTCAAACTTGCTTAACATGTCTTGGCTTAATTGTTTGGATTAACTCCTGGATATATGGTACAACATAATACCTAAGAAGAAAGAGTATACTTACTATAGTTGTTAAAGAGGTAAGAATTGAAGCTACTTTGTTGTTGTTTTCCTTTTCTGGTCGACAAAATACCAGAGTAAAAGGGATAGGCAATAGAACTAGAGCATAAGTGTTGCTTCAGTTATTTGGCAGAGTGTCCAGCAACGGTCCTCCACAATCCCACCGTACATCCGCTCAGGGCGAATGTTGAATAAGGGCAGACTGATGGGTCAGCTCTTGGAAGTGCCTGACTTCACTGCATCCTGTTATGTCTCCAAGGAATGCCAGATTTTCCCCCTTGTCATTGGTGATATGAGGTAAAATTGGTTTTGGAAATTGGAGGCTGGATGGCCCTCAAGGGCTGACCCCCAGGGTGTTGAACTTCAGGAAATAGCAGAAAAAGAGCTTGGCACAATTCTTTATTCCAGGAGGTGGAATCTTGAAAAAGAGCTACCATGCACTCCATGTCTGCTTGATTTGAGGACCATACTAGTGGAAAGGCAACAACGTGGGCCTCTGGCCTACCATGCACACAAGCGTAACAGTCACTTTTGTTTAAAGTGCAAACAGAATATTTAATCTATTTTAACTAAGCATTTACATTTTTATACCCTGTTTCAATGGCTATGGTTTGCCGTAGGTCTCCCATTTATACTACTGAGAACTTGCTTTTGTCATTTGGCATGAGGCGAGTCATAGTTTGATTTTGTAGGTTTGGAAAAGGGGCAGCTGTAGGAGGTGCCTATAGGATCCTTTCCAGTGACCTCTGTTCCTAAACCACAGAAGCGCCCTACAGTGGGGTTAGAGTTGCTGGTGGTAGGAATAGTAATGGATATAAGCACTGGGTAAGGAAACGAAAGGAAAAGATAGATAGACTAAGCTTTCCTTAGCTTTAATTTGATAGGGTTTGATCCAGGAACAATGGCCTATGATTCTGAGGATAATGGTGCTCGCTTGACTCAGGTGTGATGTGTCCATCCCTTTCTGCTATATGAACAGCAGTCTCAGTGGTTAGTAGCACAAGGTACGGTCCTTCCCACACTGGCCCGAGTTTCCCTTCTTTCCACCCTTTGAGGAGAATGTGATCCCCAGGCTGGTGCTGGTGTACTGGAAACTCCAAGGGTGGCACCTGTGCTAAAAGACTTTTTGTTTTAAGGGAAGAGAAGGTGGAGGATAAACCAAGTATATAATTTCTAAGAAACTGATCTTTTGTTTAAAATGTGGGGACATCAACAGTGGACTTTATAGTCCTTGGTGCCTTCTTGCTGAGAAATTTTCTTTAGCACCTATTTTTATTAGTTTTTAGACCAAAGAAAGCCAAACATCATTTTATATTTGACAATGCTTCCTGTATGATTTTATACCACATAAGCTAAATTTTACCTTTATATTAGTGTTATTAATGTTAAACTTAATTTTAATAAAACTTTGTAGACGTATTTATCTAATTTTAATGTCTGACCATAAGGTAAGATTTTTATAGACTGTTTTTAACCTTTTATAATTTTTTGTTAAAGAGCAGGTTAGTGCTTTAAGGAAAACCTGTTGTGCTTTTATTTTAATGTACAGTTCACAGAAAAACTGGATGACACCCCTTTAACTTTAGCCAATATGTTTACACATAGAATTTCCTTTACAATTTAAGTTTCAAAACTTGCTTAAACCTTCAAAACAAAATTTTTTTAACCTTTTAATGTAGGTGAAAATCCACATTCTTATGCCTCTTTATAATCCTTTTACCAAAAGTATATATTACTTCCCTTACACACCTTGCATATAAACTGTTTCTTCAATAGTTTCACATTCAGAAGGCCTAATCACTTTTATATTATACAACATTTCTTGCATAAATTCCCTTTTACAACTTTTTTTTTGGTGACTTTCACAGAAAATTCTTCGATATACTTCAACTTTCTGAGTTGTTGCAAACATCCCTTTCTTTAAACAACCAGTTAATTTATTTTAGGACAAGAATTAACCATATAACATTCCTTTTTACATAAATTTTTCCCCCCTCCCTTTTTTTTTCCTCAAAGGTGATAACCATTCTTTTCCAAAGTGAAATTACTTCATGTCTGTGGACTAGACTGTTTAAGACCACAAGATTAGAAGTTAGGATAATACGCGTTACACTGTTAACATTTAGCAAACTTTACTTTTGTTGAAAACCTTGTAGGTTTTGGGTTTCAATTATCCTTTGCTATTAATAAAACCTAATTTCATCCAAATTTAACTGAGAATTGGTATAGATGACTCCTTCCTGAATCTGTAAGTATTTTAAGGCTTGGCTGAGTGCAAACAGCTCACATTTTTGAGCAGACCAATTATTAGGCAATTTTCCTAACTCTGCTTCTACAAGAGTTTCCTTATCACTTACTGAATACCCATTGTGTCTTTTTCCCTCAGTCACCCGGGAGGAACCATCTATCTTCCTGTCACCCAGGAGGAACCATCAGTCATACTGTCCTGAAGGGAGTTCCTCCTAGGTCTGGTGGCACCTTTTCTTGGTAATTAAGATTTAGATCCCCTGTTAGGAAACCTACTGGGTCAAGGGAATTTTCAGTGGCTAATGTCAAATCATTTTTTCCTAACAGAATAGCCTCATACCTTAAGGTTCTTGAGTCAGTGATCTACCTTTTAGCTTTTGGGTTTTTTTTGGTTTTTTGTTTGTTTGTTTTGACCTAGGATAGTTCTGACCTGATGACGTGTGCTCACAATGAAGTTTCCTCTGAAAGTTATTTTTCTACTTTGTTCTGGTAGCAAAGCAGTTGCTGCTACAGATTGAATGCATTTGGGCCATCTGTGGGTTACTGGGTTAAGGATTTTTTATTAGAAAAGCTACGGGTTGTCAGTGGCCTCAGTGCTTTCGGGCTACGCCCTTGTTCCCACTGACAACAAGGTGATATTGGAGTGTTATAGGGTCATGGAGAAGACCTTCAATTATCAATTATAGGTTTTAAATTTACCCTGGCTTTTAAATGAATAGGGTATACTGTTTTCTCTTTACTGCTTCTATCTCTCTTTCTCTCTCTCTCTTTGACTCTCTCTCTTCCTCTCTTTTACTCCCTCTTTATCTCTGTCTCTTTCTCTCTTTCTCGCTCTCTCTCTGATTCTCTGTCTCTCTCTTTCTCTCTCTCTCTTTGACTCCTTCTTTGTATCTCTGTCTCTCTCTCTTTCTCTCCCTTACTTCCTCTCCCAGTTTCTCTTTCCTCTCTGCTGGTCTTTCCCTGCCTCTGCCAGCCGCTTATGCTGCTGTTCTCCCTTCTCCTTCCCCTTCCCCTGGGAAGCAACCAGCAGGAGTGGAGCTTAGCCTCTTTCTTACCCCCGAGAAGAAGGGAAAGGGGAGTTCTGAATATTTTTCTTACTACCAGAAGTTTGTTTGAGGTTCAACCATCTGAAATTTGAGGAAGGTTCAACCCCTCAAACCAGGGATGTCTTGCCTTGCCTGTCCTGGAAGGCTCAACCCCTCAAACCAGGGGATGTCTTGCCTTGCCTGCCTTGGGAGGTTGACCTGGTTTCTCCCTTTCCCCCCTCTGAAGGTCCCTTGCAGACTTCCCACTTGTGCTGTCCTCTCTGGCTGCTCCCCCAAGGGAGAATTAGGCGCCTCTTAGTGTTGGCATGCCAGTATAAATCCCATGGCAGGATCCGCCCTAAGCCATATGAGGTAGCGACGGAACCGCAGAGAGGACACACTCACTCCATCCAGCAGTAGGACTTGTCACCATCCACACAAACAACACCGCAAGCAGGGTTGTCTGTGATCATTCACGCACATGCACATTTAGCCCTCCAGAATTTCATCACCAAGGAAGTACTTTACCGGCTCCTGTGGCTTTCCTTCCTTGGTCTGTGCACAAAGTCGTTACCGCAGTATGTGAGGATATTTTAAGCTAGGTTGCTGGCCAGTTTCTTTCTGCGTTGCTGAGAGCTCGGGTTATTCCTCGCACCAGGTAGGTCTTGGTCCCTTATGTCTGAGGCCACGGCAACAGGTGGTGTGGTGCCTCCTCATGAAAGAGGACTAGAGACGCCCCTAGAGGAGAATGTATCCCCATACGATTGCCACAAAAATTGTTAGAAATATCAAAATTGTTAGAAATAGATAATTGGTGCCACAAAGGAAAGTCAGCACAGAGACAAAAGATGTCTCAGCAAGGCCATATTTACTTTCTGCAGAACGGGTGCTCAATTGCAAATGGAACAAGGGCGGGAGCACACCTGAACAAAGGAAAAGCAGACATATTTATCCCTTACGCATTTGGGTCGTCCTTACTGTGTGTCCTGCATCCATTGGCTGGAGCAGGACCTCACAATCTTAAACTGATACCCGATTTGCTAATAGCCTAAAACTTTCCTAAGTAGGTAAGTACAGGGAAGAACAAAGAAGTTGGTTACAAAAGGTTTAAGGAAGCAATAACATTCCCAAATAAAGAAGGGGCATAGGCTGTGAGCTGGAATGGGCCTGTGAGCACATTCAGCAGTTACATAGGCTAGGGCTTAACAAAAAGTTATTAAACACAAAGCAAGGAGGCTTGAAGAAAGTTAGTCCTCAAAAGAAACCATCATTTCTAACACTCACAATTTATTCTTCAACAAGAAGGAAAACTTTGAAGAGGAAACTTTTTACTTTCTCCATTTGGTGTGATTGTCAATTCTATTATGCTTTTAATTTGGTTTCCATTTATTGTTAGTATATAGAAATGTGGTTGATTTTTATGTGTTGATCTTGTATCTTCCAACTTTGTGAATTTATTTATTCATTCTAAAAGTTTTCTGGAGGCGGGGGGGATCACGGTGGATGAGAGGTGGGACTAGATTTCCGCTCCAGACAGAGCAGCATGCAGAGGCTTGCTTTGTGAACTTTAGCTCCATATCAACTGCAAGAACAAATCAGCAATCCTGAGAGGATCCACAGACGCTCTGAAGGAAGTGGCCTGCTCCTGGAGGACCCAGTAGACACTCCAAATACTGTAAGTGCCCCAGCCATGTAAGTGGGAAAGGGAGACCCTCGTCTCCTGAACACACATCCCCACTGGAGAAGCTGAAGATCTGTTTGCAGGAGAACTTTCCAACTTTACCTGGAACTGATCAAGTTAAAGAGCAGTGCCAAGTGAAATATAGGGGTGGGGGAAGCAGCAGAAAGGCCCTGGGAGCTTGCTGGGTCCCCAAGCAGCCCATTCCTGGCTGGCACCACAGGGATCCATCAGGAAGGTGGCCAGAGGAGCAGGGGATAAAACTCCACAGGGAGAAGGGATTCTCTAGCTGAACTTTGTAACAATTTGAACAGGGTGAGAAGCCTCCTGACCAGAACTCAGGGGAGGGCACAAATCCAGCTTGCAGACTTCACAGGCAGGGGAAGAATTAAAGTCCTTTTCTTTGGCAGCTTGGAGGCAGACAAAGCTTTGGGCAAGTTTTCAAGGTTGTCTAACCCTCCCCCTGGAAACACACTTGGGGTGGTTGCTGGGAGCACAGTGGGAGTGAGACTGGCCCTTTGATTTGTGTGGCAGCTGGGTGAGGCCTGTAACTGCCAGCTTTCCCCCACTTCCCTGACAACCTGCATGACTCAGTAGAGGCAGCCATAATCCTTCTAGGTACACAACTCCAGTGACCTGGGAATCTCACCCTTATACCCCACAGCAGGTGCAGCAAGACCTGCCGAAGGAGACTCTGAGATCATATACACCTAGCCCCACCCCTGGACCTGATGATCTTTCCCTACCTGCCCTGGAAGCAGAAGACAAAGGGCATGTGATACTCGGAGTTCTAGGGCCGCACCCACCACCAGTCCCCCTCCACACTACTACAGCTGATGCTTTCTGGAAATTGCCACCTCCTGGCAGGAGGCCAACCAGCACAAAAATAGAGTATTAAACCACCAAAGCTAAGGACCTTCACAGAGTCCACTGCACCCTCTGCTGCCTCCACTGGAACAGGTGCTGGTATCCACAGCTAAGAGACTCTTGGGCAGTTCACATCAGAGGACTTTGTGAAGACACCCGCCAGTACCAGTCTGGAGTTGGGTAGAGTCACTGGGTGGCTAAACCTAGAAGAGAGACAAAAATCACCGCAGTTTGACTCACAGGAAGCCACATCCACAGGAAAATGGAGAGAGTTCTACATCAAAGGAACACCCTGTGGAACAAAAAAATCTGAACAGCAATCTTCAGACCTAGGCTTCCCTCTGACAGAACCTACCCAAATGAGAAGGAACCAGAAAACCAACCCTGGTAATATGACAAAACAAGGCTCATCCAAACCCCCCAATCCACTGCCAGAAAAAAAAAATCACACTAGTTCACCAGCAATGGATCCAAGCCAAGAAGAAATCCCTGATTTACCTGAAAAAAAAAAAAATTCTGGAGGTTAGTTATTGAGCTAATCAGGGAGGGACCAGAGAAAGATGAAGCCCAATGCAAGGAAATCCAAAAAATTATATGAGAAGTGAAGGGAGAAATATTCAAGAAAATAGATAGCTTAAAGGAAAAAAAAACAGTTAAAAATTCAGGAAACTTTGGACACACTTTTAGAAATGTGAAATGCTCTGGAAAGTCTCAGCAATAGAATTGAACAAGTAGAAGAAAGAAATTCAGAGTTCAAAGACAAGGTCTTTGAATTAACCCAATCCAACAAAGATAAAGAAAAAAGAATAAGAAAATATGAACAAAGCCTCCAAGAAGTCCGGGATTATGGTAAACAACCAAACCTAAGAATAATCGATGTTCCTGAGGAAAAAGACAATTCTAAAAGCTTGGAAAACATACTTGGGGGAGTAATCAAGGAACACTTCCCTGGCCTTGCTAGAGACTTAGACATGGAAATACGAGAAGCACAAAGAACACCTGGGAAATTCGTTGCAAAAAGATCTTCCTCTAGACACATTGTCATCAGGTTATCTAAAGTGAAGATGAAGGAAAGAGTCTTAAGAGTTGTGAGACAGAAGCACCAGTTAACCTATAAAGGAAAACCTATCAGATTAACAGCAGATTTCTCAGCAGAAACCCCACAAGCTAGAAAGGTTTGGGGCCCTATCTTCTGTCTTCTCAAACAAAACAATTATCAGCCAAGAATTTTGTATCCAGCAAAACTAAGCATCCTGTATGAAGGAAAGACACCGTCGTTTTCCAGCAAGCAAACGCCAAGACAGTTCGCCATTGCCAAGCCACCACTACAAGAACTGCTAAAAGGAGCCCTAAATCTTGAAACAAATCCCAGAAACACATCAAAACAGAACTTCTTTAAAGCATAAATCACACAGGACCTATAATACAAAAATATAAGTTAAAAAGCAAAAACAAAAAACAAAACAAAGTACAGGCAACAAAAAGCATGATGAATGCAAGGGTACCTCACATTTCAATACTAACATTAAATATAAATGGCCTAAATGCTCTACTTAAAAGATACAGAACTGCAGAATGGATAGGAACTCACCAATCAACTCTCTGCTGCCTTCAGGAGACTCACCTAACACATAAGGACTCACATAAACTTAAAATAGAGGGGTGTAAAAAGGCATTTCATGCAAATGGACACCAAAAGTAAGCAAGGGGTAGTTATTCTTATATCAGACAAAACAATCTTTAAAGCAACAGAGGTTAAAAGAGACAAAAAGGGACATACATAATGGTAAAAATCCTTGTCCAACAGGAAGATATCACAATCCCAAACATTTATGCACCTAATACTGGAGCTCCCAAATTTATAAAACAATTACTAATAGACCTAAGAAATGAGATAGACAGCAACACAACAATAGTTAGTGAGGTACTTCAATACTCTACTGACAGCACAAGAGAAGTCATCAAGACAGAAACTCAACAAAGAAAAGATGGATTTGAACTATACCTTGGAACAAATGGACTTAGCAGATATATACAGAACAATTCATCCAACAACCAAAGAATACACATTCTATTCAACAGTGCATGGAACTTTCTCCAAGACAGACCATATGATAGGCTATAAAATGAGCCTCAATAAATTTAAGAAAATTGAAATTATGTCAAGCATTCTCTCAGACTACAGTGTAATAAAACTGGAAATCAACTCCAAAAGGAACCCTCAAAACCGTGCAAATACATGGAAATTAAATAACCTACTGCTGAATGAGGATTGGGTCAAAAACGAAATCAAGATGGAAATTAAAAAATTCTTTGAACTGAATGACAATAATGACACAACCTAACAAAACCTCTGGGATACAGCTAAGGTGTTGCTAAGAGGAAAGTTCATACTCCTAAACACCTACATCAAAAAGTCTAAAAGAGCACAGCCAATCTAAGGTCACACCTCAAGGAACTAGAGAAACAAGAACAAACCAAATGCAAACCCAGTAGAAGAAAGGAAGCAACCAAGATCAGAGCAGAACTAAATAAAATTGAAACAAAAAATACAAAAGATAAATGAAAAAATAATCTGGTTCTTTAAAAAGATAAACAAAATTGATAGACCATTAACAAGATAAACCAAGAAAAGAAGAGAGAAAAACCAAACAACCTCACTAAGAAACAAAACAGGATATATTACAACTAACACCACTGAAATACAAAAGATCATTCAAGGCTACTATGAACACCTTTACTCACATAAACTAGAAAACCAAGAAGAGATGGCTAAATTCCTGGAAAAATGCAACCTTCCTAGCTTAAAATTACCCCACCTCCCCAAGAAAAACAACAACAACAACAAAAAGTCCAGGACCAGACCGATTCACAGCAGAATTCTATCAGACATTAAGAGAAGAATTGGTACCAATCCCATTTGACACTATTCCACAAGATAGAGAAAGAAGGAACCCTCCCTAATTCATTCTATGAAGCCTTCATTACCCTAATACCAAAACCAGGAAAGGACACAACCAAAAAAGAAAACTACAGACCAATATCCTTGGTGAACATAGATGTTAAAATCCTTAACAAAATACTAGTTATGGTGAATACCAAAAAGATAATCCACCATGGATCAAGTGGGTTTCATACCAGGGATGCAGGGATGGTTTAACATTCCCGGGTTAATAAATGTGATACACTACATAAACAGAATTAAAAACAAAATCACATGATCATTTCAATAGATGCAGAAAAAGCATTCAACAAAATCCAGCATCCCTTTATAATTAAAACCCTCAGCAAAATCAGCATACAAGGGACATACCTTAATGTAATAAAGGCCATCTATGACAAACACACAGACAACATAATACTGAATGGGGAAAAATTGAAAGCATTCCCTCTGAGAACAGGAACAAGACAAGGATGCCCACTCTCACCACTCCCCTTAAACATAGTACTGGAAGTCCTAGCCAGAGCAATCAGACAAGAGAAAAAAGATAAAGGGCATCCAAATCAGTTAAGAGGAAATCAAACTGTCCCTTTTTGCTGATGATATGACTGTTTACCTTGAAAACCCTAAGGGCTCCTCCAGAAAGCTCCTAGAACTGATAAAAGAATTCAGCAAAGTGTCTGGATACAAGACTGATGTACACAAATCAATAGCTCTTCCTTATACCAACAGTGACCAATCAGAGAATCAAATCAAGAACTCAACCACGTTTGCAATAGCCGCCAAAAAAAAAAAAAAAATACAATACTTAGGAATGTACCTAACAAAGGAGTCAAAAGACCTCTTCAAGGAAAATTATAAAACACTGCTGAAAGAAATCATAGATGACTCAAACAAATGGAAACACATCCCATGCTCATGGATGGGTAGAAACAATATTGTGAAAATAACTATACTGCCAAAAGCAATTTACAAATTCAATGCAATTCCCATCAAAATACCACCATCATTCTTCACAGAGTTAGAAAAAACAATTCTGAAATTCATATGGAACCAAAAAAGAGCATGCATAGCCAAAATAAGACTAAGCAAAAAGAACAAATCTGGAGGCATCACACTATCTAATTTCAAACTATACTATAAGGCCATAGTCACCAAAACAGCATGGTACTGGTATAAAAAATAGGCACATAGACCAATGGAACAGAACAGAGAACCCAGAAATAAACCCAAATACTTAAAGCAAACAAAAATATAAAGTGGGGAAAGGACACCTTTTTCAACAAATGGTGCTGGGATAATTGGCTAGCCACATGTAGGAGAATGAAACTTGATCCTCATCTCTCACCTTATGTAAAAATCAACTCAAGATGGATTAAGGAATTAAACCAAAAACCTGAAACTGTAAACATTATAGAAGATAACATTGGGAAAACCCTTCTAGACAGTGGCTTAAGCAAAGATTTCGTGACCAAGAACCCAAAAGTAAATGCAATAAAAACAAAGATAAATAGCTGGAACCTAATTAAACTAAAGAGCTTTTGCACGGCAAAAGGAACAGTCATCAGAGTAAACAGACAACCCACAGAGTGGGAGCAAATCTTCAATCTATACATCTGACAAAGAACTAATGTCCAGAATCTACAGCAAACTCAAACAAATCAGTAAGAAAAAAAAAATTCCATCAAAAAGTAGACTAAGGATGTGAAAAAACAATTCTCAAAAGAAGATGTAAAATGGCCAAGTAACATATGAAAAAAATGCTCAATATCACTAATGATCAGGGAAATGCAAACCAAAACCACAGTGTGATACTACCTTACTCCTGCAAGAATGGCCATAATCAACAAATCAAAAAACCGTAGATGTTGGCATGGATGTGGTGATCAGGGAACACTTCTACACTGCTAATAGGAATGTAAACTAGGACAGCTGCTATGGAAAACAGTGTGGAGATTCCTTAAAGAAGTAAAAGTAGAAATACCATTTGATCCAGCAATCCTACTACTGGGTCTCTACCCAGAGGAAAAGAAGTCATTATTTGAAAAAGATACTTGCACTTGCATGTTTATAGCAGCACAATTCACAATTGCAAAATCGTGGAACCCCAATAAGTGGATAAAGAAACTGTGGTGTGTATATGATGGAATACTACTCAACCATAAAAAGGAACAAATTAGCAGCATTTTCAGTGACCTGGATGAGATTGGAGACTATTAATCTAAGTGAAGTAACTCAGGAATGGAAAACCAAACATCATATGTTATCACTGATATGAGGGAGCTAAGCCATGAAGGCATAATAATGATACAATGGACTTTAGGAACTTGGAGGGAAGAGTGGGAGGGGGTTGAAGGAAAAAAGACTACAAATATGGTGCAATGTATACTGTGGGGGTGATGGGTGCACCAAAATCTCACAAATCACCACCAAAGAACTTCCTCATGTAACCAAATACCACCTATACCCCAATAACTTATGAAAAAATAAAATAAAATAATAATAATAAATAAATAAAAATAAAAGTTTTTTGTAGATTTTGTGGAGTTTTCTATGTAGATAGTCATGTACTCTACAAATAAGAACATTTTAATTTCTTTCTTTACAATCTGTAGGCCTTTAATTTCTTTTTCTTGCCTTATTTATTGCACTGGCTAGAACTTTCCAGTACTATGTTGAATAAGAAGGCAAGAACAGATATCCTTGCCTTGTTTCAAATCTTAAGGGAAAAGTGCCCTGTCTTTCACCATTAAGTATGATATTAGCTTTAGATATTCTGTAGATGCAATTTTTTAAGTTGAGGAAGTTCTCTTCCATTTCTAGTTTGCTGAGAATTTTTATTGTGAGTTTATTATTTGTTATGAGTCATATTTATGAATTATAATGATGATAGTTTTACCATGAATTGGATTTTGGCAAGTGCTTTTTCTGCATCAATTTTATGATTTTTCTTCTTTAGCTTGCTGATTTGGTGGATTATATTGATTAATTTTAAATTATTGAACCATCCTTGCATATCTGGAATAAATCCCACTTTGTTGTGGCATATAATTTTTAAAATATATTGCTTGGTATTATTTACTAATTTTTTAATGAAAATTTAAAAAAATTGTTTCTATTTTAGGTTCCAGGTTACATGTGCAGAATGTGCAGGTTTGTTACATAGGTAAACATATGCCATGGTGGTTTGCTGCACCCATCAACCCATCACCTAGGTATTAAGCTCAGAATGCATGAGCTATTATTCCTAATGCTCTCCCCATACCCCCACTCCCTGACTGGCGCCAGTGTGTGTTGTTCCCCTCCTTGTGTCCATGTGTTCTCATTGTTCAGCTCCTACTTATAAGTGAGAACATGCAGTGTTTGGTTTTCTGTTCCTGCATTAGTTTTCTGAGGATATGACTTCCAGCTCCATCCATGTCCCTGCAAAGGACATGATCTCATTCCTTTTTATGGCTGCATAGTATTCCATGGAGTATATGTACCACATTTTCTTTATCCATATGGATATCACTGATGGATATTTGGGTTGATTCTATGTCTTTGTCATTGTGAAGAGTGTTGCAATGAATATACATGTGCCATATATCTTTATAATAGAATGGTTTGTAATGGGATTGCTGGGTCAAATGGTATTTCTGGCTCTAGATCTTTGAGGAAGCACCACACTGTCTTCCACAATGGTTGAACTAATTTACATTCCCACCAACAGTGTAAAAGTGTTCCTATTTCTCTGGAACCTCACCAGCATCTGTCGTTTCTTGACTTTTTAATAATCCCCATTCTGACTGACATGAGATGGTATCTCATTGTGGTTTTGATTTTCATTTCTCTAATGATCAGTGATGTTGAGCTTTCTTTTCATATGTATGTTGGCTACATGAATGTCTTCTTTTGACAAGTGTCTGTTCATATCCCTTATTCACTTTTTTAATGAGGTTGTTTGTTTTTTTTCTTGTAAATTTGTTCAAGCTCCTTGTAGATTCTGAATATTAGACCTTTGTCAGATGGATAGATTGCAAAAATTTTCTCCCACTTTGTAGGTTGCCTGTTCACTCTGACGATAGTTTCTTTTGCTGTGCGGAAGCTCTTTAGTTTAATTAGATCCCATTTGTCAATTTTTGCTTTTGTTGCAGTTGCTTTTGGCAAGTTCATCATGAAATCTTTGCCCATGCCTATATCCTGAATGATATTGCCTAGGTTTTCTTCTAGGGTTTTTATAGTTTTGGGTTTTACAGTTAAGTCTTTAATCCATCTTGGGTTAATTTTTGTATAAGGTGTAAAGAAGGGGTCCAGTTTCAGTTTTCTGCATATGGCCAGCCAGTTTTCCCAGCACCATTTATTGAATAGGAGATCCTTTCCCCATTGCTTGTTTTTGTCAGGTTTGTTGAAGATCAGATGGTTGTAGATGTGCGGTCTTATTTCTGAGTTCTCTATTCTGTTCCATTAGTCTGTGTCTATTTTTGTAACAGTACTATGCTGCTTTGGTTACTATAGATTTGTAGAATAGTTTGAAGTATGATAGTGTGGTGCCTCCCAGCTCTGTTCTTTTTGCTTAGGATTTTCTTGGATATGCAAGCTCTTTTTTGTTTCCACATAATTTCAAGTTTCTTCTAATTCTGTGAAGAATGTCAGTGGTAGTTTAATGGGAAATGCAATTGAATCTATAAATTACTTTGGGCAGTATTGTCATTTTCATGATATTGATTCTTCCTATCTATGAGGATGAAATGTTTTTCCATTTGTTCATGTCCTCTCTGATTTCCTTGAGCAGCAGTTTGTAGCTCTCCTTGAAGAGGTCCTTCACATCCTCTGTTGGCTGTATTCCTAGATATTTTACTCTCTTTGTAGCAATTGTAAATGGAAGTTCATTCACGATTTTGTTCTCCGCTTGCTTTTTACTGAAGATTTTTGTGTCAAAGTTCATGAGAGAGTTTTGTTTGTTTCTTTCCTTCTTTTTTTTTGGACTGCCTTTGATTTTTGTGTTAGGATCATTCTGACCTCATAAAATGAGTTATAAAGTGTTTCTTCCTTTTCTATAAAAGGTTGTGTAAAATTGATGCTAATTCTTCTTTAAATGTTTATTAGGATATGCTAGTAAAACTATCTGGGCCTGAATATTTCTTTTCTGGGAGTTTTTAAATTAAAATTTAGATTTATTTAATGATTATAGATATTCAGATTATCTATTTCACCTTGGCTGAGTTTTGATAGTTTGTGGCTTTTCAGGGACTGGCCCATTTCCTTTAAATTGTGAGCATAAAGTTAGTGATAGTATTTTCTTATTTTCTTTTTAATAGCTGCAGGATCTGTAGTAATAGCACCTGTTTCATTTCTGATATGGGCTCTTTGTGTCTTCTTTCATTTTAATTTTTGTCAGTCTTACTAGAGATTTGTCAATTTTATTGATTTTGTTCAAAGAGCTAGTTTTGTTTCATTGATTTTTCTCTATCTTCCTATTTTAAATTTTATTTATTTATATTCTTATCTTTATTATTTCCTTTTTCTGGTGATCAGGAATTATTTTGTTCTTTTCTAATTTCTTGAGGAAAAAACTTAGTGTGTTGATTGGAGGCCCTTTTTATTTTTAGTGTAAACAGTTTGTGGTATAAATTTTCTTTTTCAGAGCTGCTTTTGTTTTATCCCATAAATTTTAATATATTGTACTTTCATTTCCTTTCATTTCTAGTTTTTTAAAATTATTATACGTTAAGTTCTAGGGTACGTGTGCACAACATGCATGTTTGTTACATGTATATACATGTGCCGTGTTGGTGTGCTGCACCCATTAACTCGTCATTTACATTAGGTATATCTCCTAATGCTATCCCTTCCCCCTCCCCCCACCCCATGACAGACTCCAGTGTGTGATGTTCCCCACCCTGTATCCAAGTGTTCTCATTGTTCAATTCCCACCTATGAGTGAGACCATGCGGTGTTTGGTTTTCTGTCCTTGTGATAGTTTGCTCAGAATGATGGTTTCTAGCTTCATCCATGTCCCTACAAAGGACGTGAACTCATCCTTTTTTATGGCTGCATAGTATTCCATGGTGTGTATGTACCACATTTTCTTAATCCAGTCTATCATTGATGGACATCTGGATTGGTTCCAAGTCTTTGCTATTGTGAATAGTGCCACAATAAACATATATGCACATGTGTCTTTATAGCAGCATGATTTATAATCCTTTGGGTATATGCCCAGTAATGGGATGGCTGGGTCAAATGGTATTTCTAGTTCTAGATCCTTGAGGAATAGCCACACTGTTTTCCACAATGGTTGAACTAGTTCAGTCCTACCAACAGTGTAAAAGTGTTCCTATTTCTCCACATCCTCTCCAGTACCTGTTGTTTTCTGACTTCTAACTGGTGTGAGACAGCATTTCATTGTGATTTTGATTAGCATTTCTCTGATGGCCAGTGATGATGAGCATTTTTTCATGTGTCTGCTGGCTGCATAAATGTCTTCTTTTGAGAAGTGTCTGTTCATATCCTTTGCACATTTTTTTGATGGGGTTGTTTGATTTTTTCTTGTAAATTTGTTTAAGTTCTTCGTAGAATCTGAACATTAGCCTTTTGTCAGATAGGTAGATTGTAAAAATTTTCTCCCATTCTGTAGGTTGCCTGTTCACTCTGACGGTAGTTTCTTTTGCTGTGCAGAAACTGTTTAGTTTAATTAGATCCCATTTGTCAATTTTGACTTTTGTTGCCATTGCTTTTGGTGTTTTAGTCAAGAAGTCCTTGCCCATGCCTATGGCCTGAATGGTATTGCCTAGGTTTTCTTCTAGGGTTTTTATGGTTTTAGGTGTAACATTTAAGTCTTCAGTCCATCTGGAATTAATTTTTGTATAAGGTGTAAGGAAGAGATCCAATTTCACCTTTCTATAAATGGCTAGCCAGTTTTCCCAGCACCATTGATTAAATAGGGAATCCTTTCCCCATTTCTTGTTTTGTCAGGTTTGTCAAAGATCAGATGGTTGTAGAGGTGTGGTATTATTTCTGAGGGCTCTACTCTGTTCCATTGGTCTATATCTCTGTTTTGGTACCAGTACCATGCTGTTTTGGTTACTGTAGCCTTGTAGTATAGTTTGAAGTCAAGTAGCATGATGCCTCCAGCTTTGTTCTTTTGGCTTAGGATTGTCTTGGCAATGCAGGCTCTTTTTTGATTCCATATGAACTTTAGAGTCATTTTTTCCAGTTCTGTGAAGAAAGTCATTTGTAGCTTGATGGGGATAGCACTGAATCTATAAATTACCTTGGGCAGTATGACCATTTTCACAATATTGATTCTTCCTATCAATGAGCATGGAATGTTCTTCCATTTGTTTGTGTCCTCTTTTATTTCATTGAGCAGTGGTTTGTAGTTCTCCTTGAAGAGGTCCTTCACATCTCTTGTAAGTTGGATTCCTAGGCATTTTATTCTGTTTGAGCAGTTGTGAAATGGGAGTTCACTCATTATTTGGCTCTCTGTTTGTCTATTTTTGGTGTATAGGAATGCTTGTGATTTTTGCACGTTGATTTTGTATCCTGAGACTTTGCTCAAGTTGCTTATCAGCTTCAGGAGATTTTGGGCTGAGATGATGGGGTTTTCTAAATATACAATCATGTCATCTGCAAACAGGGCAATCTGAGTTCCTATTTTCCTAATTGAATACCCTTTATATCTTTCTCTTGCCTAATTTCCCTGGCCAGAACTTCCAACATTATGTTGAAGAGGAGTGGTGAGAGAGGGTATCCCTGTCTTGTGCCAGTTTTCAAAGGGAATTCTTTCAGGTTTTGCCCATTCAGTATGATATTGGCTGTGCATTTGTCATAAGTAGCTCTTATTATTTTGAGATACGTTCCATCAGTATTGAATTATTGAGAGTTTTTAGCATGAAGGACTGTTGAATTTTGTTGAAGGCCTTTTCTGCATGTATTGAGATGATCATGTGGTTTTTGTCTTTGGTTCTGTTTATATGATGGATTACATTTATTGATTTGCGTATTTTGAACCAGCCTTGCATCCCAGGGATTAAGTCAACTTGATCGTGGTGGATAAGCTTTTTGATGTGCTGCTGGATTCAGTTTGCCAATATTTTATTGAGGATTTTTGCATCGATGTTCATCAGGGATATTGGTCTAAAATTCTTTTTTTGTTGTATCTCTGTCAGGCTTTGGTATCAGGATGATGTTGGCCTCATATAATGATTAGGGAGGATTCCCTCTTTTTCTATTGATTGAAATAGTTTCAGAAGGAATGGTACCAGCTCCTCTTTGTACCTCTGGTAGAATTCACCTGTGAATCCGTCTCGTCCTGGACTTTTTTTGGTTGGTAGGCTATTAATTATTGCCTCAATTTCAGAACCTATTATTGGTCTATTCAGGGATTCAACTTCTTCCTGGTTTAGTTTTGGGAGGGAGTATATGTCCAGGAATTTATCCATTTCTTCTAGATATTCTAATTTATTTGCATAGAGGTGTTTATAGTATTCTTTGATGGTAGTTTGTATTTCTGTGGGGTAGGTGGTGATATCCCCTTTATCATTTTTTATTGTATCCATTTGATTCTTCTCTCTTTTCTTTATTAGTCTTGCTAGTGGTTTATCAATTTTGTTGATCCTTTCAAAAAAAACCAGCCCTGGATTCACTGATTTTTTGAAAGGATTTTGTGTCTCTGTCTCCTTCAGTTCTGCTCTGATATTAGTTATTTTTTGCCTTCTGCTAGCTTTTGAATGTGTTTGCTCTTGCTTCTCTTGTTCTTTTAATTGTGGTGTTAGGATGTCAATTTTAGATCTTTCCTGCTTTCTCTTGTGGGCGTTTAGTGCTATAAATTTCCCTCTACATACTGCTTTAAATGTGCCCAAGAGATTCTGGTATGTTGTGTCTTTGTTCTCATTGGTTTCAAAGAACATCTTTATTTCTGCCTTCATTTTGTTATATACCCAGTAGTCATTCAGGAGCAGGTTGTTCAGTTTCCATGTAGTTGAACCGTTCTGAGTGAGTTTCTTAATCCTGAGTTCTAGTTTGATCGCATTGTTGTCTGAGAGACAGTTTGTTATAATTTCTGTTATTTTACATTTGCTGAGTAGTGCTTTACTTCCAAGTATGTGCTCAATTTTGGAATAAGTGCAATGTGGTGTTGAGAAGAATGTATATTCTGTTGCTTTGGGGTGGAGAGTTCTATAGATGTCTATTAGGTCCATTTGGTGCAGAGCTGAGTTCAATTCCTGGATATCCTTGTTAACTTTCTGTCTCGTTGATCTGTCTAATGTTGACAGTGGGGTGTTAAAGTCTCCCATTATTATTGTGTGGGACTCCAAGTCTCTTTGTAGGTCTCTAAGGACTTGCTTTATGAATGGGTGCTCCTGTATTGGGTGCATATATATCTAGGATAGTTACCTCTTCTTGTTGAATTGATCCCTTTACCATTATGCAATGGCCTTCTTTGTCTCTTTTGATCTTTGTTTGTTTAAAGTCTGTTTTATCAGAGACTAGGATTGCAACCCCTGCTTTTTTCTGTTTTCCATTTGCTTGGTAGGTCTTCCTCCATCCCTTTATTTTGAGCTTATGTGTGTCTCTGCATGTAAGATGGGTCTCCTGAATATAGTACACTGATGGGTCTTGACTCTTTATCAAATTTGCCAGTCTGTGTCTTTTAATTGCAGCATTCAGCCCATTTACATTTAAGGTTAATATTGTTATGTGTGAACTTGATCCTGTAATTATGATGTAGCTGGTTATTTTGCTTCTTAGTTGATGCAGTTTCTTCTTAGCATCAATGGTCTTTACAATTTGGCATGTTTTTGCAGTGGCTGGTATCGGTTGTTCCTTTCCATGTTTAATGCTTCTTTCAGGAGCTCTTGTAAGGCAGGCCTGGTGGTGACAAAATCTCTCAGCATTTGTTTGTCTGTAAAGGATTTCATTTCTCCTTCACTTATGAAGCTTAGTTTGGCTAGATATGAAATTCTGGGTTGAAAATTTTTTCTTTAAGAATGTTCAATATTGGCTCCCACTCTTTTCTGGCTTGAAGAGTTTCTGCTGAGAGATCTGCTGTTAGTCTGATGGGCTTCCCTTTGTGGGTAACCTGCCCTTTCTCTCTGACTGCCCTTAACATTTTTTCCTTCATTTCAACTTTGGTGAATCTGACAATTATGTGTCTTGGGTTGTTCTTCTTGAGGAGTATCTTTCTGGCATTCTTTGTATTTCCTGAATTTGAATATTGGCTTGCCTTGTTGGTTGGGGAAGTTCTCCAGGATAATATCCTGAAGAGTGTTTTCCAAGTTGGTTCCATTCTCCCCATCACTTTCAGGTACACCAATCAGATGTATATTTGGTCTTTTCACATAGTCCCATATTTCTTATTCATTTCTTTTTACTCTTTTTTCTCTAAACTTCTCTTCTCACTTCATTTCATTCATTTGATCTTCAATCACTGATACCCTTTCTTCCACTTGATCAGATCAGGTAGTGAAGCTTCTGCATGCGTCATGTAGCTCTCATGCTATGGTTTTCTGCTCCATCAGGTCATTTAAGGACTTCTCTACACGGTTTCTTCTAGTTAGCCATTTGTTCAATCTTTTTTCAAGGTTTTTAGCTTCTTTGCAATGGGTTTGAACATCCTCCTTTAGCTCAGAGAAATTTGTTATTACTGATTATCTGAAGCCTTCTTCTCTCAACTCATCAAAGTCATTCTCTGTCCAGCTTTGTTCCATTGCTGATGAGAATCTGTGTTCCTTCAGAGGAGAAGAGGTGCTCTGATTCTTAGAATTTTCAGCTTTTCTCCTCTGGTTTCTCCCTATCTTTCTGGTTTTATCTACCTCTAGTCTTTGATGATGGTGATGTACAGATGGGGTTTTGGTGTGAATGTCCTTTCTGTTTGTTAGTTTCCCTTCTAACAGTCAGGACCCTCAGCTGCAGGTCTTTTGGAGTTTGCTGGAGGTCCACTTCAGACCCTGTTTGCCTGGGTTTCACCAGCGGAGGCTGCAGAACAGCAAATATTGCAGAACGGCATATGTTGTTGCCTGATCCTTCCTCTGGAAGCTTTGTTTCAGAGGGGCACCCAGCTGTATGAGGTGTCAGTCAGCCCCGACTGGGGGCTGTTTCCCAGTTAGGCTACTCGGGGGTCAGGGACTCACTTGAGGAGGCAGTATGTCCGTTCTCAGATCTCAAACTCAATGCTGGGAGAACCACTAGTCTCTTCAAAGCTGTCAGAATGAGATGTTTAAGTCTGCAGAAGTTTCTGCTGCCTTTTGTTCAGCTATGCCCTGCCCCCAGAGGTGGAGTCTACAGAGGCAGGCAGGCCTCCTTGAGCTGTGGTGGGCTCCACCCAGTTCGAGATTCCCGGCCACTTTGTTTACCTACTCAAGCTTCAGCAATGGCGGACACCCCTCCCCCAGCCTCACTGCCACCTTGCAGTTCGATCTCAGACTGCTGTGCTAGCAGTGAGTGAGGCTCCATGGGCATGGGACCCTCTAAGCCAGACATGGGATATAATCTCCTGGTGTGCTGTTTGCTAAGGCCGTTGGAAAAGCACAGTATTAGGGTGGGAGTGTCCCGATTTTCCAGGTACCATCTGTCACACCTTTCCTTTACTAGGAAAGGGAATTCCCCAACCCCTTGCCCTTCCTGGGTGAGGCGATGTCCTGCCCTGCTCCATGGGGGAGCTGCACCCACTGTCTGACAAGCCCTAGTGAGATGAACCCAGTACCTCAGTTGGAAATGCAGAAATCACCTGTCATCTGCGTCGCTCATGCTGGGAGCTACAGACTGGAGCTGTTCCTATTCAGCCATCTTGGAACCTCTCCAAAACTTCATTTCTAGTTTAAAATTTTTTTTTGAGACTTTCTTAATGACCCATGCATTTTATAGAAGTCCTTTTTTAAATGTTCCCAATGTTTGGAGATTTTCCTGTTGCCTATCCATTGTTGATTTTTATTTTATTGCATTATTGCCAAATAACATATTCTGTATGATCTTTTTTTTTTTCATTTTGTTGAAATTTGTTTTATGACCTAGGATATGGTCTATTTTGGTGAATGTTCCATGTGTCCTTGAAAAGGATGTACATTCTGCTGTTGCTACCTGGAGTACTCTGTGTATTCGTTAGATACTATCAGTCAGTCGTGGTAGTGTTTAGTTCTTCTTTAACTTTGCAGAGTTTCTATGAATTTCTGAAAGTGGGTGTTAAAGTCTCAATTATAATTGTGTATTTTCTATTTCTTTTTTCAGTTAAATCAGTTTTTGCTTCATGTATTTGGAAGTTCTATTGTTTGATTTCTTACTTATAGCACATAGTTGGATTATGTTTTTAAATATAGTTTGGCAATATCTGTCCTCTGATTTAGACCATTTATACCAAAAGTAATTATTGATATGTCAGGGCTTAAATTGGCCATCTTATTGTGTGTTATTTTTTCTTTGTTTCCCATTCATATATTTCTCTTTTCTTGCCTTCCTGTGGATTATTTGAACAAGTTTTAGAATTCCATTTTGATTTATTTATAGTGTTTTTTATTGAATAGCTTTCTTAAGGGTTTCTCTACTTATTGCAATATATATATATATATGGAAGTTATCACAGCGTGACTATTGCAATATATATACAGAACATATCAACATTTTACCATTTTGAGTCAAGTGTAGAAATATTACTTTCATTTATGTTCTTTAGCCTTCTCCACTTTTTAAATGTAATTGTCATATTCCCATTACATTCACTGAATACCACATCAGGTGGTATAATTTTTGTGTTAAAAATCTAATGTGATTGTTAAAACTCATGAGGAGAAGGATGGTGTAGTATATATCCCTATTTTTACTCATTCTATTATTGTCTTTCTTTTTTGAAATTCTAGTCTACTACATCATTTCCTTTCTGTTAGGGGAACTTCCTCTAATCATTCTTCAAAGTTAGTTCTCCCACAAAAGATTCTCTTCATTTCTCTTCCTCTGAGAGTGTCTTTCTTTCTTGTCCATTCCTGAAGCGTATTTTTACTGGCAATAGAATTCCTGGTTGACAATTCTTTTTCTAAAAAAACACAAAATAAGCTGCACCTCTTACATCTGGTCTCCATAGTTTCTGATGAGAAATTTTCTGTCATTCAAACTGGTATTCCTGGCCAGGCACCATGGCTCATGCCTGTAATCCCAGAGTTTTAGGAGGCTGAGGCAAGCAGATCTCTTGAGGTCAGGAATTTGAGACCAGCCTGGACATCATAGAGAAACCCCGTCTCTACTAAAAATGTAAAAATTAACCAGACATGGTGGTGTGCACCTGTAATCACAACCACTTGGGAGACTGAGGCACTAGAATCATTAGAACCCGGGAGATGGAAGTTGAAGTGAGCAGACTTCATGCCACTGTACTCCAGCCTGGGTGACAGAGTGAGACATCATCTTTAAAAAAAAAAAAAAAAAAAGAGGTATTCCTTTATAAGTAATGTACCATTTGTCTCTGGCTGCTTTCTAGACTTTTCTTTTTCTTTAGATGTTTAATTTTCTCTGCCTTTTTACGTTTTCAATTTTTTAATTATGATGTGTCTTGATATGGATTTCTTTGAGTTTATCATGTTTGGGATTTTTACAGTTTCTTTAATCTGTAGGTTTAGATCTTCCACAAAATTCAGAAAATTTTTAGCCGTTATTTGCTTAAATATTTTTAAAGCCTCACACTTTTTCTAGGAATTAAATGATATGAATTGTAGGTGTTTTGTTACTGGCCCACAGGTCTCTGAAGCTCTGTTCACATTTGTTTGTTTGTTTGTTTTCCCAGCTGACTTTCTCTGTTTTTCAGATGTGTAATTTCTATTGTTTTATCATTGAGTTCACTGATTCTTTCCTCTGTTACATCTATTACACTATTCAGCCCATCTACTGAGTCTTTTTTCTTTAACTGGTATATTTTAGTTCAATCATTTCTATTCAGTTCTTTTTTTATTGTTATACTGTTTTGGTGAGCTTTTAAAAAATTTGTTTCAAGAATAGTTTTAATTGCTCACTAAGCCATTTTGTTACAGCTGCTTTAAAATTCCTGTGGAATAGTTTTAACATCTGTGTCATCTCAATGCTGGTATCTCTTGATTGTCTCCTCTCATCTGAGTTGTGATTTCCTCTATTCTTGGTATGATGGGTGATTTTCCATTATATAATAGATGTTTTGTATAGTATGTTGGGAGATTCTGGGTCCTATTTAAAACTTCTATTTTAGTAGACAGTCACATAGTCACACAGTTTAGGTTTATTAGGTATGTTCTGGCTGACTTGTGTGGGCTACGGTACAATGACAATTTAGTTTTCAGAGCCCTGTCAGTGTTATTCTGGTCCACTTTGTTTACGTGGTGCCATTAGTGTTCTTGCTCGTCCCCTGCTGGTCTTTCCTGCAGGGCAGAAGGCACGTTCCAGTACTGGCTGGTTCTGTCAGGTAGGAAGTGAGATACATCAGGCCCAAAGGGAAGACATCACTTCTCTGGGTCTGCTCACTAGGCAGCCCAGTGCTAGGGTAGAGTGGGGACTCCTGCTCAATGTCCACTAGTGTTATAGTATGGGACGAGGACACCCTACCAGCACTACCTGCTACCCCAGGAGGTGGCAGACCTGGAAAGACTAGAATTTGTGTGCAGCCTTTTTTTCTTCATTGAGATCTTTTGCAGACTTGAAACATTATTTTTATTTCCCTCTGGAGCCACATTTTCATTGTGGGTCAGACAACAGAGCTGTCAAATATCTGAAACCTGCTTGCCTAAAATCCTTTCCCATACTTACCGAGGTTTACTCCAGGGAAGGCCATTCTTATTTACTAGAGGCTGTTTTTATCCTCTCATGTCAAGCAGCTCTTCCTCTTTGGTCAAACCTGATCCAGAACAGATGTTTTCTCTATAGTTTCTCCTCTAAGAGATGAAATGAACAGTGTAGAGGCTAAAGACTTCATCAGACTCTCCATTTTGTACAGAATGAGTTAGATAGGCCTACAGGCTCAACGTTCCCAGTTTCTAAAATACTTTGCCTCTATGCCAGGTGGTAGCTCTGAATTTAAAAAGCATTCTGGGCCTGGATAGCTATCCATGAACTACTGTCACAGCATTACCATACTCATTTTTTCTCATTGTGTCCTTACTCACATGCCTTCCACCATGCTCTGACCATATGGTTTTAAAATATCTGTGTTTTTCATGCTCGCTCCAACCTCCGACATCTCTATTACCTGTGTCTCTAAAGCACAGTTTACCTTTCCATTCCCATGATGTTATGTTTCATAAAATTTAGCGCTGTCCGAAAACAGTGCTGTCCATGACACTGTATTTGCCAATTTGCCATCCACCACCTTGTGTTAAATGTGAGGCTCCCTTCGTGTGTTACTCATCTTCATCATGATGGTTGCATGAATACTCGAGGCCCTGAGTTGCATTCCTGATGCTCTTTCAACACTTCTAAACTCTGCACATGTTCAGCACCCAAACCTCTGCAGCCACTCATTCATTCATCTATTCTGTCATCGTCTTCCCAGCATATTGTGTGCCAGATACCATATTGGTGCTGGAATACAACTCAAAGAGCTTCCAGGCCATTTGGAGTGACAGAGATATAAACATACACAATCCAGGGTGATCTGTGCTATGGAAGAGAGAAACAGAGTGATGTGGGAGAGCCAAGAGGGGTTCCACCCAGCCCAGAGGAACCAGAGTAGGTGTCCTGAAACAGGAAGGGCTCTACTGAACTTCCAAAGGATGAGCAGAAATTAGTCTTGTGAAATGGAAGGAGGAGAGCCAGTATTCAGGGGACATACATTGCCCCAAGTCAGAAAAATGCCACCAGTTGTCATCTGGCCTGGCCGTTAGTCAGGACCCATGTGGTGGTGTGACATGGAAGTGCAGCCGCAGGAGAGCTGGCCAGAGGGGCTTCAGGTCCCAGGTGGGGAGCAGTGAGCCCCCACTGATGGGCTGACAGCAGAGAATGACTTGGCCAGGTTATGTGTTGTGGGGCTTACTCAGGCTGCTGTGTGAGCCTGGATTCTGGGGGGCGGGGTGCAGAGGAGACAGGGCACTCCATACTAAACTGAGTATAATCGAGTACCGCTAGCTAAAGAACCAACCCACCAACAAAACCACTCCTCTCTGTGCTGCCAGAGCTACCTCTAGACCATTGTTCATCTGGGCAATTCTCAAGCAGGGCTTCCTGCTGTTCAGGGGTTGGAAGGAATATCAGCAGGGTAAACACAGGAGCTGCAGGCGATAGGAGAAGATCTGGGGTTTAAGTGCATCTGTCAAAATAGTTAAAACCCACCTGCCCCTATCACAGAAGCAAACATGGTTGGGCACACATCCCCTTGGGCTGCTTAATTATAATCTCTTTCCCTTTCAGATGTGCCCTTGGGGCCCATTTCAACTGGATCTTTCCTAGGGGCAGTGGTCTGTGCAGGCTAGTGAGGCAAGCTCAGGCCTTGGAGTGAGACCAACCTGGGGTCACATGCCTGCTGTGTCACCTGCCACCTTAATTTTTAACCCCAGTTCTCTCCTCTGTAAAGGAGCGTAACCATGCCTACCTTGCAGGGTTGCTGCAATGGTTAGAGATGATGTTGGTAAATGCCTGGTGTGGAATAGGTGCTCATTTAATGTGAGTGGTAGGAGCTGCAGGGCCTTCTGCATCTGGGACCCTCCCTTTAATACGCCTAAACAAGACAGAGTAACAGCTGACAAAAGGCTAGAGTCAGGACTTCCAGGCAAGAATTATTACAGCCTCTTTTGTAATGTCACAAACTGGAAACAGCTCATCAAAAGGGAAATATTAGCATGAACTATGGCTTTTGTCTCTAAGGAATATTAGGCAGCTAATCTCTCTCTACAAAGAAAACTAGGAAAATGTCCATGAAAATCTTTCATTGTGAAAAGCAATGTGTGATATTTTATGTTCTATGATAGCGTTTGTAAGATTAAAAGGAAAAAAGGCTGTCTCAGACTCTATGGGTTTGTAGGATTTCTGAGCAGGAGGGATGGGAGGAAGACCATACCCCAGAGTGCTAATAGAGCTTATCTCATTGGGTTAGGACCTTAGGGGGTTGAGGGATGATTATTAACCCTTGTCATGCCCTGTACATTATTTGATAAAATATATCAAGCATGTTTTGCTTTTATAATTTACAAATCTTAAGAAAAAAAATAAAAGATCTAGACATGAATTCCAGATCTGCTTCTTATATCCTAATAAGTTATTTAATTTCTCCAAGCCTCACTACTTGTTTGCTAAGTGGGAACAACCTTCCTCCTCCCAGAGTTGTGAAATTTAAACACATTAATTCATAATTTATTCCACAAATACAGATTGAGAACCCAGCAGGGCCAGGCACCATGCTGGGGCTTCAGTGGTGAACAAGGTTGATATAACACCTTTTCCAGCAAATGATATATGGCACAGATGTTTGCTTGCCCAGCCACACAGATGAGTGACCAACAGTGGCAATTTTTGCTTTGTGGCGAGAAGGAGGATCAGGGGATGATTTGGGGCTCATGAGCTTTTGGTGTCTTTCCTAGCTGACCTCACAGGGTGCCCCTGCTCACATGGAGTAGGGCCTGAAGCAGGTGGGGACTCCCTGTGCTGTGCTCTCTGCAGCAGCCACCTTCTGCCTGGCTTGTGTTTCAGATCCAAAGCCCAAGAGGAGAAATGGGGTGAACTTCTCCCTGGCTGTGGTGGTCATCTACCTGATCCTGCTCACCGCTGGTGCTGGGCTGCTAGTGGTCCAAGGTAAAGCAGGCTTGGTCCTGTGTAGTCCCTCCTGGGGGAGAGAAGTGACCCAGCTGGGTCCCTCAGATGAAGGGCTCAGGTTGAGTGGAGAACCTTAAGCCACTCCTCCCATCCACTGGGAGAGAGTCTCAGCCCCTGGCAGCCACAGTGATGAGAGAAGCAAAGAAGGTAGTGTATGTTGTGTGTATGTGTGCATAAGAGAGGGAGAGAGAGACATCGAGAATGCACTTGGGAGCCTATGTGTCTAAGCAGTGAAAGACACAATAATTTCACACGGGGTATGCCACACATGTCTGACATCTAAGACTCCCAGCCTCTGAGTGGGAAGGGCTTTGCTGATCCAAGTGTCCATTTGAACATGATTTTACTTTTGAAGTATTCCCAATCTAAAGGTTAGAATCATGAAGTAATTCCATGAGCAGACACTGAAGTCACTCAAGAACGTTGAATGGAAAGTTGTCATAAACACATCATGTGTATAATAAGATCACACACAAATGCTGCTTGCATATATTTATGTCAGACCAGCATGTTAGCTGTCATGCATCCACACCCAGAGCATGCAGGAAGGCCTTAACTGCCTGAAGGTTGGAGATTGATTATGGATGCAGTAGGCACAGCTTTAGGCCATGCAGAAATGTTTTGTGGTTGTGCAATATCATGCCTGAGTGTGGAGCACACATGGTCAAGATGTAGAAAAGGCTCTGTGCTTACCCTAGGTCTGACAGCACGTGGAATTTGTGTTTACAAATTCAGGGCCCGTAGAAGTTATGCACACATGACACAAGAATGTCAGGGATATGCTCAAATGCCTCAGTCCCTAAAAGAATGCTGTGGGGTGGGGCCCAGTTCTGAATCTGCAGGAGCGGCTCCGGGTCCTGGAGATGTATCTCCTCAATGACACTCTGTCGGCTGAGGACAGCCTGCCCTTCTCCTTTCTGCGGTCAACACACTCTGGAGAACGCCTGGCTCAGGGTGCATCGAGGCTGCAAGTCCTGCAGTCCCAACTCACCTGGGTCCGTGTCAGCCACGAGCACTTGCTGCAGCGGGTAGACAACTTCACTCAGAACCCAGGTTTGGCCTCCTCCCCTCTGGGTTGGGACTTCTCAACAGAGGTCTGGGAGATAGCCGGATCAGGAACCAGGAAATTAACGACCCTGTCCAAGCAAAGTGTGACCTCCAAGAGCCAGGGACTTACAGCAACAAATTCAATGCCAAGTCTGAACCCAGAGTCCCCAGATGGATCCAGAATGTCTAGGAGGGAGGGTAAAACACAGAGCTTGGGGTGGTTCTCTGGACCACTCTTCCACAGCTGACTTACATTGACATGAGGTTGGGGAGAGAGCAACTCAAGCCACCAAACTAGTTCAGACAATATGGGGACTTTGGAGGGAGGAGGACAACCGGACCTGCTGGGGGAAACATGGTGACTTGGGTGGTAGGACTGCAGGCTGGGGAAAACTGAGCCAAGGGTGAAAACCCCAGGGGTGCCCCTTCCCTCGTTGCTTTCAGGGCCTTGCGGCTTTACCCTCTCCTCTCTCAGGCTGCCCCAAAATGGGAAGAGCCTCGCCCTCAGACAGTTTGGGCAAAACCAGCTGCTAGGTGTGGCCCAACTGTTGTAGGGTTTACTCTGTGACACAGAGCTCCGGCCCCAGCAGGGTTCCTTGTTCTGGGCCCCATGTGAGCTGAGGCTTAGGAGGGTGATCCCATGGCTGGGTCCTGTGACCAAGGGGTACGCCCAGCATAGACCCAGGAGGAAAATCCCTCCAGAGGAGCCTCCCTGGGAGCAAAGATGAAGGCTGAGTGGGGGTGTGAAGAGGAGTAATAGCTGTGGGCAGATGAATGGAGTCCAGGTTCAGACACTCAGACACCATGGGAGTGTCTCTTCCTTGAAATGTGAAGGAGCTCATTTTGACCAACACGAAGGGGTTCTACCTCCTCACGCTGGTTTGAAGCAACTTCCTTTCCCCACTTCCAAGGCTCCCAGGGATCTACAGGTCTCAGGGTGCAGACCGCTAGTTACAGCTAAGCATCTGGCTCTTTCCAAGGACTCTTTCCCAAAAAGCAGCCAGGTGTTTGGCTCCTGTTGTCCAAACCCCCACAGTCTGATGGGAGTCTCACATGGGAGGGCTCACCCTCCCTCTGCAGAGCCTGGGCACTCTCAGCTGGGGCTAGGGCCAAGGGTGCCGCACAGCTCAGCCGTAGCTCACTCTCCTTCCCTTGCAGGGATGTTTGGAATCAAAGGTGAACAAGGCCCTCCAGGTAAGTTCATTTCCACTGACACCCACCCTGCTCTTTCCACAAAACCTCCCCAGAAGGTCCCCTTGGCCTCTGCCATTCTGGGTCGGGACATCTGACCCCAGCTTACCTTCCCCTGTCCCCACAGCCTCCTTTGTCTTCAGTTGAGTCTCCTCTCTGTTCCTGGACCTTAATTGGACTCCCAGCCCCTGGGCTATGATCCCCCTCCTTACTTAAAGTGGCTTCCTCTCTCAACCCCGCCCTTCCAAATCTAGCTACCTTCCCAGGCCAGGCCAGGCAGCATTCCAGCTGCCAGGGCAGCCTCTCTCCTGGTCTCCCATAAGCACTCCTTCCAGGTGACTCTTATCTACCACATACATAGCACTTCCCACCAGAGGTGCTGTGCGCATTTCCATGGTGTCTGACTCCTCTCTCCTACAGGGCAGTAATGATGGGAGGCAGGTGTCATGGAGGCACAGGCTGTGCAGTTAGGCCGACTTGAGTTCTAATGCTGGGTCTGGGGCTTACTGGCTGTATGACACTGGGTCAGTTGCTTAAGTTTTCTGGAGCCTCAGCCACTCACCTGTGTAGGAAGCAGTGGAGGTAATCTGACTCGCCTCACGGAGTTGCTGTAGGACTCAAGCGAGATGCTGTGCAAAAGCTGTCTGACAATGGCATGTGCTCTCTGAGGACAAGGCTATGGCTTGTTTGCCTTTTCTTCCCTCCTCAACCCACATGTGTTGTGTTGCACACACGCTTCACTCACAGACCTGTTCCATTTCATCAGCTGAGTGGTTGAAATGTCCCCCTGGGGATAAATATACATGCCATTTTCTGAACGGAATCCTTTGGTGCCATAATATTTCAAGGACGGCCCAGATCACACTATTGACCAGGGAGGGTTTTGAGGCAACCTTGCAAAATGATGGAAGCAGGGACTTGGGAGACTGGTGGACGTACAGAAAACCCTGGATCTGCCCCTGTAAACTGGATGGCCTTGAGCGAATCACCTAACATTTCTGAGCTCTATGTCCTCCCCAATAAGATGGAGATAATGGTAGGACCTCCTAGGATTAGTGTCAGGATAAAACAATAAATGTAAACCTCTTAGTCGAGTGTCCAGCAGAGAGCAAGTACTCAATGATGTTCTTGCCTTCGTCATTATTATGACTATTATTTGCTATTGTTATTATGGTTGTTATTCTGTTATTCTTGAGAAGACTAAATGTTAATACTAGGAGAGCCTCCAGCCTGATGAATGCTGGCTCCTCTCCTTCAAGGAGGGGCAGTTTCAACAATTTCAATTGCTTTTGCTGACAGAATCAATGCTTAAACTTCTTCTCAACCCAATGGGTTCAGTACAACCTTCAAAATCTGCCTGTCACCCACCCTAGGCACAGTGCTGCCCATCTCATCCCAGAGCACAGAACATGGGCTCCCTCTGGCTCTCTCTTTCTCTGTATGAATATAGATGTGCGTACATAAAGAAAAACTCCAACTCTCTCTCTTCGTGTCTCCCTCTCTCTCTCTCTGAATATAGATATGTGTACACAGAGAAAATCTCCATCTCTGTCTCTCCATGTCTCTCTCTCTCTCTCTCTGTATGAATATAGATGTATGTACATAAAGAAAACCTCCAATTCTCTCTCTCCATGTCTCTCTCTCTCTCTTTCTGAATATAGATATATGTGTACATAGAGGAAAATCTCCAACTCTCTCTCTCCATGTCTCCCTCTCTCCCTCTCTCTCGGAATATAGATGTATGTACATAGAGAAAATCTCCAACTCTCACTCTCCATGTCTTTCTCAGTCTCTCTCTGTCTCTGACTTCTGTCTGTCTCTCTCTTCCCACTCTTTCTTTTTGTGCCTAGAAACCAGAGACAGGAAATTTCTTCCAGCAGCTGGGGCTATAGAATTCTCGGCTCCTCCTCAGGCACCACGTGCCTCTCCAGATTCCCCGCCCATCGCCCTTTCCCACCCAGGGAGGCTGTGTTCTCTCCCCTTCCCCATGGCTTGCCTTGCCTGGTCAGGGCTCCCAGGAGGTTCCTTGGCTGAAAAGGCCCCAGTGACAAATAGGTGGGCAGGGGAGGAGGGCTGGGTGTGGAACCCAGAAGTCATGGTCTTGCTGGAGGCAGCTGCCTGTGGAACTGCCTTCCCACGCAGGCTGCCTGGGACACAGTCAGGGGAACTGCTCCTCAGCCAAGCTTCAGGGAAGAGGATTGCAAAACCCACCTGTCTCTCTGTTTCTCTCCCCTATCAATCCTGGACTTCTTTCCTTCCTCCCAACAAAGATCTATTGAACGTTCCATGAGGATAAGAAGTTGCCATAGGCATTGGGGATCCAGACATGAAGAAGACAGACGAGGCTCTGCCCTCGTGAGCCTTCCTGTTTAGGAGGCAACCAATTTGGAGCCTGATGCAGTCACAGCCCTGGCCACTGCTCTGAAAGGATGGGGCAGTTCCCTGGGTAAGAAGGCAGAGAGCTAGCCTGAGCTGCCTGCAGGCAAGGCAGAGAGAGCCATGTGTGCAAAGGCCCTTGGGTCAGGACGGAGCTTAGTGAGTCAAAGACCACAGAGAAAGAAGGTTCATGTGTCTGAAGCACAAGAGCAACAGGATGGTGTGGGGAGATGAGGCTATGGAGGGGCAAGGATGAGGCAGGCCCTGAGGGCGCCCCTAGATAAGCACAAGCACTTTGCTTTAGGGTTTGTTGACTGCTCACACTAACCCCAAGCAACTGTTGGGGTTCAGAGGCACATCAACTCACTCAAGATGATGCAGGCAGGTTTGGAGAAGCTGAATTAGAGTCCTGAGCCTGAGCCCTATCCCTATCCCTGCCCCCAGGGGACCAGGCCACCACAGTGGAGCCGGAACAGCTTGCACTGCTCTTCCTGAGAAGGGATGGTACAGATTCTGACACTAATGGGCACAGGATCCTAGGAGCTTACCCTGAAAATCCCCTTCTAGCCTGGGAGTAGTGGGGCACTTTCCCTCAGAAGTGCCAGAGGCAGAAACCTCCAGCTTTGATCACCCGGGAGGAGGGACAGCTCTGCAGGGGAGGGGTCTTATCTCTGGCATCGTGGGGTGTCTGAGGTTCTTGTCCCTTCCCTTTGGCCAACAGTAAGAGCCCCTTTCACTGGGTTTCTTCCATGCGCCATGGCCTCTGCAGTCCTCCCGAAGACCATGTAGGGTGGATGTGCTATTCTCATGTACAGAGCAAGAAACCAGGGCTAGGCCAAGTGAAGACCCCTATCCAGGTCATGCCGCTCATCAGTGGAAGCAGATGTCAAACCCTGAAATGATTCTCTCTCCAGAGACACATCCAAAAGGGATCCCTTGCTGAAGTGAGAGGTTCTAGTCACCAGTTGGAACTCCATCCTTCCAGCCTTGTATATATAAAATGATAGGACATATGGATCCCACACATTGGATGGGATTCTACTTTGAAATAGAAAGCACATCACAGGCTTCACCGCCACAGTGTCTTGGCAATAGTGCAGGCTTTGCCCTGGGGAGACCTGGAATCTGTGGTCACACTCTAAAGGTGAGATCTCAGGCAAGACCTGGGCATCTCAGAACATCACTGCCCACCTTGGCGATGGGGACGAGGAGCCCTGTATGCCCCCTCTGGTTGTTGTGAGATTCCAGTGAAACTCCATCTGAAACTCCATTTCCAAGTGGTCCTTGGAAATGGTAGAGAATCATGTGAGTTCTAGAAATTATAGGCTCCATTTATCCAGAGCTTGCCATGTATGTTTTCCATGATTGTCCCCACATGGTAACCTCAGGACATCCATGTGTAACTAGTACACTAATTCCGTCTTACTGATGGGGGAGTTGAGGCTCAAAACGATAATGTAACTTGCAGAAGGTCACCCAGCTAAAGGGGCAGTGCTAATACCTGCCTCCAGGACTGTTTGACTCAGTGTCTCTCTTTTGCTTTCTAGGCCATGGGTTTCTTGCAGGAGAAACTCTGTCTTCTTTCCTTCTTTCCACACAGTTGGCTCATCTCCATGCTCAGTGAACGTTTGTTGAATGAATCACCATGTGAGTGATGGCATGGCGTTGTTGCCCCATCCTGTTGGCTGACTCATTAGTGTCTCTGCTCCTCTTCCTCAGGTCTTCAAGGTCATAAGGGGGCCATGGGCATGCCTGGTGCCCCTGGCCCACCAGGGCCACCTGCTGAGAAGGGAGCCAAGGGGGCTGCGGGACGAGATGGAGCAACAGGTACAGGTCTTTGTCTGTTGACCCTTAATAGTTTTCCTCCTCCTTCTTTGGCTTCACTCTGAATTCCCTTTCCCTTCCAGGCCCACCGGGACCCCAAGGCCCACCAGGAGTCAAGGGAGAGGCAGGTGAGTAGGTGCCAGTTGTGTGCCCAGAAATACACAGCAAGCTTCTCAGAGTGACTGCCGCGGGTTGCAGACTCAGCCCCCTTCCAGAGTCTGGACCTCGGAGGGGTCTGTAGGTGAACGGAGGTCTGGTGGGAGACCCCAGAGGGGCTGAGAGGCTGGGAAGCACCCTTTCTGGTGGCCAGAGTAGGGCCCTCAGGGGCAGGTATGGCTAGATGGCCTTCATCCTGGGTGGGGCTGGTGGGTGTGACTCCTACCCGCTCCTCTGTGTGAGAATGTAAGTCTGCCAGTGCCATTTCGGAAAGTTGGCCTCCTTGGTCCAACAGGGACTCTGTTGTCAGGCACATGCACCTCCACCTTGGACTAGCTCTGTGCCCTTGGGAATGTTTCCTGATGTTTCCAAAGAAACTGAGCCTCAGTTTCTTTTTCTGTGATTGGGGATGAGAGGGCTACAGAGGGCTGCCGGAGGTGGGGGGATTAGAGACGATGACCCAAAGCTCGTGATTGTTCCTGGGAAAGTATTAGTTTCCATTTTTTTAGACTGTTGCCTAATTCTGCCCAGCCATCTTATTAATATAAATGGGTTCACGGGGCCCAGTCAGAGAATGGGGGACCCAGAGCTGTCCCTCCCCAGCGACAAACCCAAACATCGGTTTTCCATTCCACTGTGCTCCCATCCACCCTTCATTTAGAACCTCCATCTTGCAAATTCCCCAAGGGGTCAAGGCTGCTGGGATGTGAAGATGCAAAGACATTAAGACCTTTACTAGACAAAGGGCAGACGAGAGGATTTACAAGGGAGTTGGGAGTAAACAAACAGGGCTCTAAGCTGCCAGGCTGCTGAGGCAGAAAGAAAACACCACCAGTTACAAGAAAGGAAACTTTTTAGAAGGGAGAATCCTCCAGAAATTGATTTTGGGAAGAAATTTAATAGAAGGGACCCCAAAGAGCCTATTGATCTGTGTCCAGCAGGGGGTTTTCTGAGGAGGATTTAAGCGGGGAGGATAGGCAGACCATAAGAAGGAAGGTTTATGGTGCAGTCAGAGGTGTGCACGTACATTCACACCCCACACACACTCACACTCATGTGTGAGAGCACATCTGTGCACATACTTGCATTCTCACACTCACGCACAAACATAATCACACTCATGCACACACATGCACTCATACACACGCATATACTCATGCACACCCATGTCTGAGCACACATCTATGTGCATATTTGCATTCTTACACTTACACAAGTACAATCCCTATGCATATGCTCACACACATTCGTAGACATTCACACCCCCCATGCATACACACTCACACTCAGCCTGTGGGGGCTTGAGCAGAACAAGCTCACTCAGAGGGGAGTGGGTCTCCCTCCATCCTCTTTCCTCTGAGAGAGAGGGACTCAGGCTAGGTGCCTGAAACTCACCAGAGTGGAGCCATTGAGGCTGGCTTGAAGGAAAAGCCAGAAGCCTGAGGAGCTCAGTCATTTCCTTCAAGAAGGAATAGAGCTGGAGCCTCCCCTTCTCTTTAGGACTCTGACAGGCAGGCACATCACACAGCCCTGACAGAGGGATCAGAGCAGGACTGTGCAATCACTAGCACTAAAACCAGGCAACCCCTTCTTCAGCCCAAATCCTCTGGAACCCACATACTGAAACAGATCCACAAAGCAGGCTGTTGTGCTTCCATAGAGAATGTGGAGTCCAGAGCCCATCTGCACCTTCTGCTTGGGCCCCACTGGTGTCCTCAGGAAAACTTTTGTAATTCAGTAACTCACTTAGAGCCTCTCTATATACACCCGCCTCCTCTCACTCCTCTCATTCCCATCCTTTTCCACTTTGCCTCCTGGATCCCTCAATTTCCCCTCATACTCTTACCGTTTCTCTCCCCAACAGATCCCTCCCTGCCCCTGCCCCGGCCCCAGGAACACCCAGCACCTCCAGTCTGTACTCCACATGCTAGCCTTGGATACCTGGGCCACATGGGTGGGAATCACCATTCTCAATTGCATTTTTGTCTTAGAGCACTAATTATGCATCAGCTGAGGACCAGGTAGTCATTACCAGCCCCATTTTACAGATGAGAAAATTGAGGTGCAGAATACTTAAGTGGCTTTTCCAGGGTCATCCAGTTTGGGGAGTGACAGAGCTACAATTCAAACACACTTGCCTGACTCTAAAGCCTTTCCTGCACTGCCATGCACGACATATTCCTAGGTGCTGTTCTGGACCTTTGGGAAGAGAACTGTCTTAGCCTGTTTTGTGTCGCTATTACAGAATACCTGAGACTGGGTAATTCACACAGAATAGAAGCTCATGATTCTGCAGGCTGGGAAGTTCAAGATTGGGTAGCTCCCTCTGGCAGCTTCTGGTGGGGGCCTTGTGTTGAGTCAAAACATGGTGGAGAAATGGAACTAGCTCTCTTGGTAACTAATCTAGTCCCACAAGAGCGAGAACTCACTCCATCTTGCCAGATGGGATTAATCTCTTCATAAGGGATCTGCCTCTATGACCCAAACACCTTCCCACTAGGACCTGTTGCATTGAGGACCAGGCTTCGAATACACGAACTTTTGAGGGACGCTTTCAAACCGTAGCAAGAGCAAACACAGCCTGGAACTGCCAGGGACTCTGCTGTTTGTGTTTGTGCAATCGTGTGTGTGTGAGAGAGAGAGAGAGCAAGAGAGAGAGAGAGAGAGATCTCCTTCTGGGCACCTTCCCAGCTAAGTGGATCTAGAATGTCAGCTGATTAAAGACATTTTAGACATTCTCAGACCACAGCAACTGAGCTCTTTTTCCCTTCCTCACAGGCCTCCAAGGACCCCAGGGTGCTCCAGGGAAGCAAGGAGCCACTGGTAACTTGTGCTTGCTCTGCTAGGGACAAATGATGCATTCCCTGAGGCACTGGGGCAGTTCCCCCCGACCTCTCTCCACAGCCCCACCCCAGCCCCAGAAGGTTACCGCCCACCGTACAGTCCTCTTCTCTTGAGTCCTGCCACACCTCTTCAAGACCACCCAAGAAATGAGCTAGCACATCCCCCAGAAGAAATCTGGGGGTCCCATTCCCTTCTCTCCCAAACACTTCCTGCCCCTTTGCCTCTAGTAGCCTGTCCCCAAAAGGATAGTGGGAGCCCACCTCACCAGCCATTCTCTTTGCAGGCACCCCAGGACCCCAAGGAGAGAAGGGCAGCAAAGGCGATGGGGGTCTCGTTGGCCCAAAAGGGGAAACTGGAACTAAGGGAGATAAAGGAGACCTGGGCCTCCCAGGTGAGGGCCGTATTGGGGGTGTTGGTGCTTGCCAGGAGGCCTGAGGGAACTGGGGCCTGACTTCTGTCCCAATGGGTCTATTCAGTGCCGAGGGCAGGGCAGTGCTCTGTCTATGGGAACCTCTGGAGCACCACATGTGGTCTCTTCTTCCCGGGTGAGCAAAGAGATGCAACGTGAGAGGGAGAACAATGTCATTCCAGGCATGACTATGGCAAGTCGGGGCACAGGCAGTGCTACGAGCTCAGAGAGGAAGCCGAGGGAATGAGGAGGGTGGGCCTGCACTGGGCCTTGGGAAGCAGGGCAGACTGACTGGCGGCAAGGGCAAGAGGGTTGATTCCAGGAGGGAGACCCCAGGCAGCCAGAATCCCCCACTGACTGAGGGTGCTATCTCTAGAACAGTGTTCCTCAAGCCACGGGCCAATATGATAAGAGCTGTTTGGGTGCTTGCTTAAAATGCAGGGAGGGCTCGAGGGTCTGTTTCAAATGCTCTGGACGGTTCAGACCTTGAAGGTCTGGGCACCAAACTCGGAGAAACACTGGCTTAGAGGCTCTGGACTTGACTGAGCATGCCACGCTCTCCACCTCTCAGCCTCCTGCAGCCATCGGGGAGGCTCTGCAGTGAATGGCAGAGAGTGAGGATTGTGCGGCCAGGTGGGCTTGGTTCCCATCCCTCCTCTGCACCTGGTCACCTGTGTGACTAAGGCAATACTTCACCCTTCTGAGCTTTAATGTTCTCATTTTAGAAAATAATGGTAATTAAATTAAAATAGTAATTAAATTAGACATATTTTACAAGACAGTAATAAGGGTTAGAGACCATGCTTTCAAACTGTCTGCCACATGATAGGCATTAAATATCTGATAACTAGTAATAGGCATCAAATACATGACAGCTAGTAATAGTAATAGTAATAGTAATAGTAATAGTAATAGTAATAGTAGTAGTAGTAGCAGTAGTAGTAGTAGTAGCAGTAGTAGTAGTTATCCCGTAAGGTAGAAAGGGAAGGACTTCAGTTTCAAGATCAGACAGACCTGGGTTCTGATATGGCTCACTAACTGTGTGACCTTGGGCAAATGACTTAACCTCTCTTAGCCTCAATTTACTCACCTAGAAAAGGGGACTAATAATAATACAAACCTTTAATGAGGATGAATTACTGCAGGAATATAGGACATATGAGATGTGTACCACTGTACCTGGCACATGGGAATTCCTTACAAAAAACTGGGAAGGCTGGCCCTCAAGATGACAGCCCTTAGCAGGGATGTGTCAGCCATCCTCAAATATTCAAAGGGCATTTGTGGGAAAGAAAATGGTCTTGCCCAGGGTGGTGCCCAGCAGAAGAATAAGGACCAAGGGACCAATGGACTAAGGTTTCAGGAGGACCAACTGTGCTAAGGCAAGGGAGGAAGAATGATTCAGAACCTGGGGTTGACCCCTGATGAACTGGGTGGGCACTGGTCTTAGCGGGAAGCTGACTGCTGGGATCAGAGGAGGGGCTGCAGAATTCTCCTAGGCTGGGCTGATGGGGGATACTGGCACAGGAAGATGGTTGGGCAGTTGAACTCTGAGGATCCTTCCAAAGCTGGAACAACATAGTTCTCTCTATAGATGGGAAAGGGAAACCCATACTTTCTCAAAGTGGTCCCGCCAGCCCCAGAGAAGGGGCCACAGCTAGGTCTTTGCCCACTGAGTCTGAGTTATGCTGCTTCCCAATCACCCTGTCACAAAGGCAAGCATAGAATCCACACCAAGACTCAGGCCTGGAAACGCTGTGTTCGGTGAAGAGAAAGGCAGCAGTTTGAGTTCTTCAAAACTCAGGACTCCAGCCCACTCCTCCTCTTGCCAAATTTCATTTCCCAAGATCATGAGATCTCTCTTACCCATGGCTTGCTCAATCCACTGCCAGTAGCTGGGCTGTGCAAACCAAGGGAGACCTGACCCCAATGGTGCTGAGATTTTACCTATTCTCTTCCTGCTAGTAGACAGATAAGCCACCAACTTGAAGTCCCAGGGGACAAGCTTATTTTCCTCACCATACTACTTAGCTACAGTTGGAAAGTTTTGAAGTCAGAGGCAGCTGTGCTTCCTTGGCTAGAGCCAGAGTGTGGTCTTCTGACTGATGTGGTCCTCTGACTGCCCTCTTCCCAAAGCCATCCCCTTCGCTGGGGAGTGGAAGTTATAGCAATGCAGATGCAGGCCCAGACCATTCTGAAGAAACCTCATGTGGCCCAGCGATGCTGTAACTTGATGGTCCTGGCCCACAGCAAAAAAGGCACCAACAGATTCCTCCAGGGAAACAGTTCTCAGTGCTTTCTAACAGGTGCCTTTGGCCCCGTCTCCAGAGTGGACACTCTGAATGGCCAAGAACAGCCTTCTCTGCTTTTTGCCCCTCCAGCTGTTATAGGACGGCTCAGCCACAACCAAGTTCCTTAGGATTGCTTTGTCTTCCTCAAGGAGCAGCCATGCTTCAAGCATTCAGCCATCTCAAGGGGTCTGATTCATGAGCCTCACAACTCATGAACTCACAGCACTCAATGCCAAGACCCAGGTCTCTCCCTTCTTCCTCACCTCTTCAGAGCTCTCTGCCCCCTTTTCTAAGTCACTGGAGAGAAGGTTGGTGTCATGCCTGAGTCCTCCCCAGCTTCAGAATTATCAAAATCATAGAATGGAGCAATAAATGCCTTTTAACAAAATTGCCTCCCAATAAGCCTTTTTGAAAGCCTAAAAGGTTGTGTTGAAGTGAGATGTTCCTCTTTAGACCTTTGCCCCACTCTCCCCAACCCCAGGGGAGTGGAGTTGAGCACGGACGCCCAGCTGATGGTGGGACTTTGGCAGCCTACCAGTAGTGTCCTGCATTGAGTGCCTGGCAAGGTCCAGGCAGTCCACCCTTAAACCAAAGAAGTCGCAGAGCCCTACCCCAGTGAGGAGCCTCTGTCAATTGATATGCACCAGGCACCAGCAAGAGACGAGGGAGCGACAGAGGACTCAGAAGGGGACAGGCTAGGATGAGCTCTGAATTCTGATGATAAGTGGAAAATTTGAAATCTTGGGTACCAGGAAAGCCCATGTCTGAAGTGCTGGCAGGAATATGAGCTGTTGCAATGTTTTTCTGTCTGTTGACGCCTCAAAGTTGCTATTCTCGGCATTTGGGATCTGCTTTTTGGAATACTCAGGTTTCAATTTTTGAAATGAAGTCAAATAATTGCCAAAATGCAGACACGAAAATGAGCCAGACAGTGCTGGTTGAGCCTGGGCTATTGTCCCTCCCAAGGGGACCAGGGTTTTCTGTTGACTGTCAGCCATACCAGGTCTCCTCACCAAATTTTCATGAGTTTCTTTCTTGTCTCTGGGGCAGAGTGGTCCGCTCCTTGAGGGCAGCGGTCATATCTTCCACTTGTGGGCACCAAGTAGGAGCCCAAGGAGTTTAGGATTTAGGATTTCAGTGGAATGGGAAGTGTCAGAGGAGGACATGGTGGCCTGATTGGCGTTCCTCCCACACCTGACTGAGACTTTTTGGTTTTTCAGGAAGCAAAGGGGACAAGGGCATGAAAGGAGATGCAGGGGTCATGGGGCCTCCTGGAGCCCAGGGGAGTAAAGGTGACTCAGGGAGGCCAGGCCCACCAGGTAAGACAGCGCGTGGTCACATCCATTGACCTCTAGGCATTTCTCTTTTTTCTTCTGGCTGGTTGAGCCAAAGGGAAAAAAAATTCCTAAAAGTTCTTTTTCATCTTAGGTTTGGCTGGTTTTCCTGGAGCTAAAGGAGATCCAGGTAAGAACTACAGGAATCTTGGCGTCATCCCAGCTACCACTGTCCCTGGCAGAGTGAAGCTGGGGACCTGGCTCCACCATCTTTTGCTTCATTTTGGTGTTCACCCAGAGCACCTGGGGTTTCTTTAAAACCTGGCCCTGACTAACAGGAACAGAGCAGCCAGAGGGAGGCAGGCCTCACTGATGTTTCTTTCTAGACTTCACCCCATTTTGCCACCCATGGCATGAAGTTAGACAGTCACACCAGAGCTCCTAGTAAGTCCATAAGTCCCAAACCCTGCAGATGGAAAAGATTAGTAAGTTGCTGAGAATCATTTTCCTACTACTAAGAGGGCTAGCTCATGGCTTCTAAAGAGAGGTGTTAAATCTGCCAAGAGGACTTTAAGGTGTTAAGAGGTACATGTCTCACTGCTGAGAACAGAAGCACCAGGGGTTGGGGTAGCCGGGCCCTCTGCCAACCACCACAGCCTGGCAGTCACTACTTTCCTTTCAGGACAACCTGGACTGCAGGGTGTTCCAGGCCCTCCTGGTGCAGTGGGACAGCCAGGTGCCAAGGGCGAGCCTGGCAGTGCTGGCTCCCGTGGGCTAACAGGTGAGATCCTGGGTCCCGTGGCGAGCAAAGAGAGTGATGTGTGAAAACCTGCCTAGTCCAGCCCTTATGCCCTCTGTGGTGTCTGTTGTCCAGGACTTCCAGGGAGCCCCGGGAGTCCAGGAGCCGCGGGCCTGAAAGGAAACAAAGGGGACACAGGTAACAGAGGGTGCGGTGGGTGAGTAGGTGGGCTTGCTGGGTGGCAGGATGGATAGGGAGAAAAACCGCCTCCTGTTAGGCCCACGGAGGAGGCAGAGGATCTTCTGCGCCTTGGCCTCTGAGGTTCCTGGTTATGGAGGGCAGTTGCCCCTGCCAGGACCACTTAAGCCCAACGGCCTAGGGCTGTTCTTTCTCTTCTCATGGCTCATGAAAGGCCTTGAATGCCATGACCAAACCTCCTGCATCAGGGAGGAGAGCAAAGCACCTTGCTCATACCATCTCCCTGGTCTGCCTCCCAGCTGTATGTTTCTGCTCTCTCCTGCTGACCCTTCATTGGGACCCCCAGGAGGGGGTCCAGGAGTCTGGATTCAGGCTGGAGGATCCAGAAAACTCTTCTTCCACATTTTCCTAAGGGAGCAGCCTGGGAGCACTGACCCACACTAGCCAAACTCACAAAGACGAGTTTATACCATAATGCCAACCCAATCTAGGTTATATACCATCATGTCCATTTAGTCTAGGTCGTAAACCATTGTACCAATATAGTCTATTTTATAAGCCAGTTTGGTCCAGTCGCAGTATGCTCACTTGGTCTAGAAAGTCCAGACTACTATCACAATGCATAAGACCAATTCCTGCCTTTCTGCCCTCAGACATGCAGGGTATTGCAGTGAACAGAGAGACTGTTGCCTGATGGTGTGGGCACACTCTGATTGGGTATTTCTATGGAGAACTGTTGCATACATTGGAAAGCCAGGAGCAGGCGGGAGGGGCTATGGGGAAGGCAGGGTTATGATGTAAAGCTGCATGTCTGCCAAGGACATCTGTAGACAGTCTGCCTCCACCCCTGTCCTCTGCCTGAGAAGAAGGTCATGCTTATGGATGCCCTCACCCCCCATGCTGTGCTAGAGACCCACACTGGGACCTGGTCCTCCACGGTTCTAATTGATTGATTGATTCATTCATCACCACCTCCCGGCAAACCTTGGACCCTGGGTCTGAACTTTTGGGTTTTTTTGAAAGCTGTCGGGAGCCATGGCAAGGGCAGCTTTTACACCCTCTCCGTCCTTGTAATCTGTCCAGCCCCACAGCAGTTGTGTTTTTTATGGATGGTGTGTCGGTATGGGAGGATCCCTGCTACCTGATCCCATGTGGATGCCACCTGAAGGCCACCAGCAAGGTCTCACCATGGGAAAGGTTCCATCTGGGTATGGTCGTCAGACGTTCCTGGCGTGTTCACTGTCCATTCTGATCTTATAATTCCATCTTCACTGGTCCCCAGTCTCAGAATCCGTCTGACTATGAGTCCTGATGCTCTCTTGCCCCTGAACCTTCTGTGTGGTTTCATGGAGATGATTGCTTTAATCTCTCGGTTGTAAATGGTAGCCACCCTCTGTCCCCGCCCCGACTGCTAGACTAATGTTTCTTGACTAACCAAGAGTATTGGAGGTAAAACATGATTTTGCCCACAGGAGCACTGTGCTCAGTCTCCGAGCCCCAAGCCTGGGTCTCCCACAGTCTGAGGGTAGGGAATCCTGCCCCGCCCTTTGCATCTTGGGAGGATTTGCAGAACAAAAGCAGTCCTGCTAATGAGCATCTTCTTGACACCAGTGGGACAAGCACTCTCCGTAGCGCAACTTTACAGTCAAACAGCCATTAAGAGACACAGCCAGGTTCAAATCTAAGCTCATACAAGACAAAGCTTGGGGTCTTATTAGTATAGTCTATCATGAGGTCTTCCTCCCCAGCCCCACCATCAGGGTGTGCTGATGAGTGACACCTCCTCCCTTCATCCCAGTTCAGAAAGGATCAGAGCAGAAGGTAGCAGCTTGTTCCATTCCTGGGAGGAAACATGAAGCTCTCAGGCCCTATCACAGTTCTTAGTTATGTACCCAGGACCCCACACCCATTTTAGCAAAAGACTTTTGGCCCATAGCTTGGGGATTGTTTTAATTTCATCACCATTGAGACCTTGTATATCTGTTGAGCACTCTTATGGAGTTCTCCAATAATTAGGCCTAGTAGTGAATACCAGCCAGCAAATTCTAGGGGTTACCCCTGGCTGACCAAGTAAACATGAGGAATTGCATTTCAAGTTGGGGGCTTGTGATAATTACCATTTATCTAAAACTGTGCAGGTTGCCCACCCAAGTCCAAAAGTTTGCCTTGACTAAGTAGCTGACAGTCCACATGCACATCGCAGAGGGGAATTCCAATAGGAATCTGACTAATCTGGCTGGGTCTGTAGATCATCCTGGAGTCACAGGCTAATAAACTTCTGGAGAGATTACATTTGACAACTTCCAAAGTGGGAGAAGGAGGGGCACGCGGAGAGTGGAAGCCCGATCTCCCCATCATGGAGGACAGTGTATACTTGTCAATGTCCGGATGTCGGTATTCCCCAAACTAAAGCCACTGCAGTGCTTGGCCAGTTTTGATATATCAAGCCAGGTTTCCAAACTGACATATTTCCCATTTTGCAAATAAAATCATTAATCTCTCAAGAGAATATCTAGCCACTTTAAATGAAAACAGAAAAATTACTGTGTGTTGACTTGACCTAGGTGACAGCTAGGTTTCATGACTGTGCATTAATTATTTTTAAAAGATGAGTGGTCTGTTCATTGTTATCAGTGCTTCTGGGCCAGGCACTGTGCCTGGGTCTTGACCCCTATGATCACACTGAACTTACCATTCTCCTCTACAACCGAGGAAGCAAAGGCTCAGAGAGAGTAAACCCTTTGCTCACAGTATCACAGGGAGCATGAACTGAATTCAGAATTGAATCCCAAAGTCTGATTCCAGAGTTGTGCTTTTCCAGATTCGGTTTTATGGAAGAATGTAGAGTGTATGATTTGAGAGAAATCAGTTACCTTCACCCTGTCCCCACCCCAGCCACACCTTCCACTCCTCCATAAATGGGTAAATCCTGGCTTGGTCACCAAGCCTTTCTACCTCCCCCACAGCCACTGACCATACTCTACCCTATTCAGGTGAAATGCTTCCTCTTGTTTGCCCCTCTTGAGAGAGAGGAGCCAGCTCATATTAAATAAGACAAAGGGGAAATTCCTTCCATTCTGGTGGGAAGAAAACCTCCACATTTTATCAAGCAAGGCATGCAGAACCTTCTCTCAGGGTCACTTTTTTTACCTGCTAGAAACAGACCCTGTCCAGTCTCCATCACTTAGTATTTCTAACATTTTCACTTTCAACGATTGCAGAAGAATAATCCAATTTTAGCTCTGCATGTCTTAGCTATTTTGATATAATATTTGTTTAGAAATAAGAAAGGACTCTATTTCAGCTTGTAATCATGACATTTCTCTTTTTACTGTTTCTACCTCATGAAATAACATTAGAAGCAGCCAAAACATTTAAACTCCAAAACATCAATCTGATTGGAAATTCTTTATCTCAATGGCCTTTATGTCTAAACTATAACAGTGTGAATTTTCCATGCCCTTTTATTTTCCTCTTCGGGCAAAACCGAAGTGCAAATAACACAAAATCCATTTTCTCATCTGTATTGGAAGATGTTTCTCATCTGTATTAGCAGGTATAATTTCTCAGTTAATTCCATTCCTCATATCTAGGTACTGAGATAGTCCAATAATTTATTAAATTCTACTAAGTCAAATCACTAAATTGTCATTTATAAAACTCTTCCTCATTTTTCTCTAAGTTTCTTAGAGAGCTCTGCAGAAGTCTACATATACCCCAATTTTGAGTCCCTTATCCTTCATGTCACTTCTTACCACAAGGCCAATTTGTCAGTTATTCACTCAATCCTCAATTTGCCAGGTAGCACCTAGCCTCCAAGTTGGCATGGTATTTAGGAAGGTTTCCCCAGCCTGGGCAAGACAGCAATGGCCCCCTCTCTACAAAATACAAAAAAGTTAGCTGGGCATGGTGGCATGTACCTGTAGTCTCAGTTCCTCAGGAGGCTGAAGGAGGAGGAGGAGGATCACTTGAGCCAAAAAATTTGAGACTGCAACGAGCTATAATTGCACCACTGCACTCCAGCCTGAGCAACAGAGTGAGACCCTGTCAGAAAAAGAAAGGAGAGGAAAGAAGGAAAGAAAGAAAGAAAGAAAGAAAGAAAGAAAGAAAGAAAGAAAGAAAGAAAGAAAGAAAGAAAGAAAAGAAAGGAGGGAGGGAGGGAGGGAGGGAAGAAGGAAGGAAGTTATTTTAATGTATTGGAAATTTCTCCATTTCACTCAGAATCAGGAGACCTGAGCCTCAACTTGAACTTACCCCTGACTGCTGGGTGACCACAGGCTCAGCTACTTGACTTTGCTGATCCTGTTTCCTTTTCTGTGGCGTGCAAGCAGTGTAGAAAAACACCAGATCCCTGACAGTTTCACAGCATTCTAGGTTTGAAATAGGCAGCTTCCCTGGGAGCAGGAACAGTTGAAGACTTTAGTCAGAATACCAGCTCAACACTAAACAACTGGAAGGCATGTGTTTTCTACGGTAACACATGTTTCTTGGGGGAAAATTTTTTCTGTAAAAATACTTTGCAAGTAAATATTTGGAGCCCTCTCAGCTTGATAAGCTTGTGATACTCGGGGAAAGCCAGCTTACTTATGGTTAAGAAGAAAAATCCAGCATTTATTTGCTCTCCAGTGTAGTTTTACAACAAGCAGCTCTGGAACCTATTTTTTTGGCCATTTCTCCCTCTACTCTGCAGGAGCTGATCCTATCAGGATGCTGCCTTGATTTATAGTGAAGTAATTACTAGTTCCTCCATCAATTAGTCCATGAACAACCACTCAGCCAGTGTTCTCTTAGAGTCCAGTGAGGCTTGGAGAGAAATCACACAAACCTCAATGCTAATTTCCAATACCCATTAAACACATATCAGAAGACATTTCATCAAGGTCCAACCTCTGCCATATGAACTGTGGGTCTGGGAGGGTTCAGATGCCAGAGGGGCTGTAAGTTCCTGTAGAGACAAGGAAGGCTGCTCATAGGAGGTGGGCTGTGAGCTGATCCCTCAAGAATGAGTGAGACTTGTTTAGGGCAGTGCTACTCAAAATGTGGTCCTGAGACTTGCAGCATTAGCATCACCTGGGAACCTGTTAGTAATGTGGATTCTTGGATTCCCACTCCAGCCCCACTGGATCAGTGACTCTGGGTGGGCCCTAGCAAGTTGTTTACCAACAAGATGCACCCAGATGATTCTGATGTATACTCTAGTTTGACTACTCCTCTTTTAGGGGGAAAAATGGTTGCAGGAAGGCTGGAGGTGTCTTGGGAACCAAGTGCATAGACCAAGTGAAACTCTGGAGAGGAGTGAGCCTAGTACTAGTGGAACAAAGGTGTCTTCAGGGAACAGTGGGAGGCTGGGCCTGGGTGACAGCCCCGACTTCCCCATTCATTCCTATGTGACCCTGGATAACTCACCTAGCATCTCTGAGGGTGTACTTTCTCCTCTGTAAAGGAGGGAAATCACACTGCTTTGGAGGGTGGCAGAAAGATCAAACAAGGCAATGTATGTAAAGCCCCTGGCACAGTGCCTGGCACAATGCAGGCAGCAGAAAATGCTGAGTCCCCTGGAGGTGAGGAGCTAGGAAGGGAGAGTATGGGAAGCAAAGAGGGAGGGTCAGGCTTGGGGCCACGAACCTGGTGAACAGGGGCTTTCCTATGATTCCTGTCTTTAGAGGGCGTTTACTGTTCAGTGCTTTAGAGGACAGTTGGAGGGGTGCATCTCTTTGGGTGGTCACAATAAAGGGAGGTCACAGTGTTTTGAGGCCACTTCTGCTTACCTGCATGTGAACAGCGTATGTCAAGACTGGTAGGGGGAAAGATCACATTCTATACGTCTATGATGGTGATGAAGTAGGAAACAGTCCACATCCAGACTCTCGGCCCCTTCTATCTGCATCCCAGAGGGTGCCATGTTGCAGAAATCTCTACCTTAAGAGCATGTCTCTAGAGACAGGGTTCAGGGACCCCAAGACACTGTGATGTAGACTGTTTCCTACTTCATCACCATCATAGACATATAGAATGTGATCTTTCTCCTAACCCATCTTGACATATGCCGTTCAGATGCAGGTAAGCAGAAGGGAAACATCTGTCGCTTCTCCTGGACAATCTCAGCTCAGCCCTTCAGGTCAATAGAAGACATTTGCTGGGTGCTAGCTGTGCAGCAATCCTGGTGCTCATGTGTGGACTCAACCTCAGTACCTGAGGTGCTCCCCCACCTGGAGGGGGCACAGGGTCCTGTGACATCATTTATTTAGCACTGGCCAGGCACCAGGCTCAGCACTTGACACACACAATTTCATTTCAGCCTCACAACTGCCTCAGGAGGCAACAAGGAGACTCAGAGAAGGAGACTGAGGCTCAGAGCAGGGACACCTGGTTCAAGGTCACAAAGTCAGTATAAGACAGAAGTGGACTCAAGCCCAGGCTGTCAGACTGTGGAACCACTTTGCTTTAATACCTTGGGAGAAAGGATATCATGTCTTGGGCGAGAGAGGGAAGGCTTCACAGGTGGTGACATCTGATATCATCTTTGCAGAGTTTACAAGCTAAATGTGAGTTCTCTAGGTGAACCAAAGGGGTGAGGCATTCTATTCAGAGGGACAGGTGTGTACACAAATGGCCCAGTGTAAGCTAGGGCCCGTCTGCCAGGGGCTGACCTCTAAGCACCTCCAGCTCTTACAAAAACCTATCCCAGCCTCAGTTCTGTCCCTTTCCCTAACATGAGGAACAGAAGTACATGCCCTCTCAGAATCTTCTGGTGCTTCCTGCTTCTCTTGTTGCCTTGGCTCTCCCGCCCTCCTCCCCAGGCAGCACCAAGCCTGGGGGTGGGATCTGAAATGCCCCTGGATTTCAGGGGCATTCACAACTGCTCTTGCTCATTATTCCAAGAAGGGGCCCTGAAGAGTCTTGCCAGCCCCTTGCCTCTCCCTCCACTAACCAACACACTGCAGGTGCTTGGAAAATCCAGGGACTGAAGTGAGAGGTGGGGCAGGGCGGCAGAAACTTCCCCAAGGCAACTGCAAGGAGGTTGACTGAGCTCCGTGCTTGGCCAGGGGCACAGATACTTATGACTCACTGTTGGTGTTCCCCTTGTTACCCTCTAGTAACTTTTATTGATAGTCAATAATGAGCTTGCATTTTCCCAAGTTTGTGTAACTGCTTTGAGGAGTCCTATTTCTCTGAAATAAAATAAATATTGGCACTTAGAATCAAGAGGACATGATCTTGCTAAATGGACAAATTATTATCTCACAGTGACCCAGCAGGGCGCTGGGGACAGTGGGTCTTCCATGAAACTTTACTGAAAAAAAAGGATGAATGGACAGAAAGAAGGAAGAATGGGGCAACTTTAACATTAACTACAATAGGATAATCACCAATGATTGTGGTTATTATTTTTCCATTTTCTGGACATTAGACCCTTTAGCCATGTGAATCTTTAGCCACTGGGGGCCGCAATGAAATAAACCAACAAATACTTGTAGAGCATCTATTAAGGGAGAGGACCCCCAAAGCTCCTGGTGGCCACTGAGCCCCCTCCACAGTCTTTTGGCAATAACTTTATTTTGGCAATTACTTTATTTACCAGATATCTCCCAATTCTCTTCCAATATAAATGCAACAGCAGGGAACGGGATTGGGTTTAGACGCCAGGTCAGGTTACTGGTGGGCAGGGAAGGCCAGCGGTGCATCTGAGGTCTGTCTAATCCAGGCTTTCATCCAGTACCTTGCTGTTTCACCCCCCGTATACCTGTTCTCATTCATCTGCAGACTGTCTCTTTTTATGATCTGCTGAAGAGGCTTTAAACAATCGTGGAGAACCAATGTATCTTTCCATCTGCATTAATCAGACAAAAGGTAGAGGTTGTCTAAGATTAAAAATGTCTAATATCTAAGTTTTATTATCTCCTCCCCCCCTTTTTTTGTTTTGATCTTAGGACTTCAAGGACAGCAAGGAAGAAAAGGAGAACCAGGAGTTCCAGGTAAAGGGCTGACTGCATTTTCATCCCTCAGAGTGATGACGGGGAAGGCCTGCCCACTCAGAGGGCAGGTCTTGTTGACTTTGAACGCACAGCTGTGACCTTCTTCCAAAGTGGAGGTTAAGACTCCAGGGCTCTGTCACTCAAGTCTCAGATTTCTCCACTGCAAAACCTGGGAATAACAGGAACTCAGCATCCTGAGGGGTGTAGCTTGTGGGGCAGGGGCTGAGGATGGCAAAGGGGGAAAATGTCAGGAGAGCTAGGGGTGCAGGCGGAGGCTCCAGGCTGTACAGCTGCCATGGAGATGTGCCCCTTCTGCTCCATCCACGGCTGCTGCTTCCCCGCCTCAGCTGTGGCCCACTTGCCTCTTCTTCTTGGCCCCCAAGCCTCTCCTGTCTGCCTCCCACTGCCTGTCACTGGGCTTTCTTATTCTTATCCTCACCTCCAGAGCCTGTGCTTCAGTTGGGTCCTGAGCCGGCACCAGCTGCAGGGTGTTTCTAGGCCTCTCGACAGCCCTGCCCCTGTGAGTGCAAAAGTGAAATTTTTCAGACACATTTCTTGAACAACTTTTCTTCCTGCTAAGCTAGATATTCTATTACCATTTTGTGTTGTGTTTTGTTTTGTTTTTTCAGTTTTTTTAGAGACAAAGTCTCTGTGTCACCCAGGCCCGAGTGCAGTGGTGCCAGGATAGCTCACTGCAGCCTTGGCCTCCCCACCTCAAGTCATCCTCCCACCTTGGCCTCCCAAAGCATGGGATTACAGGAGTAAGCCATTGTACCCGGCCTCTGTTACTATTTCAATTCACTAAAGGAGACATCGAGGCTTAGAAACATTCTAGCAAATTCTCCCAGCGTGGCTAGAACTTCCACATAACTATGTAATTCCAGAAGGACCAACAATCTGTGGAATACCACCAGCTATTTTAGCCTGCCTGTTCTCGACAGCATTTACCTAAGAGTTGAGAGACCAGTGCAGCCCCCATATGGACCAAAGACAGGCTGAACGTTCAGATAGCCCAGCCATGGGGGCGGTCTGGCAGTTAAGAATAACTCTTTTGTTAAACAGCAAGGCCCTTGGGTCTCTCTTGGAAAGGCAAAGCAGGGTACCTGACCAGGGCACTGTCTCTCCTTCCAGGCCCTGCAGGTGTGAAGGGAGAACAGGGGAGCCCGGGGCTGGCAGGCTCCAAGGGAGCCCCTGGACAAGCTGGCCAGAAGGGAGACCAGGGAGTGAAAGGTAAGGCCTCTGTATCTGATTCCTTGGTTCTTAGGACTATGCTTTACAGCCAGTTCTGTACCTGAAAACAGGAAACGCCCTGTTTTAAGAGTTTTGGGGGTTTTCAGAACCCAGGAGGGTAGAGGTTTATTTCTTTAATTGGCAAGTCTTGCCTAGGGGTTGTCCTAGGCGTGGAGCACACAGCAGTGGATTAGGCACAGCTCTAGAATCCGAGGCAGGGATATGAATGTGCACTTGAGCCATGCCCCATGACCCAACACCCCTAGACGGTTTGCATGAAGGAGATGAGCCCATCCCACTCCATATCCCTGACCAGACCAAGCGTCCCTCACCAATCTAACTTCAACCCCTCTTGCTATAGCTCAGGCCCGTTTCTTCCTGCTTAATCATTGACACCCACAGGACGTCCTATACCCACAATGCCAGGCCACAGGCGAGACCCAGGGAGAGTCTGACCACCCCCACCCCTCCACCTGCTCCCCACTCCTGCAAATGCAGGCAAAGGCATCCTGCCTGGATTTCTTTCAAACCGTGTGGGTTTTCTCCTCATGACAGGATCTTCTGGGGAGAGAGGAGTAAAGGGAGAAAAAGGTGAAACAGGTAATCACTATTTATATTCTCTTTAATGTGTGCTTTAAAGTCAATTCTGTACCTGAAAATTGTGTGTGTTGGGGGAAAAGACGGTTCTCAAATAAATTTCTCATTTTGGAGAAGAGTTGAGGGTCTAGTCCTGTGAATGAGCGTGCCCACGGCACACAGCAGCAGTTAGCAGTTTCCCTCCCCAGCCACTCTCACTTCCTTCCTTCTCTCCCTTCCTTCCCCCTTTCGCCTTCTTCCTTTCCTTTTCTCTCTCCCTCCCTTCCTCCCCTTTTCCTTCTTTCTTTCCTCTCCCTCCCTCCTTCCTTTCCCTCTCTCCCTCCTTCTCTCCCTCCATTCTTTCCTTCCTTCCTTCTCTTTTATCAATTTTTCTTTTTTTTCTCTCCACAACACGTGACAAGACCTGGTGTATGCAATTTGCAAACCAGCCACAGGGGCACCTGCCCCCCTGGCCTTGTGCCCGCAGGCCCCAGGTGCACGGAGGCTGCATGCCAGGTTGGGTGGGTGCTGTAAAGTGGGATCTTCCAGGCTCTGGTGACAGTCAAGCAGGGGTATTTCTTTTCCTTAACTGTAGAACTCCAAAATGAAAAGAAAGAGCCCACACTTACCCAAAGCGCCAAGGGGCCTTCCTCACCTCTCCCACGTGTGTTTCTTCACCCAGGTGAAAACGCAGTGTCCGTCAGGATTGTTGGCAGTGGTAACCGAGGCCGGGCTGAAGTTTACTACGGTGGTATCTGGGGGACCATTTGCGATGATGAATGGCACAATTCTGACGCCACTGTCTTCTGCCGCATGCTGGGTTACTCCAGAGGAAGGGCCCTGTACAAAGTGGGAGCTGGTAAGTGAGTCACCAGCCAAGGGCCTCTTCCTCAGAGGTGTGGATGTGGCTTTCTCTCGCTGGTGGGGTGTTGGCGAGTGACTCAGTGTGGTTTGCCTTAAAAGAAAAGAATTGGTCCAAGCAACCAGAAATCTCTGCAGCACAGGGCTCCAGGTATGCGTCCTTCCAGCTTGGCCACCCCAGCAGAAAGATGACCTGTCTTCTCCAGCGCTGACAGTAAAGGCTGGCCTTGCTTCAGTCAATGTCCATCCAGCCCTGGAGTCAGAATGCCACATGGCTGAGGGTGTTTGCCGGAGATGGCTCTCCAAAGGACAGATGAGTTGCTGGAACTAGAAGAACAGAGAGAAGATTCAGGGCAGGCAAACACAGATGTTCACTCCAGCTATCTGCAAACTAGCATCCTGGATTGACCAGCAGTCTTGGCTGTGATCATGTTTAAAGAGAAGATGGGAAGGGAAGAGGAAACAAATCAGAGCAGGGACTTACTAAAATTTGGGGGAAATGTCTTCAGATGCTAGAGACTCAGCCTATGTCTTTCAGCCAAAAGTTCAAACCTTGAGCAAAGGAGTTAAGTCCCCAGGCAGAGCCCTTTTCTCTGGCCATAGAAGCTGCCCCAGCAGGACATGAGGCCTGTTTCCCCGCTTGCTCCCAACCCCAAGTGCTCCCTGTCCTTACTCCAACCCAAAGCAAATGCTAGCTTTAGAGCAGGGCGATGGCATGATTACAGAGGCATGTGAGAAAGGTGGACACAGTAGGAGTGAATTAGCAGGGAGGAGACTAAACATTAGGATACCCCCAACCCCCCAGGAAGATATTTCAAATAGTGTGGGGTTTAAGTATTAAATATTTGCATGAGACTTTCGTCAAAGGGTAGAGAATAGAATGGAGGCAGAGTCATTGTTAAAAAAAAAAAAAAAAAAAAAAAAGGTAGGCTAAGCCAGCCATCAGCACATTGGGCCAGAATGGGCCAGAATGACTGTGAGAAAATTCGGCAGTCTATCCCGGATGGAATCTCCCAGGCACACATGTGGCTGCTTTGCTATGACTAATCCTACCCTTCTTGCTTTCTCTCTCTCTCTCTCTCTCTCTCTCTCTTGCTTTCTCTTTATCAAGGCACTGGGCAGATCTGGCTGGATAATGTTCAGTGTCGGGGCACGGAGAGTACCCTGTGGAACTGCAGCAAGAATAACTGGGGCTCTCACGACTGCAGCCATGAGGAGGACGCAGGCGTGGAGTGCAGCATCTGACCGGGAAACCCTTTCACTGCTCTGCTCCTGAGTGTTCTCGGGCTCACACATGGGAAGGCAGAAGATCTCTGAGGAGTTCCCTAGGGACAACTGAGCAGCCTCCGGAGAGGGGCCGTTAATAAAGCTCAACATCATTGACTGTGGCTGAGTGTCAGTGTGTTCATACCTCTCATCCCCATTGATGTGCCCACTCCATGCACCACAACATTTCATTGAATTCTCTCATGTCCATAGCCAGGGGAAGGAGAGGGTGGAAGTGGTGACACAGAAGGTGAAGGTCACTTATGGTCAACCTTAGTCTTGACCATCTCTTCAGTCATTCAGACATACATCTCTCATGGTGAGCTCTCTCTCCCCTTTTTTGTCCTCCCCTGACCGTGACCTGGTAACATTCCAGCACACACATGAACTCTCTTCATGCCCTGTGCTCTGTGCTCCACCCTGACTCCACCTGCCCCCGGGTCCTTGCTCTATCTCAGCTCCCTGCCTGCTGGGCTAAGCCCACTCTCCATGTTGCAAACCACATAGTAAGCTTGAAATCAGTCTTAGAGTCTCACTGAACTTCCCTTCCATACACAAGTGGGATTTACAGAATGGAAATAGTTATCTGGAGTGAGAGTAATCAAAAAGGTTTTCTGAAAAAGCACAATTTGAACTGGACCTTAAAGGGTGGGGAGGATGTGACCCCTTCTTGGCATACAGTGACTCTGTCATTCTAGGACCTGTAGGTATAAAAGACTTTGTTTTCCTGAGCCTATCCTGTGTCCCTTCTTGTGGCAACAACTGACTAACCATCTACTGAAAGAACACAGAACGCTAGGTGTCAGGTTTTGACTGAGGTCCGAGGGGAGTCAGTGGGCAAGTGGCAGGTAGCTGGAAGAACAACTCGAGGAATCGTAAGGAGTTTTGATATGGTTTTATTCTCTCTCTCTGGACACAAGCCAGCTGTGGGCATGAGTGAGCCATGGGCACAAGAAAGCCATGAGTGCAAGCCATATGTACAGCGTCAGCAAGGTAGTTATACCTTTTACAGACAACAGTGGCTCTGAGCCTCACATGAGCATGTGTGAGTGGTTACATAATGTGCCTCACGTGGCATGGTTACATAATGTTTGGCGTGTGCGCCTGCACTCCAAACCCACTGAGTCACGCTGCACCGGCTGGCTGCCTCGGCCTATTCCTGACTAAAGTGCAGCCATTTCCCTTACACTAGGGTATCACATAATATAAATAATATTATTCTCATTTTATAAATGAGCAAACTCAACCTCAGAGTGGTGAAGCAATGTGGTATGCTGGCTGTGCTTTGCCCAGCTTATATTCATGGCACTAACAATGTGACTGCAGCTCCTTTCCCAAGAAGCAAGGTCTGCTTCCCACACCTTGACTCTGGGCTGGTCTCAAAGACTTGCTTTGGCTAACAGAAAGTGGCAAAAGTGCTGGGAAGCAGTTCCAAGCCTGGGCCTCAAGGGACCTTGCACTGGCTTGCTCTCTCTTGGAATCCAAGCTGTGTTATGAAAACAAGACTGGCTAGCCCATTAGCGGGGGAGTGAGCAGGTGGAGGGGGCCCAGTTGCCCCAGCTGAGACCATTGTTCACCAGCTGGCTCACAGCTAACCACGGCTGCATTAGTAAGCCCAGCTGAGTTGGTCAAGTTCAGTCCACAGCGGAAGAACTACCTGCCCAACCAACCCACAAACTCTTGAGAAATCACAAATGGCTGTGGCTTACCACCACTAGGTTTGTGGGTGGCTTGTTATGCAGCAACTGATAAAAATTAGTTTACAGAGGACACACAGCTAGGAAGGGCAAGGCTGGGATTCAAACTCAGGTCTGTCTGACACCAATAAGATTGAGAGAAAGGAGGGTTGCTGCTGCTGGCATCTCTGCCAGGTGACTCCACCCATAAGCTCTCAGGCTGTGCTAAGCTGAAGAGATTTCTCTTTCAGATCCACAGGGGCTACCGCATGCACATGACTGCCATGTGTCAGGACACTGGTTTTGTAGTTGGTGAACAACTGGGTAAAATCAGCACTACGACGTCATCTAGGGCCGCTGAATGTGAAGCATGGTCTCCACATGACTCTGTGGCGGGAGACTTGGCTGCACTGTCCACTTGAAATGTGTCTTCCCTCCTATGCTCCTTTCCTGGCTGAGGCCTGCAGCTCTCTGCAGACTGGCTGGGCAGGACAGAGATGGTGGGCCTCTCAAAAAGAAACCCTGTGCACAAGCCCTCCTGCCACTCCCTCGCCTAGCAGGGCAACCCACAGGGCAGATCATAGTGGTGTGGCTGAGAACAAAAGTTCTGGACTCCGATGGCCCAGATTAGGGTCCTGGTGCTGCTGTACAACAGCTCTGTCATCTGCACAAGAACGGCATCAAGCCTCTCCAGGCCCAGTTTCCTTCCCTGTAAAATAAATAGTAACAGTTTCTTCCTCATAGAGTTCTTGTGAGGATTCATTGAAATCACAAACAAAAAGACAGCACACAGTAGGCACTCAGCCTTTGTTGTAGTCATCCTTTAAGACCCTTCCCAGCTCACCCCTCCCCAACATTGGCCCCACTGAGCCCTCTGCACAAGGTGGATAGGTCTTCTCAGACCCTCCCACCAGCACCAGGCTTGGGAGGTCTAGGATGGTGAGTCTGTGGCTCCTCCAGAAGCTGACAGAGATGGAGTGAGGAGTGCAAGAGACATATTGGGGGTAGTGTCTGTGAAAGAGAAAAAGTGGAGGGAGTGGGATGAACAGGAGAGCCTCAGACTGTGATGCAGACATGCCCTGACTTGGCTACATTGACAAGGAGATGCAGAGCAAAGATGGCCTCTCAGAGGGGTCCTGGGTGGGCAGGAGTAACAGATCCTAGTGCCCTGCCCTGCCCTGCTCGGTCCCTGGCCTGGGGCTGCCCCAAATGCACAGCCTTGCCTGGGGAGTGGAAGGGAGTCCTGAAGGTGCCACCACGGGGCTGGAGGCTCCCATGCTCTCTGTGGCCCGAAGGCACGTTCTCTCCAGAGGCCAGAGATTCCAAAACACTGGAGAGATTCAGAGAATCCCTGGCTGCTAGATGGTTTGCTGAAAAGAGAATAGGATTTGAGATCAGATTCAGATCCCAGCACTAGTGACCAGCTGTGTGGCTTTGGGAATGCCACAAAGCCTCTCTGAGTTTCTGTTTCTCATCTGTAAGGTGGGAATAATGATAATGAAAATACTGCCATCTGGAGTGACTGCTGTGCTCTTGGTACATACTGGGGACTGAATAACCATAGCTTGATTAGAATCGCTTCTGATACCAAGCCTCAATCTTACCACGTCTCCACCCAGCATACCTTCCCTTCTTCCTTCCATCACTCCAGAATTCTCCCCACCCTATAAGGCCCAGTTCAAATTGTGCCTCCTTTAGAAAACCTTTTTGATTGCTCTCACTTCAGAGAAATATTTCCTTTCTCTTTATCCATATAGCCCACCCACATAAAGAAGGAAAGTTCAGCAAGAATCTAAGACTTACTTACCATGTGGTTTGTAACATGCTACATGCTAGATGCGTTATATCTTTGCACTAAATACCCATGATTGTTTTTATTCCTCTCAGCAACATTTCGTGAAAAATTCCATTATTATCTCCATTTCAAAAATGTAAAAACGGAGGCTGAGAGAAATAAAATGATTTTCCTTTTGTCTTTAGTCTTTAAAACTCATCTTCTGGTCTTTCAGTTTTAAATACATTTTTGCTTGCACCATGCTAGATTCAAGAGGCATTCAGAAAACATGCATTGTTGCAAAATGAATCAGACAGTATATAGGAATCTTTATTATTACAATTGTACACAAATAGCACTCACCTGATGGTGTTGTTCTAAGTCTGTGGGATTAGCCAGGTGATTAAGCCGACTTCAAGGAATTTGTTGAAACACTCTTCAGTTCCCCTTTGCGGCAGGGTAATCAGAAGTGAATAAGGCCAAGTCCTAGGAATATAAACCAAAAACTCACAGAAAGAGAGACGATAGGCTAGTAAACATATTTTCTAAATGTTTATTCTCACTTATAATAAAACAAATGCAAAAAAGAGAGAACATTTATTTGCATGTTAAATTGGCAATTTAAAAAAATCCTTGATGTTGACGAGACAGGGAGAAAACAGGCCCCAGTACCCACTGTGAATAGAAATAGAGATGTATTTTCAGTGACAGAAAGGGGCAAAATGGCAAGACGTAACCCAAGCTTTTTTTTTTTTTAATTGTACTTTAAGTTCTAGGGCACATGGGCACAACGTGCAGGTTTTTTACATATGTATGCAACCATGTTGGTGTGCTGCACCCATTAACTCGACATTTACATTAGGTATATCTCCTAACGCTATTTCTCCCCACTCCCCTTACCCCACAACAGGCCCTGGTGTGTGATGTTCCCTTCCTGTGTCCAAGTGTTCTCATTGTTCAATTCCCACCTATGAGTGAGAACATGCAGTGTTTGGTTTTTTGTCCTTGCGATAGTTTGCTGAGAATGATGGTTTCCAGCTTCATCCATGTCCCTACAAAGGACATGAATCCATCCTTTCTTTTTTTTTTTTTTTTTTTTTTTTGAGACAGAGTGCCGCTCAGTCGCTCAGGCTGGAGTGCAGTGGCTCGATCTCTGCTCACTGCAAGCTCCGCCTCCCGGGTTCATGCCATTCTCCTGCCTCAGCCTCCGGAGTAACTGGGACTACAGGCACCCGCCACCACGCCCGGTTAATTTTTTTGTATTTTTTTAGTAGAGTCGGGGTTTCACCATGTTAGCCAGGATGGTCGCGATCTCCTGACCTCGTGATCTACCCGCCTCGGCCTCCCAAAGTGCTGGGATTACAGGCGTGAGCCACCGTGCCTGGCTGAACCCATCCTTTTTTTATGGCTGCATAGTATTCCATGGTGTATATGTGCACATTTTCTTAATCCAGTCTATCATTGATGGACATTTGGGTTGGTTCCAAGTCTTTGCTATTGTGAATAGTGCCGAAATAAACATACGTGTGCATGTGTCTTTATAGCAGCACGATTTGTAATCCTTTGGGTATATACCCAGTAATGAGATGGCTGGGTCAAATGGTATTTCTAGTTATAGATCCTTGAGGAATCACCACACTGTTTTCCATAGTGGTTCAACTGGTTTACAGTCCCACCAACAGTGCAAAAGTGTTCCTATTTCTCCACATCGTCTCCAGCACCTGTTTCCTGACTTCTTAATGATTGCCATTTTAGCTGGTGTGAGATGGTATCTCATTGTGATTTTGATATGCATTTCTCTGATGGTCAGTGATGATGAGCATTTTTTCATGTGTCTGTTGGCTGCATAAATGTCTTCTTTTGAGAAGTGTCTGTTCATATCCTTTGCCCACTCTCTGATGGGGTTGTTTTTTCCTTGTAAATTTGTTTGAGTTCTTTGTACATTCTGGATATTAGCCCTTTGTCAGATGAGTAAATTGCAAAAATTTTCTCCCATTCTGTAGGTTGCCTGTTCACTCTGATGGTAGTTTCTTTTGTTGTGCAGAAGCCCTTTAGTTTAATTAGATCCCATTTGCCAATTTTGGCTTTTGTTGTCATTGCTTTTGGTGTTTTAGACATGAAGTCCCTACCCATGACTATGTCCTGAATGGTATTGCCTAGGTTTTCTTCTAGGGTTTTTATGGTTTTAGGTCTAACATTTAAGTCTTTAATCCATCTTGAATGAATTTTTGTATAAGGTGTAAGGAAGGGATCCAGTTTCAGCTTTCTACATATAGGTAGCCAGTTTTCCCAGCACCGTTTATTAAATAGGGAATCCTTTCCGCAATCCAAGATTTTTTGAAACAAACAAAAAAACTAATCAAAATGCCAACTGTATTGGTCAGCTATTGCTGTGTAACAAATCACACTTAGATGGTAGGTTACAACAATTATTTATGCTGATCCATACATCTTTGGGTCAGCTGGGGATTGGCTAAGTTGGACTCGACTAAGCAGCTCTGCCTCAGGCCACAGGACCAGCTGGACTTGGTTCCTTGCTGTGGCTCAGGCTCAGGCTCAGGTCTGCTCCATCTGTCATCTCTCTGGAGCTCTTCTGGTGAAAGCAGTGGACACAAAGGCAAGCAGGAAGACATTGATTTCTCCTAAGGCCTGGGCTCAGAAGTGGCACATTTCACTGGTCAAAGCAAGTCACATGATCAAGCCCAAAGTCAGAGCAAGGAAGTTCACTGTACCTAGAGTGAAAGGATGGTAAAGCCACATAGAAAAGGGCGTGGACAGGAGGGATACAGAACCAGGCTAATGAGACAATCTGCCAACCCACAGAAGTATATGTGAGCTCTTTGGAGTATTATGAAGAGTGCTGTGGAGTCACACAAATGTGTCTTTAACTTATGTAAATTCTCCCACCTGTGTTCAGAAACATGTAAAGAAAGCGGCCATTTAAACAGTAGTCTAAAGTGCTATTTCATATGTATCTTCTTTATTATAGGCTACACATTATATCTTTACACATATACATTAGTATATGTGGTGTGTATATGAAACAATGAATACTGTACTTTATGGATAACTTAAGGGGTTTTCCAAGGTATTTCACTTTATTTGACAATATGTATGAGTGAAGATTTGCTTCTATTCTAGAGAAGAATTAGAAATAGTCAATGACCAACAGTAGAGGTTTGGTTAACTAAATGATAGTACATTAAATGTAATTATAGACTCAAAACTATTATAAACCATATTACAGAGGATGCTTAGGAATATGGGGAAGCATTCACGATATATTTAAGGAAAAAGTTGTAAAACAATATGTACAGAAGGACTACAATGAAATAAGAACAGTTTCCTCCTTCTCCCTCACTGTCTCCACTCCAGATTCAATCCAGCACCAAAGACCTGTGAGTCTCCCTCGATGCTTCTTGGGTCTGTCCTCTTATTCCCCATCCCCAGCCACTCCACCCCTACCCCTTCCATGCCCAAGCCACACCATTCGTGGCCTAGAAGACTGCAATAGCCTCTGAACTGGTCTCTCTCCCTTCAGTCATGCTCCCTTCTATCCATTAGACCAAAACAGCCAGAAGGACCTCAGATCTAGTCACTTCCCTTGTTTAAAACCCTTCCAAGACCACCTGCTGCCATTACAAGGAAGTCCCCACTCCCAGCCACAGTGTAAGACATCCTTAGTCATCTGGCCCTGATGACCTCTCAGCTTTCAGATCACCACTTTCCACCTATCCGGAATCTACTCTCCAGCCTGATGTCAGCTTTAGTCTAAGTACTCAGAGCGCCTGTGGTCATTCATCTCTCCCTCCACCCTTTTTGTCCTGAGGCTCAGACACCTGGATTCTGCTAACATCATGGTACTCAGCGAGGTCTGGAACTGCTCACTGTCTCTCTCTGCTCTGAGGCAGGGGCCGTATCTACCTTGCTGCAACCCCATTGTTGAGCACAGTGCATGGCACACAGTGAATATATACATATTTAACAAATGAATTGTTTAAAAAATGTACACGCTGAGGGGAAAATTACAAAGAAATGGAAGAAAACACACCAAAATATTTCTCTTTGGTAAAAAGATTATGATTGATTTTAATTTTATTTTTTATACTTTTCCATGGCTTGGGGGTTGTCTACCATGAGTGTAAGCTTATAAACAGAAAAAAAAAATGCCAGTTAAAGCAAACAATAAAAGTGCAATATGCATCATCAAAAAACCCAGAAACCTTCTCCTCCTCCTGAGCTCAGACTTTCAGTCTTGGTCACCATAGGTCTGCTGTGTGTCACTGGTGGGCGGGCCCACTCCAGAACAGAAGGTACAGTGTCCAGAGAACACGGATGCTGGGCGGGCTGAGAAGAGAAATGAGGCTGAAGATGGGGGAGAGAGAGATGGGGTGGAGGAGAGAACTTGATGTTTTAGAGCAAAATATAATACATCCTGTTTGTATGCCGATGGGAATGACCCAATAGAGAGGAAGAAATCAATAATTCAAGAGACAGGGCATAATTTCAGGAGCAGAGTCGTTATGAAGACGAGAGGGCAAAGGATCCTGAGCAATCGGTGGAAACAGGAATAGTTTTTCCAGTACAGCAGTAAGGAAGACAAAACTATGAATAAAGATGCAGTCACCGGTGGATCTGGTGGTGGGAAGATGAGGGATGAAGGAGTTCTCATCTGAAAATTGCTTCTATTTTCTTAGAGGGCATGAGCCAAAGTCAGCAGCTGAGCGGATGGGGAGGAACAGGGGCTGGCGGGTTGTCAAGGGAGAAGGATCCAACTCTAGACTGGGGAGGGTGTGCTGCTGCCTTTCCTGAAAGTGTCGGGGATCCTCAGGAGGCCATCGTTTGAGGGCTCACCCTGTGCCAGGCACACGCTCTCTCATGTAATCTGTAGAGCAACCTGCAAGGTAGATACTGCAAGGACCATTTACAGATGAGGAGCTGTGTGTTCACAGTTATACAGCTGGTAGGAGGCCAAGGCAGGATTTGAACCCAGGTGTGTGTAGAGATGAGTGGTCCTCCACTCATCCTGCAGAAGACACCTGTGCAGCACCTTCATCTGCTCCCTCTCCTTTCTACCCAGCTAGGCACCAAGTCTTGCCATGGCTAGCCTCCTGGTTAAGTCCCATTTCCCAAGAAGGGCAAATCTGGGAGCTCTAATACATTGATGGCTGCTGATAGTTTAATGTCCTAACCCAAGGGTTCTCCACTGCTTCATCCTGTGCCGCCCCTCTGTTTTCCTTTGTACCTGTCACAACCGTGTCCCCAACCTCACCATCTCACGCTTGAATCTTCCCCACCACAACTTAGCAGATATTGACACATGCCTGCTATCCATGAGGCACTGTGCTGAACACCGCTGATAGGAAGATCAGAACCCCAGTTCCTGCGCCAAGGCCGGGGTCCACAGAAAACCACTAGGAAGTGTGATTTCAGCACAGTGATGAGCTAGAGTGGCCCAGGAAGGTGAGAGCCAGCAGGCCCTCTGATGTGAACTTCTACCAGGCCCAGGGCCAGATTGGGATTCCTTCCTGCACCCCGCTCCCTAACTCCATATAGTACAACCTTAATGAACACGGACAAAATTGCTCTATTTTGTCTCCTCAAAATAACATTAAAGATAAAACGCGAAATTTGCAGATTTGTTCAAATGCATGTTAAAACAGTATTTTCCTGGATTTTCTGATTGCAGTGCTTGGATCCGCTGATGAGAGCTTTTCTCTACATCTCCACACCTTGGCGGGGCTTGGGAAGAACGTAGCAGGTGTTCCATGGCACACAGAAGCTGCTTGGTACACACGGGTGCTTGGCCCCGGAGGAACTTGGCAAACCCTGGGCGGATGACTGGCTGTTGCAGGTAGTGGCAGGGCTGGAGACTGGGGAACAGCTTGCGGAAGGGTGAGTTTCGGGGCGCTGGGCTCCACAAACGTGACCTGGGCTGCCCGGCCCCTGTCCCTGCAGAGTAGAAGAGGGGGTTTCGTCCAGTGGCTGCCGGCCGCGCTGTAGGAGGTTGCTTTCTCTCTGCCGGCACGCGGGGGCGCTGCAGGCCGTGCTCAACCCTCCAGGAGCCGGCCCGTCTCCGCGCTGGCGGGCGGCGCTGGGACAGGGAGAGGCTGCGGCTCCCCGCTAAGGCTCCTGCGGCCGGCCGGCGCCTCCTGGACCCAGCCCTCCCACCTCGGAAGAGATACTCCCCTCTTCAGCTGTACCGGCCCCAGGCTCCGCCAAACCCCCTCCTCGCCCTCTCCTTCCGAACCCCCGTGATAACAAATCCACTGCTGACCCTGGTCAGATGGCATTCAAAAAGCTACGTGCAGGGGGCCATCACTCTTAGGACGCTGGGAAACTCCCCCGACTGTGAACTGGTACTCTGTGGGGTTCTTTATAGACATTAATTCCTCAGAACAATCCCATGACACGCTAGAGTGCCCGTTTTACTAAGAAGAAAACAAGCTCAGAGAGGTTAGGTTATTTGCCCAGGGCCACACAGCAAGCCGGTAAGCAATAGAATTGGTGGTCGAAACCTAAGGTTGACCCAGAAGGCCATGTCTTCCCCTATACCTGTCGCCCTCTTCCCATGCCAACCCCCACGGGGTAAAGAATTTGGGCAGGAGGAGGTGGCTACTCCAGCAGGTTTGCTGGAGGGACTTCTGAAGAGCCTGGGGAGACTAGGAGTTCTGTAGTGGGAAAGCATCGAAGTAGTCAAGGAGCCTGAGTTCTAGTCCCTTGTCTGCCAAATAGTGGGTTATGGCGTCAAGCCAAGTCTTTCTCCTCCAGGTCCCCTTTCCTCCTTTGGACTAGGAAGAGTGGGACTGGGTCATTTAAACACCACCACCATCTCCTACAGTTTGTGCACGGAAGACTCCTGGATCAGGGCTGGTTAGTGAGAAGAGAAGGGAGCCAAGAGGAGGCCGTCACACAACCCATCTTTGGGCTGCGCCATCTGTGAAGTAAGGTTGCTGGATACCAGAGGCCCAGAGACCCTGAAGAGTGGCCCCAGCCACAGGCCTGCCTGGGTGGCAGGGCAGCACAGGCCCACTCCAGCGGACACTCACCCATGGTCTCGGTGACCACCTGCTGTCTCATGCCCTCTGGCATTTGATAGCCCCCTTCCCCCTGCTGGAGGCTGCCTCTGTCCTCCAGCTCTTTTCCTGAGGAGTGTTTCTGGTTTAATTATGTTTCAACAAACTTACCTGGGCTCATTCTAAGTGCCAGGCCTGCAGCAGGTGCTGGGCATGTGACCTGGGCTAGCCGGACCCTCAAGGTGCTCAGCCCACTGCGGGGACAGAACCATCAACAGACAACTAGATGATCTAGTATGAGGCGCAGGGACACACAGGAGGATGGGAACCCGCCTGGGCTGGTGAAGGGCGGAGAGCCTTCCCCTGGGAGCCCTACCTGAGTTGGAAAATGAGTACAAGGCAACAAGGGGAGAAGCAGACACTACAGGAGGAGGGAGCTGCATAAGCCAGTATGGGGCTGGCCATTCGGGGGACACGACCAGGGAGGAGGCCAGCCCAGCAGCCCAGCCACGACAGCATGGGGCAGGGACAGGCCAAGGGGCGTGGGATGGGAGGGCCGCAATGCACAGAACAGCGGGCACGGTCCTAGCTGATTCCAGGTTCCCAGCTGCGGTGCCCAGGAATGTCACCAAAACAGAGAATGAGGGAGACAGGCAAGTCAGGGAGGGATAGGCTTGGGTTTCCCTTCGGGGCCTGAGAAGAGCTGTCCAATTGGTATGGGCAGCAGGGACCCTTTGGGGCTACCTGGGCCTGCTGAGGAGGCCCTCCCATGGCACCCCAAGTGTGGAAAGTTCTCAGAGACAATAAAGGCGACTCTGTGATGCTGATTGTGGCCCCTGCTGCCATTGATAAAAGAGGCTGCAATTAAAAATCAGCCTCCTCCCCGGGCGGGCTGCGTTTACAGATGCTCCCAGCTCTGCACCCGATGGCACTCTATCTCCTGGATGAATGGACTTGACTCTTGCAGAAGCTAACAGCCTAAGGCCAAATCCCCATGGGGCAAGGAGACCAAGGTGTCACTGCTTACATCAGTGTGCCCAGAGAGCCCTCTTCACTCGCATCCATAGAGGGTTAACTTACAGAGCGGGGGCATAGGCAGACCAGAGGGAAAATTACCCTGTAAAGACTGCAGGCTTCTCAGGCCTACGTGTGGCAAGAAACCACAGGGATGCACTTACTTAAGAAAAGTGTATTGAGCAGCTTCTTTGGGCCAGGTACTGGGGATCCAGGGATGAAAGTCCAGATCCAGGCCCCTCAGGACTTCACAATCTAGTGGACATCAGGCAATTCCAGCAGGGCATGACACACACATCACACACACAGTCACAGGATGGTGACATAAATGCCTAGAGGAAGGGCATTTGAGAAGACTTGAAGAAGGGGAGGAAGCAGGGCACACTGTGCTCTCCTATCATACTTTCTGGTGCAAACATATGAATTTTTTTATTGAGCATCTACTATCTACCAGATCCCTGAGAGGAAGCATCTCTAATCTGTGCCACCACTCAGAAGGCAATTTATAGTGGGAGAAACCACCCTCCGAAAGGATAACTGGCTTGTTCTAGCCCACACTGTTGGTGAGGAGAGGAAAAGAGGTTCAAATCCAGGGGTATCTGACTCCAAGGCCCAAACTCTCCATCCTACAGTGCCATGTGCTCCAGCCCTTGGTAGGCTCCACTCTACGGGAGCTGCTATAGTAAAGTAGAGAAATGGAAGAATACATAACCAAGGCTTGAGCCAAGGCCTAGGACAAAATGTAGAAAGATCAGAATGCTAGTGTGGGAGGATTATTAAATGGCATGACTGCAAGGCGTGGTGGCTCACGCCTGTAATCCCAGCACTTTGGGAGGCCGAGGCGGGTGGATCACCTGAGGTCAGGAGTTCAAGGCCAGCCTGGCCAACATGGTGAAACCCCATCTCTACTAAAAATACAAAAATTGACCGGACATGGTAGCACACGCCTGTAATCCCTGCTACTTGGGAGGCTGAGGCAGGATAATCACTTGAACTCAGGAGGAGGAGGTTGCAGTGAGCTGAGATTATACCACTGCACTCCAGCCTGGGCACTAGAGTGAGACTCAGTCTCAAAATAAATAAATAAATAAATAGATGGTAAATAAATAGCATAATAACTTCAGTTGAAGTCCTTCATTTAGAGACAATGGAGGCCTACGGTGGCAATAAGATTGGCCCCAGGACACAGCTGGTTGACTGCTGATCTGGATTAGAATTCAGATCTCCTGGCTCCCAATTCAGGGCTTCATTCACTCAAGAAACTGTGCCACTCTCCTTGGAACACACACACACACACACACACACACACACACAGAGTTGTTCAAATCAGTGAATGATTCTATCTTTGGGCAGCACAATTCTTTGATGTTTTGAGATCACAGTGAAATGGAAATTACTCAGAACAAACTTCTGCTATGGGAGTGTCTTGGGCCAGATGAAGGGGGCTGGTGGTAGGGAACATCTCAGACACTTTGCAGGAGATCTTCCTAAGGGCCTCAGTGAACAAGATGCAGTGACAAAAGGACTTCACAAAATAGAGAAACGATGTGGTCAGAGGGGTTGTCAGAGAGACTCCCCGTCCTGGCCCCTGTTCGCTGAGCAATTCAATGACGTTTCCCCTGTGCGGACCAGCTACTCAATTGTCGTCTTAGTACGTAATTTTATTTAAAATGCTCGATAAAATAGCAACATATTTAGCTGATTAAAAAGTTCAAACAGTTTAAAAATTTTTGGTTTTATTTTTTTAAATTAATTTTTACTTTTATTTTAAGTTCCAGGGTACATGTGCGGGATGTACAGGTCTGTTACACAGGTAAACGTGTGCCGTGGTGGTTCGCCGCACCTATCAGCCCATCACCTAGGTATTCAGCTCAGCAGGCATTAGCTATTTCTCCCAGTGCTCACCCTCCCCACACCGCACCTCCCACCATTCCCCAGTGTGTGTTGTTCCCCTCCCAAAACAGTTCTTGAAAACATAAAATACACAATACCAGCCTTAGCCTTCTTTTCTACACCCATCCCCACTCAGTTCTCCTCCCAGACGTACTTTAAACTCCACAGTCAAAAGTCAGACTCATGGTTTACACCAAAGGGGCAAGTCTTTTTTTTTTTTTTTTTTTTTTTAACACATCTTTTCTTAGGAATCTGCTCCTGTATTTCTTATCTCACTTGATGGAACAACCGTTCACACAGCGTGTCAAGCCAGAAATGGTTATTAGTTTCACATGTATCCTCCCCCAAAATAATTTACTATAATCTGTATACAGTATATAGGGTTTTTATTAACACAGATGGCATGACGCTGAACATACTGTTCTCTGCCAAGCCAATTTTTAGCCTTCCTTATGGCTACAGCATATTCCACAGTAGAGACGCTGCATAACTCACTCGCCTGGTCCTCAGTGGGTGGTGGTAGGTTGTTTGCAGTCAGGGCTATTGCAGACAGTGCTGCTGGGAGCCCCTGCCCAGGGCCTCTTGGTGAATCTCCGCAGAGGCAGCTGTAGCGGAATTGCTGGATTAAATAGTATATGCAATTGAAATGCTGACATATTCCTAAATTGTCTTCCAAAAACGTTGTGCCCATTGACTCCCACCAGCAATAAGAGGGTGCCTATTTCCCCACACCTTTGACAGCACCGGGTAATAATTTGCATTTTAATATTTGCCAATCTGAGATGTGACTAACGAAGGTTCGTTGTTGTTTTGAATTACATTTCTTTAATTATGAGTTGGGATGAGAATATTTCCCTCCCAGCTTTCATGTTTAAGAACTTCCTGTTCACATCTGCTCATCTAGGGTCTTTTTTTCAATGATTCTCTCAACGTAAATTAAGGAAATTAGTCTTTTGTCTGTCATATGCATTTTAAATACCTTTACAGTTTATCCTGAAGCTTTTCCCCCGTCTCTGTAATAAAGCTTTTAAATTTTTGTGTAGTCAAATGTATCAGTCTTTTCCTTTGTGGCTTCGGGGTTAAGCTGTTATTTAAATATTTTATAGATCATTTCACTTTTCACCCAAATAAAGTATAAGCTGCTTATAACATTGCCTGCAGATTCTAACACAATGCCTTGTGTTTGGCAGGTATGCCTTAAGGTATTTACTGATAAGATAGATGATAGATTTACAGATTAGATAGGTAGATAGACAGATAGATAGATAGATAGATAGATAGATAGATGGATGGATGGATGGATGGATGGATGGATGGACGAACGGACGGACGGACGGACGGACGGACGGACGGACGGACGGACGGACAGACAGACAGACAGACAGACAGACAGACAGACAGATAGATAGATAGATAGATAGATAGATAGATAGATAGATAGATAGATAGATAGATAGAGATGGATACAGGAAATATTTGACAGTGTTCACCCTTGCTTTGCCCCATTTAAAAAACTGTTTTTAAAATACCAAATGCATTGTATATTTTTTGAAACATTTTCTGCTCATGATTTTCTCAACCTCTCTTGGAGTCTCAAGCCACTTGTCTCCCAGCCTCTCCCTGAGCCTTCCTCCCTGGCTCCTTTCTCACAGCTTGCCCCTTAAAAGTTGACACCACCCTCGTCTTTCTTCTCTGTCCACATGTTCCCTAGCAGGGATGACACCAAGGGGTGGTTGGGGGTGGTTACCACCCAACTTCATCTGCTTCCTCCCAAAGAGCCCCGCAAAGCAGACGAGGAAGAAAGACGGGGGAGAAGAGGAGGAAAAAAAAAGAAGCAAAGTGTGTGTTTTCTCATTCTTTTTTTTTTTTTTTTTTTTTTTTTTTTTTTTTTTTTTTTTTTTTTTTGAGACGGAGTCTCGCTCTGTCACCCAGGCTGGAGTGCAATGGCGCAATCTCGGCTCACTGCAAGCTCCGCCTCCCAGGTTCACGCCATTCTCCTGCCTCAGCCTCCCGAGTAGCTGGGACTACAGGCGCCCGCCGCTGCGCCCGGCTAATTTTTTCTATTTTTAGTAGAGACGGGGTTTCACCATGGTCTCGATCTCCTGACCTTGTGATCCACCCGCCTCGGCCTCCCAAAGTGCTGGGATTACAGGCGTGAGCCACCGCGCCCGGCCGTTTTCTCATTCTTAAGTAAAGCTTGAATGAACACATGTTTCAAAGACTTTGCTATTTCTATTGGGGTCATCTGAGCAAGAGCAGGGTGCTATATGTGTGCATGCAACCTTGAGCCAAGTGCCCCCCCAACATTACTACTGCTCTGTCCCTCCTGGGTGTCACCTTGCTGCCTGGGCCACTTTGCCCACTGCCACAGCACTGCCACAGCTCTGCCACCCTCCGGATGCCCCATAAATGCCTTCAACCCATGCAACGGATTATATCGTGAAAAGTAAGTCTCACCCTGACTGAAACCCCTCATTCTCATTCCTGGTCTCTGTTAACAGTTTATTGTGTATCATTCCAAATATATTCTATACATATAAAAACATGTGTGCTTATCTTTCCACGAGTGTCAGCTTAGTACTCATCCTGCTCTGCATGGCACTTTTCACTTAGCAAAGTATCTGGGAGATGGATCCCTATGACCACAACCTTGATACCACGTTCAGATCCTCGGCAGCCTGATATTCCACCGAATGGCTATATTGGAACCAGTTTAACTAGCTGGCTATTAAAGAACAGTTAGGCTTCTCAAGTTCTTTGAGGTTACAAATAATGCTGCCACGAATATCTTTGTGTATCACTATCCCTAGAATATTGACTCTATGAGGCAGTGTGGCAGGCAGAATAATGGATCCCAAAGATGCCCATATCCTAGTCCCCTGACCAGTGAACAGGTTACCTTATGTGGCAAAGGGGAGTTTGGAAATGTGATTCAGTTAAAGATTTTAAGGAGGGAAGATGATCCTGTGTTATCTGGGTGTGTCCAATAGCAAATCCCAGGGTCCGAGGAAGAGGAATGCAGGAGGGTCAAAGTCAGAGCAAGAGTGAGGGGGCCACGAAACCAGGAGTGCTGGCAGCCTCTAAAGCTGGAAACAGAAGGAAACATTCTTCCCAATAGCCTCCAGAGGGAAGGCAGCACTACTGACACCTTCACAGTAGACCGCCGACCTCTAGAACTGTAAATAATACATCTGTGTTAAGTCACTCTGTTTATAGCAGTTTGTTACCACTGCAACAAGGAACTAATACAAAGGTGGTTTTGGTGCCTGCACGTTGCATTCCCAATGTCACCACCAGTGCCACGTAGTAGGAGCTTACTACAGATTTGTTGAGTGACTAGCAGTGCATGTGTATTACAATTGTAAAACAGTTCCTGCCAGTGGCACTGCCCTCTGAAAGGGAGACACATTTAAATATTGGCAAATATTTAAAAATTATTGGTAAATATTGCCAGATTCTCATCCAAAGAGGCTGCACTGATTTACATTCCCATTAGCAGTACACGACTGCGCCTTCCTCCCCATGCCCTGGCCCGCACTGTATATCATCATCATTGTTTTGCCAATATATTTGTGAAAAATGGCATCTCATTGCGTTGATGTGCTTTTTTTAATGACGAGTGAGTCTGAGCTTCTTTTCACGTGCTTAGTGATCATTTGTACTTCCCCATTTGTAAACTGCCTAAACGCGTTCATTCCCTCTTTTTAAAAAGTTGAGTTATTGCTCTTTTTCACTAATTTGTAAGTGCCCTTCATGTTGCATGGATATGAATATGTAAATATATTCCCTTGGTTTGTCCCTTTGCTTCGTTCATGGTATTTTTTCACCATGGAGAAAATTTTAATTTGACAAAGGCGTGAATGAGGTGCTCATCCTAGTTTGGCAGAGAGGAGAGGGGCGATCATTCAGTCGCACCTGACAGGAGCAAAGGCTCTGAGATAAGAAAGAACAAGGAAGATTAATATGACTGGAGCAGTTAGGGCAGAGAAGGATTGATGAGGTGTGTGTTGTCAGGCCGGGGGAGCCGGAGAGTGACAGTGGAGACAGCTAAAAGCTGGATGGGGGATTTCGATCCTCTACTCCGTACAGGCAAGTGAACAGTCTTTACTTTTACACATTGTAAAAAATCCTTATAAAGTGCAGGTACTGTGTTAAAATTTAAAGTATTTTAAATACGAGGCACAGTGGCTCACGCCTGTAATCCCAGCACTTCGGGAGGCCAAAGCGGGTAGATGACTTGAGATCAGGAGTTTGAGACCAGCCTGGCCAACATGGTGAAACCTCATCTCTACTAAAAATACAAAAATTAGCTGGGTGTGGTATCATGCTCCTGTAAACCCAGTCACTTGGGAGGCTGAGGCAGGAGAATTGCTTGAACCCAGGGAGGCAGAGGTTGCAGTGAGCCAACATCATGCCACTACACTGTAGCCAGGATGACAGAGCAAGACTCCATCTCAAAAATAAATAAATAAATAAATAAATAAATAAATAAATAAATAAATAAAATAAAATAAAACACTTTATCCTATTCTGTCTTCACAGTCCAGGGAGGTAGTACTATTATACTCATTTAAAAACTGAAGAGATGAAGGTTCAGAGAGGTTAGGTACCTTGCCTAGTAAAAAACAGAAGCATCCAATAAAAAACAGAAGCATCTCTGCTTGACCTACAAGTCAAGCTTTCATCACTGTACTCATGACAGTCCTATGAGGCATAAGCATGCCATTCACAGAGGAGGAAACTGGGTCTCAGAGCAGTTAGTTAACTTGTTCAAGGTCACACAGCTTATAAGGGAAAGAATTAGATTTGGACTGAGACCTGCTGACCCCAAAGACCTTGCTGTTCTCATTCCCTCTCTTTATCCATTCTCTGAGCACAGAAGTCACCAAAGAGCCTGATTAAACTAATCTGGTGTGACTTTGGGAACATCTCCAAAAAATACCAATGTCCCACCAGGTTGGGAACCCCTGCCCTGGCTCAGGAAGGCAAGGCCCAGGGAGAAATGCCAGCCTTTGAGTTATTCTGTGCAAGTAATGACCTCCCTGGGAGAGCTGGGCCACCACCGCCCAAGCTGAGCCCATTTGCCCAGCTTCAGCCCAGCAGGCCCACAGCAATGAGGCTGAATGCTGGACAGGGCCGAGAAATTCCTAAGCAATTCAGTTTTTCATTAACCTTAGATTAAAAATCTCATTCAGCACTTTCTTTGGAAGTATTCCCTAAGGCCCAGGCATGGAGGTCCTGCGCTGGCCCTGTGCCTCAGGTGTCCCCACTTTGGAGTACTTTCCTTGAAATTTTCTGAGTTCCCCTTGGGTACCTGGGCCCAGCGAGGGCTAAGAGTTCTGTTCAGGCAGGCCATCCCAGGCCCAGGCCAGGTCCTGTGTACATCTGAGATTCTAGAAGCACCCCCACCGACATTTCCCTAAGGTCCCTCTAGTACCTGAAAATCTCCAGGGCTGGCAGAGCCATCTATGCTGGACATCTCCAGCCACCCAGACCTGAACCAGAAAGGCCTCTGTCCATATTTCTCCCCTTCCAGGTGCTCGGATGCCCTCTTACCTGCACATAAGATCCATAAGACAACTGAAGGAGCTCCAGCACTCATGCCTGGAGGGTTGTCCCAAGATAGCCCATGTTTCCAGTAGGCTGGTCTGCTGAGTGGATTGTGACTACTGACCAGGATAGTATTTCTTTTGCTGGATGGCAAGAACATGGGCCTCCAGAATGGTGCTGACTTGCTGACTGGGGATAAGCCTCACTCAAGATGGACAGAGGAGGAATTTAGGGCTCTGAACTACCCACTATCTCCTTCGGACCCTTGGGTGCAAACCACCTTTGTGTGCCCATGTACTGGTCTCACTGTGCATGTTTCCACCACAATGCTCTCTCAAGTCTATGGCATCTAAGAGTGGTGAGGATGGTGACAGGCATCCTTTACTCCATGTACTTTTCGTCACTGGCCCCAGGACGGTGCCTGCATCTCCTCCACAGATTCCAAGTCTGGCAGCCTCCAGAGGTGGCCATGCCCAACTCTGAGGGCTTTGGAGAGAATGCCAATGGACCTGTCCAATGGATGCATGCTCTTGCAGTGATGGGTGTGGTGACATCATGCTTCCCTCAGATCATCTTAAGACACACCAAAGTGGGAATGGACCAGTCTTCTTGCTCCCCTCATCTCCTTGCCTATCCTTTGCCCTTGTGATGGTGTGTGGAAGGCAGGGATGTGGGCCACGATGACAGCGGCCACATTCTAGCAATGCAGCGATCACAGCCTAACAAGTTCAAGAGAAGATGTGGGTGGAGGATGTGTGGTTTTATGTTTATGCTACAAAATTCCAAATGGTAAATTTAACATGACTGGAAGACAAATTATTGTTCTTGCATTATTAAGGCAAGGCTTGCACATGTGGTCATCAGCAACACAATAACAACTCAGAGAGAGTCAATGAAGTCAGCACTCGTGGGCAGCACGTGGGTGAGGAAGGATGTAACCAGCATTAAGTAAACAGCATGAAGGAACCGCAGAGATAGAAAGACTAATATGGTTTCAATCCATACAGTTTACAAAAAGCTGTGGCATTGTGAGCTACAATGGTGCTGCCACCTCTTTCTCACAGTAGGAAATATGAAATAAGCCAGGTATGTGATTTGACAGGGAGACAGCTCCTGGACCTGACCAGGAAGACACAGTGCCTATTCACTCCAAATTATCTTCACCGGCACTGACTGGACAATCAGCACACACTTAAGCTCCTTTTCTCTGCTCATTATTCTAAATCTTCATCAGTAAATCATTATACTCCATGTGGATTTCATAACACAGTTTTAATCAGATGTTTTCCTGGGGCTCCATGCACCCTAAGGATCATTCTGTTCTTCGGGCTTGTTGAAGCTGCAAAAATGCACATATTTACTAATGTGTATAATTCATTCAATGCTTCTTACGTTCTGTGAACCATGTTAAGCATGGTGTTAGCATTGTTTCATCCTCACATCACCCTCTGTGAGGCCTGTTCCAGCACTATCTTCATTTTCTACCTGGGGGATCTGAGGTTCAGAGAGCTAAACCAGCTTGCCTGAAGTCACACAGCAGAATAGGTGACCAAAGCAGGATCTGACCCAGTGCCTGTGTGGTTGCTGTCACATTCCCCTTCCTTTGGTCTCTGTTACATTTCAACAGGGCTAGGGTGTCTGCAGCTGGGCAGACCCACTTCCTCCAGCCACAGCAAACACACCCTTAGAGCAGCAGCAAATGAAGTGCTTGATGAGCTTCTATTTTCCTCTTTGAGGGCCCTTGTCCCTGGGCCCTCCACTCCCACCTCTGCACTCTCCAGGCTTCCCACTGCCATGGTTGTTTTCTCCCACCTTAGCCAAGCTAAAGGATGCTGTGGGGAAGCTTTGCCCATCTTGGGAAGCCTCACTAGGCCCTAAAAGGCTCACCTCGGCCAAAGAGAGGTGTTAGGGGTGGAGAATGACATTGAAGGATGGGAGGATAGGCTGGGAGGGGATGGGTGGAGGCAGAGAAAGGTGTCAAGCATTGGAGAGAGAAATGGATGTTTATTGGGGATCTTCAAGGTGTCAGGCACTGGGCCATGTAAGCATCACAACTGTGTGAAGATCTTATGATGATCAACTGATTCAGAGGAACCTGAGGCCCCAGGAATCAAAGCAAGTGGCTCCAAGCATGATGGTGTAAGTGGCAGGGCCAGGCCTGACTCCGAAGCTCAGAGTGTCTCATTCCTCCTACACCTCCCAGCAGTCAGGGTCTAAGGAGAGCTGGGAGGAGGAGTGGAGATGTAGGGCCACCAGGAGAGATGACCAGACCAACACCATACATAGTGAGCGCCCTCACAGCAGAGATGCCATTGGGCTGGGTTTGGCTAGCAGCTCAGTTCGACCCAAGTGGCATTTGTTGAGCATCTGCTGTATGCCAGGGCTCATGGTGGGATGGGGTCAGAAATGAGTAAGGTAAGACACAGTTTTGCCCAGGTGTGGTGGCTTGCGCCTGCAACCTCAGTGCTTTGGGAGGCCAAGGCAGGAGGATTGCTTGAGGCCAGGAGTTCAAGACCTGCCTATGCGACATAGCAAGACCCTGACTCTCCAAAAGGAAAATAGATAAAAGTTTTTTAATTAGCTGAGCAAAGTGGCATGTACTTGTAGTCTCAGCTGCTCAGGAGGCTGGGGAGGGAGGATCAGTTAAGCCCAGGGGTTTATGGTTCCAGTGAGCTATGATCCCAACAATGCATTCCAGCCTGGATGACAGAGCAAGACCCTGTCTCTCTCTCTAAAAAACAACCAAACAAAGAGGCAGCCAGTCCCAGGGAGGGCATAGTGGGGAAGAGCAAGCCAGGAAAGTCAGGCAGCAGGTTGTGAGGGCATGAGGAGCAGGAGTGGAACAGGAAGGGGTGATTCACTCTCCTGGGCTGTGGGTTTTGGGCTTTGGAGAGAAGAGGCTGTTCGCAGGGTTTTGCAGAAATCACAGGAGGGGACAGAGATTTGGACAGGGATAAACCAGCATGCAAAGGCTTGGGGATGGGAGCCAGCTCTTGCAGTACCAGATGAGTACAAGAAGCCTGAGTGTAAAATGTAGTGGTGGGTGGGACACGTCACAAGGCCTGCCTGAGCCTGCAAATGCCCCTCCTCACTTCACCCATTCCTCCAAGTTCCAGCCACACCCCAGCTGCCTATGGATTTGTTCTTTCCCTTCCATTAGCCCCATCCTCCCCTTGAAGCCCTCATTGCCCAGGATCTCCTACCACCTGCAGTCCCAGCTGACCATGAAGCTCTCCCATGGCTTCAGTTGTTCCCAGACATTGTCTCTTGAAAGGGACTCCAAGCTCCTAGAGGGAGATTCTCTGTCTTCTCATTCTCTGGAAACTCTGCAGCCACATCTGGCAACTGGCAGATGTGCAGCCTGCTCACCAGGCCACAGACAGAAGACACTGCATGCGGGTGCAGCTGGTCAGCCTCTTCCAGACTGGCTGGGGGCGGGGGGTGCATCTGTATGTGGGAGGGAACTGGCCAGAGTGGGACACCAGCTAGTGGATGTTTAATGAGAACCAGCTCCTCTGAGGAGGACTTAAAGGCTGGGATGCAAAGACAAAGGCCCCATGGCAGGCAGGAAACCAGGGTGCTCAAGAAGAGCCACCCCGGAGAGCCCACAGCTGTGGGTTCTTTAACCTTCATACCCAGGACTTGGCAGACTCTTGCAACTCAGGGAGGACCGGGAGACAGGCAGACAGATGGGAGGGTGGGTGCAGGGCTGGGCAGGCCAGAGAACCCACGGTGAGGGTGCTTGTTTCCAGGCTGGGTGGCCTGGACGGCCAGACAGGCTGGCTGCCCCATCAGGGGTCAGCGATCAAGACTGCCAGCGGCATCTTTCAGCCAGCATTTTTGTGTCTGCTACAGGGCAGGGACGGTGTGCAGAGCTAAACATGAAGACACTATGGGCCACCTCAAGAGGGCTCACACTCTGCTCTCGTGGAAGCACAATGGCCCTGCTGCTCCCTGGCTGGCTGGCTCCTGGCTTCTCCTGGACAAGAGGGTAATGACATGTGAAATGGAAAGCCCTGTCTTCTACCTCAAAATTAGCTGTAGGCTGCAAGTGAACAAGCAGGGAGGGGGAGAAATGTCATGCTTAACAGGCAATTAGGCACCTAATAGATGGGTTTTGTTGATGACATAGACCAAGACCCAAAGTAAGACCTGTGATGGGTATGTCCTCAGGCACTTTACAGATCCCACGTCTGGCCAGCCCTTGTCCAGCAAGTTGGCTGGCATCTGATGAGCCCTAAATGCTCACACAATCAAGATAAATAATCATCTCAACCCATGATAAGCCACCCTATACATATTTCTATAATGTGCCGGTCTTCTCCCTAATTTTCTAGTTTTTAAAAATTCTTTATCATATGCTTGTATTTTACAGGCAGTAAATGAAAGCTTAGCGGTCCTACAAACTCCACTCCTTCATTCATTCTCAATTACAGAGAGTTTGCTTGGTGAATCAATGTGCCTAGCCTCTTTGGGAAGATTTAAAAGTCAGTTCATGTAATTCCTGCCCTCTGTAGACTCCTTGAAGCTGGGAGCCGTCATGTCTCACTGATCTCGTGGCACCGAGCCCAGTGCCTGGTGTATAGTAGATGGTCAGTAGGTGTGGAAGGAATGCATGAATGAATGGATAGATGGATGGATGAACAGATGTTCTTAAAGGCCTATGGTATACTCGAGAAATCCTGGTTTGAAAGCTACAGAGCTCTGCTCCATATAACGGTGACAAGAAAGACGTGAATAAAATGTGTCTCAGCCACTTTGTGCCCTAACTGTTGAGGTCCTCCTCTGCTCCCTCTAAGACTTGTTAAACACGCAGATTACTGGGGCTCACCCTACAGAGTCTGACTCACTAGGTCCGACATTGGGCCTGTGAATCTGCATTTTAGCAAGCAACCCCAGCAGATTCCAATATTAATGAACATTGGAACACACGTTAAAAAACACCACAATTAACCCAAATCTCAGTTGTCCAGTGGATATTTTTGCTAATTTTTCACTATATGAGCAGGCAAGTTTTCCCTGTAGACTGCTGTGTGTTCAAACCTGATCACTACTGCTTCAGAGTCAGGTATCTTTGAACAAAACCGGTGACAATGGTGGTTTTTGTCAGCCTAACTCTCCTTTCATCTCCTGCAACAATACCCCTCCTACTCATTATCCACACCCCCACCCCCACACACTGCCTTGAAAAACTGCTCTTCAGATTTCAGCTGCACCACTGGCTTGCCAGCCATGGTGCCACTATGAGGGGTCCAGAGGGTGGGCACGTAATCCTACCTGGATAAATCGAAGAAAGTCAGAGCTGCCAGGCGGAGGGTGCGAGTGTGCAGGGAGTGAGACAGCCAGGAGTGGTGGGGAGAGAGCAAGGTGGGGACAAAGGCTCTGGGGTCCACAGCCCCAGGATTCACACAACACCTTTCTGTGAACCTGAAGATGCGCAGGCGCTTCTGGATAGGTGATGAGCCGCACTGTGAGAAGCATGCTCTCCGGCGCTGCTCTGCACCTGCCACCCTCAGCTCTCAGGCCTAAGCCCGCCATGCCCTCAGCCTGCTGTGCTGCTGGGCCAGGGTCCTGCCCATAAAAGTTAGTATGGTAGGGGCAATAGTGGGTGGTGGCTCTTAATGTGAGCTAAGTTTGGGGACCTGAGGCCCCTTTGTCCTCGCTGGGTGGGTCAAGGTCTGGGACCTGTCTTGGGCTGCGGGAGCCTCACCCTCACCTTGCCAGGCCTCTCCCCTGCAGGATGAGCACTGTGTCAGTGTGAGGTGGCCACTGCCTTTGATTAATCTTTGTGTGCCAGGGTCTAAGCAGGGTGGGACACATAGGTGTCCAGAGGGAGAGGGGTGGGCCAGAGGCTAATGGTATCACTGTGTAAAGTTTTTGACATATGAGCTCTGTAAATGTATGAATATGGACCAAAAAAAAAAAAAAAAAAAAGCTCCCCCAGAACCCTTTCCCTAAACCTCCTTTCTTGCTCAAGCTACATTGAATTGAGCTTCTGACACTTGAATCTGGAAGAATTCTCACCTCACCAATGCTCAGTAGCTCCGTTGGTAAAATGGGGATAATATCTTTGAGGCTCTCTTTTGTGAAAATTCCTATTTGAAAGCTCCTTATGCATGAGAGATGCTCAACAGCTATGAATTTCTTCTGTTTCATTTTAATATCACCTACTTCTTCCCTGAGATCCAGCTGGACCTCTGGGACTTGGTGAGCTCTCTGTATTGAGCTGGCAATTCAGATGGGTATGTGAACTTTGTCTCACACTCGGCAGAAGCTCAGCAAGTGAATGGACTGGGTGCACGCGGCCACATAGAGTGTGTCCTCTGGAAGCTTGTGTGGAGCGGTGATTTTTTTTAAAACTGCAGTCTCAATCTGTCTGCCTATAGAATAAGATTTGCATAGTGGTGTGGGGGAGAACTCAGCAGCTTGTGATTTACAGATGTAAATTTCTTTTTAATTTGGAAGAAAAAACTGCTTGGTCATGAGCAGGGCTTCTCTTTAGACACACAGTCCTGGCTTGTGAATTATTCTTCCAGCTACAGGGCATTGGTTAAAGACTCTGGTGCTCCCTATACCTCTGGGAGGGCTAAATTGCTGCACTAACTCCTAAATTTCCTCCTAAATTTCCCGCTGGCCAGAGACCCTCAATCCAGTCTCGTTTAGCAAATCTGCTCAAGATTTATTATTTTCTTTTAGGCTTACTTCAACCTTAAATTTTCCCCTTTCATGAAGTTCCTGATGTTCTCACACATTTGTGCCGTGGGAACCACCCCAACCCTGTCCTTCACAGACACAAACTCCTGCCTCTGCTTCCTAGAGGAAGAGGTGATAGTGCCCTCAGATAAACAACCACCACTCAACAATCACTGGTTTAATACCCACAACACTCCACGCCTGTGCTAAGCATTATGTAAGTATAGATATATATATACATGCACACACATATGTGTATATATAATATACTACATAGTATATTGTCCATATATGTGTGATAAACACATTTATATATACATATAAATGCATATATAAAATATGCTATATATGTATATGTAAAATATGCTATACATGTATATGTAAAATATGCCATGCATGTATATATCATATATGCCATACATACATATGGTGTATATTTTATATATGTATGTATACAAACACATGCATGTTCGCACACATATATGTATGTGTGTATGTGTATAATTTATGTGTGTATGTATAAATTTTGTAAGTGGAAGTGGATATTATCTCCCGTTTTGCAGATGGGGAAACTAAGACTCAGAAACATTAAGTTTATTTGATCACACACCTGCTAAGTGATTGAGCTAAGATTTAAGTATAGAAAGTTCATCCAAGTTCAAAAACTGTGCTTCTGACCACCAGGCTGGCCTGTCTCCCTGTTGAGTAAAGCAGAGCCTTCCGGAACCCAGCCTTGTGACAACCCACTAGTGACCCTTCAGGCTGACTCAGGTCTCCTCATGAACACGCTTCTGGGCCGCCTCGTCAAATCCAACCCGAGTCCTCTCCCTGCAGCCGTGTAGCCCACATGCTTCTCTCTCATGAACCGGACAATACTGAGAGACTGTGAGGAGCTTTGCAGATGGGCAGACACCTTCATCAACCAGGTCCATGAGGCACTGCTCTTCTTCGGGAACCCTCCTCACTGGCCAGCTGCTTCCCTCCTCACACAGGCACAACTGGACCATTTAACAACTGCGTTTGGAGTTTTTCCCCGGGAATTAATGCCAAGGTCAATGGCCTTTAGTTTTTGGTTTGGAAATTGACTTTGTTTTGTGTTTTTGGATTTTGAACATCCAGACAGCATTTGTTGGTTGCGAGCCTTCTCCTCCCTCTTGTCCTTTCTGAGTCTTCAGAGATTCCACACAGCGGATTCCTTGGGCTCATGTCAGGGAGTTCTTTCTGGATTTGAAGTACAATTTGGGGCAGCCCAGGATTTGAATGAAGTCAATGCTGATGATGCTGCTAGCATGAATGGCCGACAGGGAGCTTCCTTCCTCTCCCTAATCTACCCACCTCACAGCTGGGTTCATTCTCTCGCTGTCTTGAAAACCCCTCGGGAGGAAAACAATGGGAGAGGAGTGGGTGGCTGGGCGGGTGTGCTTTCCCTCTGTGCCCTGTTACACACCTGTCTGCCCTGTGGGCTTGGGGAGCACCTGGTCACCGAAGGCAGAGAACCCCAGTGGCCCCAAATTGTGGCCACATTTGTATTTTCCTGGCTCCAAACAAAATGAGAGAAAAAAAAAAAAAGAATTGATTTTCTCTTGCCCTTGGCTTTTTTCTTCCAAATCTCAGCTCATTCCAAACGGTAGCTTTTCCTGATGCTGTTCTTACCGCCCCAGAGCATGCTTCAGCGTTTGTCCTTGGCTGTGTGTCTGCCTTTTGTGTGTCTCCTTCCGACATCCCACTCAGACTCAGCTCCCTGTGCACCCGTGGCCCTGCCTTCCCCACTGCTTCCCTTGGGCTCAGGCGGGATGTGCAGTCAGGACAGCTGGTGGCATTTAACTTTTGCCCCATTGTGAGTAATGGAGCAGCCCTTCCGGAAGTCATCAGCTCTTCCTTGCTCCTCCACATAGGGTACTTCAATTGACACGTCTATTCCCAAGCTTACATACAGTGTTGCGAGTTATTTTTTTAGACAGCCTCTTTGCTTTAATAAAGAGCCTCTGTGTTTCAGCCTCATGAATATGTTTAAATTTCAAAGGACCTGGATCACAGAGATCTGCATCAGAGCCTCAGGCTGAGTAAACATTTTCCCTGCACACACTCATATATAAGACATAAGGCTTTACTTAAATACATAAACGTTGATGAGGAAGTGCAGGGACAGTGGCAGGAGCTTGCTCATTGTTCCTCCCTCAGTTCCCCATGGGTCATAGCCCAGGGCTGAGAACTCTCCATTGAGGAACCTGTGTGGTGACTGATTAAACTTTTTCCTTGCCTCAAGTGGAGTGTGTTTGTCTGTTTTCTGCCCACAGCCGAGTTCTTACTGGCTGCACTGGCTGCTGAGTTAGCATGCTGATTTCAGCTACTCAACTAAAACATACTTTACTTGAGTCTCATGGACACGGTGAGAAAGGAGAAAGGCAGGAGGAAGGGATTCTCAGGAGAAGGCCACTTGCCTACGGCTACCTTCCTCTCCATTAACAGATCTCATTAATTTGATTCTCCCATGTCAACCAGTCTCTGGGGCCAGTGTGTGGCCTGTATGAGGCCATGAGTATAAGGTGAGTCATGGCCAAGGAAACCAACATAGAACTTTCTCCTACAGGCCCCGTGGCAAAGATGGTAAGGCAGCAGGTCCTCTTGTAGGGAGCTGCTACCCTCCTTTCCCCCTGCTCTCATGTGCCTGGCCAAGAGAGAGTTGAATGAGTAGACTGAGTCCTCCCTGCTCCAGCAGCTGAGAGAATAGGAGGGGCCAGGAAAATGTCCTCCAGATGCCATACATGGTCACCCTCACTGCCGCTGCAGTGAGAGGACTGCTCCACCACTCACCACCAGTTCTGAAACTGCTGCCTCTTGTGAGACACAGTAACAGGCCAAAAACTCAGGGCAGAACAAAGAAAAATACCAGCCCATCTGTAGTGGATGCTGTATTGTGTCACCCTACAGGAATGAAGGGCTCCTCCCTATCCTCAGCCTCTGAGAGGCTCTTGGCAACGGCACTCAATTGTCAGGTCTCTTTGGGAGTTGCCTTGGCATATCCAAGGCAGGCAATGTCAAATGCCTCATTGATACAGGGATATAAAATCCCAGCCCTCTCAACTCGGTTCAGGACAACTCTGAAGAGTCCTAACAGCCTAGTGGCTCTTCATAGAGTGTGGCTTTGTGGAGGCAACCACCACACTCCATTATCTCCCTCTTCTCAACCCTGCTTTCTTCCCTTTTCCTCCAGGGATGGTCCGAAGAGAACTCCCTGATACACTTGTACAGGACACTCTCCAGCTTACTCTCCTTCCTGGGGATCCCACCTGCAACAATGCTCAAGGTGTCCAGAGTGAGGATGACCTATCAGACAAAGTGCACGCCTAGCCACAGAAGGCTGCTCTCTTAATCCTTCAATGTCTGATACAATTCAGCTGTGATATCATTGGGCCCTGGTCGTTGATTAAAAGGTAGTTTACTTTCTCTCTCTTCTGTCATAATAGGTCTTTTGAAGTGTTCCACTTCTTCTGAAGTCAATTGCAGAAACTTTTGTTTGCTAGAAAATCATCCATTTTTTCTAGATTTTAAAATTATTGCCAAAGTTACATATACTCTTCTCTTGTAAGTATTTTAATTTATCTTGTATCTGCGGCTGTGTCTGCTTTCAAATCCTTATCTCTGAGACTGAACAGAAAAACAGAGCACTTATTGGTAATCAAGAGCAGGACACACCCAAAAAGACTTTCAAAAGCTAAAGTGTGGATTTCCCAACTACAAAACATAACAAGTGAAGGAAAGAAAAATGTGGCTACTGTTGAGACCTGAATTAGAGTCAAGTGGAAGTAATATATGCCAACACGCAGAGCAAAACTATAAGATGATGAAAATGATGAAAAACAAGTTGGGGAATAGATGCATGAACCTAACATTCAAGTATTGAGGCTCCAGAAGGAAAAAAAAGGGGGACTATATAGCAAAAAGATAATAATTCAGTAACAGGAGAAAAATCTGAATGGAGAAGAATGGATTCTCTGGAAATGTGAAATATTAATCTTCTGGAAATTGAAGGGCGATATTTCAAGGGAAATTATTACAATAGCCAAAAACTAATAGCAGGAAACCATTTCAGCAACACAATTTCAGCAGGGGCAGTGGGAGGGGGAGGAGGTTGGAGACATTCCAAATGTCCGTCTCAGGACTGAGAGAAGGAGGGATGAAGGGAAGGATAACAGAGGAAGGTGTTCTAGTGCTCTTATCTTATGCGGGGAGGAAGGGGAGAAAGCTGTGGAAATGTCTCACCCCATGAAATAGTTGGTATCTTGTTTCAAAGAACAATAGAGAAATATGTGTTCGATTGTGAGTACAAGGAAATAGAAACCATTAATAAAATGTAACAGTTTTGTTAGACCCTACACATTAAAAGATGAGTAACAATTTGACCAAACCAATGAAAATAAGGGGGAAAAAGCAATTTAAAATAAAGTACAAATATAAAACAATAGGAAACAGAAAAGACAGGCATGCACATTATTAAACATTTAATTATTAAATATGTGAACAAACTGAATCATCTCATCAAAAGATACAGCTTGTCAGAGAGGGTTAAAAACCAAAAGCAGGCTGGGCATAGTGGCTCACACTTAAATCAGCATTTTGGGAGGCTGAGGTGGGAGCATTCCCTAAAGCCAGAAGTTCAAAACCATCCTGGGTAACACAGTGAGACCCCATCTCTACAAAAATAAAATAATTAGCTGGGTGCAGTGGCACATGCCTGTAGTCCCAGCTACTCAGGATGCTGAGGCAGGAAGATCACTTGAGCCCAGGAGTTTGAGGCTGCAGTGAGCTACGATGCAGTTTCATTGCACTCCAACTTGGGCAAGAAAGTGAGACCCTGTTTCAAAAAGAGAAAAGAAAACCTACAACATTTATACCCTTAGAATAAATACACTTAAAATAAATTGGTAACAAGGGATTCAAATTATAGGGATAAAAGGAGGGATACCAGGCAAATTGCAAACAAATATAAAAGAAGATTGGCAATATTTAATATTAAATAAGATAGAATTTAAGATTGTATACTAAACAGGATAAAAAAGTGACATTGAATAACAACACATTGTACAATTTATGAAAATATTTCAAAAACTGTATGTGCAAAACAACATATAAGCTAAACATATAAAGCTAAAGCTTTTAGAAATATAAGAATAAGCCACGCATGGTGGCTCATGCCTGTAATCCCAGCATTTTGGGAGGCCTAGGTGGGTGGATCGCCTGAGGTCAGGAATTCGAGACCAGCCTGACCAACATAGTGAAACCCCGTCTCTACTAAAAATGCAAAAAATTGGCTGGGCGTGCTGTTGGGCACCTATAATCCCAGCTACTGTGGAGGCTGAGGCAGGAGAATCACTTGAACCCGGGAGGTGGAGGTTGCAGTAAGCCAAGATTGCGCCACTGCACTCCAGCCTGGTGGCAAGAGTGATACTCCATCTCAAAATAAGAAAAGGGAAGAAATATAAGAATAGCTTGATTTATAAAATTATACAGAAAAATTTTCAGAAAATGTATTCAAAATATTATATCTAATAAATTAAATTAAATATGGACACATACGAATTTTAAAAAATCAATCTTGACTTCATATATATGATCTATAATTGCTTTGACTTTGTTACATAATAAAATATAAATGCAGCATAAACAAATCATATAAAATATTGACACTATTTCCCCAAAAGAAACGTTTTGAATATTCTATAATCTAGAGATTCATATAAAATAGAAAATTTTTTCATTTTTTATATATATATATATATATATATATATATTATTTTTTTTTTTTTTTTTTTTTTTTCTGAGACAGAGTCTTGTTCTCGTCGCCCAGGTGGGAGTGCAGTGGCGCGATATCAGCTCACTGCAACCTCTGCTTCCTCAGTTCAAGCAATTGTCCTGCTCAGCCTCCCAAGTAGCTGGGATTACAAGCACACACCACCATGCCCAGCTAATTTTTGTATTTTTAGTAGAGATGGGGTTTTGCCATATTGACTAGGCTGGTCTTGAACCCCTGACCTCAGGTGATCCACCCACCTTGGTCTCCCAAAGTGCTGTGACTACAGGCATGAGCCAATGTGCCCAGCCTTTTTTATTATATGCCAATAAAATTAGAAATAACAAAAAGACAGTTAAAAATATTAACCACTTACATAAACTAACACATAAAATCCTAGAAAATCCTTGGATAGAAAAAGAAATAAAAAAGGAAATTACAAATTCTGTGGAAGTCAGTAAAAAGAACATTTCCATGGGTCACAAAAAAACCATACCAGCAAAAATTAATAGCCTTAAATACCTTTACTACCTAAAATTAAAATTAAGGCAATTTAGAATTTAAGAAATTAAATTAAGCAAAAGAAACCAAAAATCTAGGAATACACAACTCATTAATATAAACTTTGAAATTAAAGAACAAAAAAATTCAAAAAGGAAAAGAAAAAACAGATCTAAAATCAGGTACTTTGAAAATATTGATAACATAAATAAATCCTCACAAGCTGAATTAAGGAAAAGTGAAAGAGATTAGTAATGTGAAAGTAAATATAAATACACATACAAAATAAATTAAAATACTTTCAAGAAATTAATATATACAACCTAGGGGCAATAATGTAAAACTCTAGAAGAAATGGATGGATTTCTAACAAACACAAGTACCAAAATTGACCTCAGAAGGAGTGGAACATTTATATAGCAATTATCACAGAAGAGTTAAGAAAGCAGAAATTTCTGGTTCCAAAATGGCAGCATAGAGCAAGGTGGTTTAACTCCCCTCCCAGAAAAACTAAAACAAATACACAGCACCAAGATTATCACCAGCAATATCCCAAATCTCAAATATAAGAAGGAGACAGTTTCTGAGGCCACAAAGAAGTAAAATAAATAAATAAATAAAAATAAGCAGATAGGAAAAGAACCAGACTTTCATGTCTTTAAAACCCTTCTCCCCAGTCTGCCCAACTCACAGTTTCTACCCTGGAAAAAGTTAGATTGAGGCAGAAACCAAGCTTCCCCATCATCTTGAGTTCCCTAGCAAGAGACACGTCTCAATCTCAACACACAGACAGCATCAGAAATGCCTGAAGGGAGAAATATCCCTGAGGACAGTCACAGACAAAGGAGGGAGGCAAGACTACCTTCTCCAGCCCTGAAAACTCTGTTCTATAACTCAGCCAAAGGAGACATCAAATTAGAGTGGCTGTTCAACAGTGCCACACTACAGGAAGTTTCTTCCACAGGTCCCTAGGGCATGAATCCTTAACCAGCCTTCCCACACTACTGGGATATCCCCTTTGGAACCTCCCTTATCTGGGATGGTTTACTAGAACCAAGCAAGCCAGGGCTTAAAGTGCTATTTAGTGCCAAAATGGCATCAGAAACCTAGTGGGGAAAAAGGAAGGAAGGAAGGAGAAAAAAATAAAGAAAGAGAGAAAGAAAGAAGAAAAGAAAAGAAAAGAAACAGAAAGAGAAAAGAAAAGAAGAGAAAGAAAATAAGGGGGCTTTTCCAAGATGGCCGAACAGGAACAGCTCTGGTCTGCAGCTCCCAGTGTGATTGATGCAGAAGATGGGTGATTTCTGCATTTCCAACTGAGGTACCTGGTTCATCTCACTGGGAATGTTTGGACAGTGGGTGTAGCTCTCAGAGGGCGAGCTGAAGCAGTGCGGGGAAGTGCAAGGGTTTCCTTGCTAGCCAAAGAAAGCCATGACAGACTACCTGGAAAAAGGGGACACTCTCACCCAAATGCTGTGCTTTTCCCAAGGTCTTAGCAACCGGCAAACAAGGTGATTCTCTGTCGTGGCTGGCTTGGCGACTCTCACACCCATGGAGCCTTGCTCACTGCTAGCACAGCAGTCTGAGATCGATCTGCAAGATGGCAGCCTGGCTAGGGGAAGGGCGTCTGCCATAGCTGAGGCTTGAGTAGGTAAACAAAGCGGCCAGGAAGCTCGAACTGGGTAGAGCCCACTGCAGCTCAACAAGGCCTACTGCCTCTAGACTCCACCTCTGTGGGCAGGACATAGCTGAACAATAGGCAGCAGACAACTTCTGCAGACTCAAATGTCCCTGACAGCTCTGAAAAGAGCAGTGGTTCTCCCAGCACAGTGTTTGAGCTCTGAGAATGGACAGACTGCCTCCTCAAGTGGGTCTCTGACCCCCATGTAGCCTAACTAGAAGGCACCTCCAAGTAGGGACTGACAGATACCTCATATAGGCAGCTGCCTTCTGGAACAAAGCTTCCACAGGAAGGATCAGGCAACTATATTTGTTGTTCTGCAATATTTGCTACACTGCAGCCTCTGCTGGTGATACCCAGGCAAACGGGGTCTGGAGTGGAACTCCAGCAAATTCCAACAGACCTGCAGCTGAGGGACCTGACTGTTAGAAGGAAAACTAACAAACAGAAAGGAATAACATCAACATCAACAGAAAGTTCATCTATACCAAAACCCCATCTGTAGGTCACCAACATCAAAGACCAAAGGTAGATAAAACCACAAAGATAGGGAGAAACCAGAGCAGAAAAATTGAAAATTCTAAAAATCAGAGCACCTCTTCTCCTCCAAAGGATCACAGCTCCTTGACAGCAACAGAACAAAGCTGGACAGAGAATGACTTTGATGAGTTGACAGAAGTAAGCTCCAGAAGGTTGGTAATAACAAATTTCTCCAAGCTAAAGGAGGAAGTTTGAACCCATCGCAAGGAAGCTGAAAACCTTGAAAAAAGATTAAATGAATGGTTAACTGGAATAAATAGTGTGGAGAAGATCTTAAATGACCTGATGGAGCTGAAAACCATGGCGCGAAAACTATGTGATGCATGCACAAGCTTCAGTAGCCTATTTGATCAAGTGGAAGAAAGGATATCAGTGATTAAAGATCAAATTAATGAAATAAAGTGAGAATTCAAAGTTAAGGATACAAGAGTAAAAAGAAATGAACAAAGCCTCCAAGAAATATGGGACTATTTGAAAAGACCAAATCTACGTTTGATTGGTGTACCTGAAACTGAAGAGGAGAATGGAAGCAAGTTGTAAAACACTCTTCAGGATATTATCCAGGAGAACTTCCCCAACCTAGCAAGGCAGGCCAACATTCAAATTCAGGAAATACAGAGAACACCAAAAAGATACCTCTTGAGAAGAGCAACCCCAAGACACATAATTGTCAGATTCACCAAGGTTGAAATGAAGGAAAAAGTGTTAAGGGCAGTCAGAGAAAAAGGTCCGGTTACCCACAAAGGGAAGCCCATCAGACTAACAGCAGATCTCTCAGCAGAAACCCTACAAGCCAAAAGAGAGTGGGGAGCCAATATTCAACATGCCTAAAGAAAAGAATTTTCAACCCAGAATTTCATATCCAGCCAAACTAAGCTTCATAAGTGAGGGAGAAATAAAATCCTTTAAAGACAAGCAAATGCTGAGAGATTTTGTCACCACCAGGCCTGCCTTACAAGAGCTCCTGAAGGAAGCACTAAACATGGAAAGAAACAACCAGTACCAGCCACTGCAAAAACAGGTAGAATTGTAAAGACCACAGATGCTATGACGAAACTGCATCATTTAATGGGCAAAATAACCAGTGAACACCACAATAACAGGATCAAATTTACACATAACAATATTAACCTTAAATGTAAACAGGCTAAATGCCCCAATTAAAAGACACTGACAAGCAAATTGGATAAAGTCAAGACCCATCAGTGTGCTGTATTCAAGAGACCCATCTCACGTACAGAGATACACATAGGCTCAAAATAAAGGGATGAAGAAAATCTACCAAGTAAAATGGAAAAACAGAAAAAGCAGGGGTTGCAATCTTAGTCTCTCATAAAACAAAATTTAAAGCAGCAAAGATCAAAAGAGACAAAGAAAGCCATTACATAATGGTAAAGGAATCAATTCAACAAAAAGAGGTAACTATCCTAAATATATATACACCCAATACAGGAGCACCCAGATTCATAAAGTAAGTCCTTAGAGACCTACAAAGAGACTTAGACTCCCACATAATAATAATGGGAGACTTTAAAACCCCACTGTCAATATTAGACAGATCAATGAGACAGAAGGTTAACAAGGATATCCAGGACCTGAACTCAGCTCTGCAACAAGCAGACCTAATAGATATCTACAGAACTCTCCACTCCAAATCAATAGAATATACATTCTTCTCAGCACCACATCACACTTATTCTAAAATTGAACACATAATTGGAAGTAAAGCACTCATCAGCAAATGTAAAAGAAGAGAAATCACCACAAACTGTCTCTCAGACCACAATGCAATCAAATTAGAACTCAGGATTAAGAAACTCACTTAGAACCGCACAACTACATGGAAACTAAACAACTTGCTCTGGAATGACTACTGCGTAAATAAAGAAATGAAGGCAGAAATAAAGATGTTCTTTGAAACCAACGAGAACAAAGATACAACATACCAGAATCTCTGGGACATATTTAAAGCAGTGTGTAGAGGGAAATTTGTAGCACTAAAAGCCCACAAGAGAAAGCAGAAAAGATCTAAAATTGACACCCTAACATCGCAATTAAAAGAACTAGAGAAGCAAGAGCAAACACATTCAAAAGCTAGCAGAAGGCAAGAAATAACTAAGATCAGAGCAGAACCGAAAGAGATAGAGACATAATAAAACCCTTCAAAAAAATCAATGAATTGAGGAGTTGGTTTTCTGAAAAGATCAACAAAATTGACAGGCCTCTAGCAAGACTAATAAAGAAGAAAAGAGAGAAGAGACAAATAGATACAATAAGAAATGATAAAGGGGATGTCACCACCAATCCCACAGAAATACAAACTACCATCAGAGAATACTGTAAACACCTCTATGCAAATAAACTAGAAAATCTAGAAGAAATTGATAAATTCCTGGACACATACACTCTCCCAAGACTAAACTAGGAAGAAGCTGAGTCTCTGAATACACCAGTAACAGGCTCTGAAATTGAGGCAATAATTAATAGCCTACCAATCAAAAAAAGTCCAGGACCAGATGGATTCACAGCCAAATTCTACCAGTGGTACAAAGAGGAGCTGGTATTATTCCTTCTGAAATTATTCCAATCAATAGAAAAAGAGGGAATCTTCCCTAACTGATTTTATGAGGCCAACATCATCCTGATACCAAAGCCTGGCAGAGACACAACAAAAAAAGAGAATTTTAGATCAATATCCCTGATGAACATTGACACAAAAGTCCTCAGTAAAATACTGGCAAATCCAGCAGCACTTCAAAAAGCTTATCCACCACAATCAAGTCATCTTCATCCCTGGAATGCAAGGCTGGTTCAACATCCACAAATCAATAAACGTAATCCACCACATAAACAGAACCAGTGACAAAAACCACATGAATATCTCAATAGCTGCAGAAAAGGCATTCGACAAAATTCAACAGCCCTTCATGCTAAAAACTCCCAATAAACTAGATGCTGATGGAACGTATCTCAAAATAATAAGAGCTATTTATGACAAACCCGCATCAAATATCATACTGAATGGGCAAAAATTGGAAGCATTCCCTTTGAAAACTGGCACAAGACAGGGATGCCCTCTATCACCACTCCTATTTAACATAGTGTTGGAAGTTCTGGCCAGGGAAATTAGGCAAGAGAAAGATAAAAAGGGTATTCAATTAGGAAAAGAGGAAGTCAGATTGCCCTGTTTGCAGATGACATGATTTCATATTTAGAAAACCCCATCATCTCAGCCCAAAATCTCTGTAAGCTGATAAGCAACTTCAGCAAAGTCTCAGGATACATAATCAATGTGCAAAAATCACAAGCATTCCTGTACACCATTAACAGACAAATGGAGAGTCAAATCATGAGTGAACTCCCATTCACAACTGCTTCAAAGAGAATAAAGTACCTAGGAATTCAACTTACAAGGGATGTGAAGGACCTCTTCAAGGAGAACTACAAACCACTGCTCAATGAAATAAAAGAGGACACAAAGAAAAGGAATAATATTCCATGCTCATATATAGGAAGAATCAATATCATGAAAATGGCCATACTACCCAAGGTAATTTATAGATTCAATGTCATCCCCATCAAGCTACCAATGACTTTCTTCACAGAACTGGAAAAAAATACTTTAAAGTTCATATGGAACCAAAAAAAAGCCTGCATTGCCAAGACAATCTTAAGCAAAAAGAACAAAGCTGGAGGCATCACGCTACCTGACTTCAAACTATACTACAAGGCTAAAGTAACCCAAAAAGCATGGTACTGGTACCAAAACAGAGATATAGACCAATGTAACAGAACAGAGGCCTCAGAAACAACACCACATGACTACAACCATCTGATCTTTAACAAACCTGACAAAAACAACAAATGGGGAAAGGATTCCCTATTCAATCAGCAGTTCTGGGAAAACAGGCTAGCCATATGTAGAAAGCTGAAACTGGATCCCTTCCTTATACCTTATACAAAAATTAATTCAAGATGGACTAAAGACTTAAGTGTTAGACATAAAACCATAAAAACCCTAGAAGAAAACCTAAGCAATACCATTCAGGCCATAGGCATGGGCAAGGACTTCATGACTCAAACACAAAAAGCAATGGCAACAAAAGCCAAAATAGACAAATGAGATCTAATTAAACTAAAGAGCTTCTGCACAGCAAAAGAAACTACCATCAGAGTGAACAGGCAACCTACCGAATGGGAGAAATTTTTTGCAATCTACCCATCTGACAAAAGACTAATATCCAGAATGTACAAAGAACTCAAACAAATCTACAAGAAAAAAAAACAAACAACCCCATCAAAAAGTGGGCAAAAGATATGAACAGACACTTATCAAAAGAAAACATCTATGCAGCCAATAGACACATGAAAAAATGCTCATCATCACTGGTCATCAGAGAAATGCAAATCAAAACCACAGTGTGATATCACCTCATGCCAATTAGAATGACAATCATTAAAAAGTCAGGAAACAACAGATGCTGGAGAGGATGTGGGGAAATAGGAATGCTCTCACACTGTTGGTGGGAGAGTAAATTAGTTCAACCATTGTGGAAGACAGTGTGGTGATTCCTCAAGGATCTAGAACTAGAATTACCATTTGACCTAGCGATTCCATTACTGGGGATATACCCAAAGGATTATAAATCATGCTACTATAAAGACACATGCACACGTATGTTTATTGCAGAACTATTCACAATAGCAAAGATTTGGAACCAACCCAAATGTCCATCAATGATAGACTGGATTAAGAAAATGTGGCACATATACACCATGGAATACTATGCCAGCATAAAAAAGGATGAGTTCATGTCCTTTGCAGGGACATGGATGAAGCTGGAAACCATAATTCTGAGCAAACTATCACAAGGACAGAAAACTAAATACCACATGTTCTCACTCATAGGTGGGAATTGACCGATGAGATCACTTGGACACAGGGCAGGGAACATCCCACAGTGGGGTCTGTTGTGGGGTCAGGGGCTGGGGGAGGAATAGCATTAGGAGAAATACCTAATGTAAATGATGAGTTGATGGGTGCCACAAACCAACATGGCACATGTATATCTATGTATCAAACCTGCATGTTGTGCACATGTGCCCTAGAACTTAAAGTAAAACAACAGCAAAAACGAAAATTAACAGATGTATTACAAGTCACAAAGAATCTCTAAGCAAATATACCTAAGAGAAAAATCAGAATAAGCCAGACAGGGAAGACTAGAATACATAATCCTTCAGTGTAACTCAGTTATTTCCAAGACAACACAGAAAGACAATTCGAAAATTTATTAGAGAAATTTAACAAGGAGAATAAAATACTTAAAAAATCAAATAGAACCCTTGGAACTGACAAAGAGTTTTGCTGAACTGAAGAATTCATTAGAGACTCTCAACAGTGGAATAGATAAAATAGAGGAAAGAACCAGAAAACTCAAAGATAGGCTATTTGAAAATACAGTTGGAGTAGAAAAAAGAAAAAAAAGAATAAAAAATATGAAGGTCACCTACAAGGTACAGAGAATTACCTCAAAAGAACAAATGTAAGAATTATTGTTGTTCAAGATGGAGTAGGGCAAGAGCAAGGGGAAGAAAGGTTATTAAAAAAAAAAAAAAAAAAACAGAAAACTTTTCAAAACTTGAGAAAGGGAGAAATATCCAGCTATAGGAAAGTCAGAGAAAACCAAACAGATTCAAGCCAGATAATACTACCCCACAAGCATATAATAAACTCTCAAAGGTCAAGGATGAAGAGATCTTAAAAGTAGAATGAGAAAATAAGTCAATAACATATGAAGGATCGCCAATTCATTAGGCAACAGATTTCTCAATGGAAATCATACAGGGCAGGAATAGGATGACATTTTCAAAGTGCTGAAACTAAAAAACAAAACAATGAAAAACTGCCATCCGAGAATACTGTGTCCAGCAAAGTTATCCTTCAAATATGAAGGAAAGATAAAACTTTCCCAGACAAAAAGCTGAGAAAATTCACCACCACCAGATCTGCCTTACAAGAATTGCAAAAGGAAGTCTACAATCTGAAAGAAAATCTTGTCAGACACCAGACCTGTCTTACAAGGATTGCAAAAGGAAGTCTACAATCTGGAAAAAAAAAAAAAAAAAAAAAACTAACACGCAAAAAGAAAACATGTAAAGTGTAAACTGGCTGGTAAAATTAAGTACACAGACAAACCTAGAATATTCTAATACTGCAATTGTGGTGGGCAATTCACTCACAACTCTACTATGAAGTTTTTTTTTTTTTTAAGTGAAAACAAGTTTATTAAGAAAGTAAAGGAATGAAAATGTGGTGTCTACTCCATAGGCAGAGCAGCCCTACTATGAAGATTAAAAGATGAAGCTATCAAAAATTATAATAGATATAGCAACCTGTTAAGAGACAGGCAATATGAAAAATATGTAAACTGAGACAACACAGTCAAAATGTTTTGGGGGTAATTAAAATGTCAAGTTTTAAAATTATTTCTTTGTTTCTATTCTTTTAATTGTGATCTAAAATAAGTTGTCATCACTTTAAAATAACTTGTTATATCTATAAGATGTGTTGTGTAAGCCTCACGGTAACAATGATGCAAAAACCAATAAGAGATTCACTAGAAACAAAAGCAATGAATTAAAACATACTACCAGAGAAAATCACTTAAACACAAAAAAAAAGACAGTAAGAAAGGAAAAAAGGAAGAGAGGACTTACAAAACAACCAGAAAGCAAGCAACAACATTAGCTTAGTAAATCCTCACTCATTAAAAAAATGAATCAATGAAAATTGATACAATTTTTCAATTAAAAGGTATAGAGTGGCTGAGTGCGTAAAGAAAAAGAACTAACTCTATGCTACCTACAAGAAACCTACTTCACCTATAAAGACATATATAGGCTGAAGGTGAAGGAGTGAAAAAAAAAATTCCAGGCAGTCGAAAACCAGAAAAAGAGCAGGAATACCTACACTTTTTAGATAAAATAGACTACAAATGGGATTACATCAAGTTAAAACGCTTCTGCATAGCAAAGGAAACAATCATCCTAATGAAGACACAACCCACAGAAATAAGGGTAAATATTTGCAAACTAGCCGTGTGACAAGAGATTTTTTTCTCTCTTCCTGTGACAGATTATGACGAGAGATTAATAACCAGAATACATGAGAAGCTCAAATAACTTAACAGCAAAAACAAGCAAATAATTTGATTTAACAATGGACAAAAAGATCTGACTAGATATTTATCAAAAGAAAGCACACAAACAATCAACAGGTATATGGAAAAAAATGTTCAACATCATTAATCATAAGATAAATGTAAATCAAAATCACAATTATCTCACTCCAGCTTAAATGGCTTTTATCCAAAAGAAAGGGAATAACAGATGTGGGTGTGGATGTGGAAAAAGGAGAACACTCATATACTGTTGATGGGAATATAAATTAGTACAGTCACCATAGAAAACTATTTGGAGGTTCCTCAAAAACCTAAAAATGGAACTACCATATGATCTAGAAATTCCACTTGGGTATATATCCAAAAGAAAGGAAATAAATATGTCAAAGAGTATTTGCAGTACACTCCCATGTTTACTGCATCACTAGTCACAATAGCCAAAATATGGCATCAACCTGAGTGCCCATCAAGGGATGAACTGATAAAGAAAATGTGGTGTACATGCACAATGGAATATTATTCAGCTGTAAAAAGAATAAATCTTGCCATTTGCAGCAACATGGATGGAACTGTAGTTCATTATGTTAAGTGAAATAAGTCAAGCACAGAAAGACAAGTATCACATGTTCTCACTCATTTATGGAAGCTAAACATGCATGTCTCATGAAGATAAAGTGTAGATTGGTGGTTACCAGAAGTAGCAAGGGTAGGAGAGAAGGGAAGGGTGAAGAGAGATTGATTAATTGATGCAAACATACAGTTTGATGGAAATTTGATAGAAGCAATAAAACCCAGTGTGATGGTTAATATTGAGTGTCAACTTGACTGGATTAAAGGATGCAAAGTATTGTTCCTGGATGTGTCTGTGAGGGTGTTATCGAAGGAGATTAACATTTGAGTCAGTGGACTGGGAAAGGCAGACTCACCCTCAATCTGGGTGGCACAATCTAAACAGCTGCCAGTACAGCCAGAATAAAAGCAGGCAGAAGAACGTGAAAAGACTGGACCGGCTTACTCTCCCAGTCTACATCTTTCACCTGTTGTGGATCTTTCCTACCATCGAACATCAGACTCCAGGTTCTTCAGCTTTGGGACTTGGACTGGCTTCCTTGCTCCTCAGCTTGCAGACAGCCTATTGTGGGACCTTGTGATCTTGTGTGAGCCAATGCCACTTAATAAATCCCCCTATGTATGTGTGTGTGTGTGTGTGTGTGTGTGTATACATATAATATATACATACATATATACATATATATATATGTATATCCTATTAGTTCTGTCTCTCTAGAGAACCCTAACACACCTAGAGTTTGATAGATGAGTAGCGTGGCTATAGTTTAATCTATTGTATATTTCAAAATAACTAGAAGATAAAAATTTGAATGTTTCTAGCATAAATAAAAGACAAATGTTTACGATGATGGATATTCCAAATATGATCTTTACAAATTACATTGTGTTAAATTATCAGATTGCCAAAATATATGTACATCTATTATGTGTCAATTTTTTAAATATAAAAGGAAGAGTTGGAAAATGATTAGAGAGCTACTATAAATAATTAGGGCCCACTGGAATCACAGTTGGCTGTTTTGTTTTGTTTTGCTTTGTTTTGTTTTTGAGACAGAGTCTCCCTCTGTTGCCTAGGCTGGAGTACGATGGCATGATCTTGGTCACTGCAACCTCTACCTCCTGGGTTCAAGCAATTTTCATGCCTCAGCTTCCCAGGTAGCTGAGATTAAAGGCATACACCACCACACCTAGCTATTTTTTTTTTTTGTATTTTTACTAGAGATGGAGTTTCACCATGTTGCCCAGGCTGGTCTCGAACTCCTGAGCTCAGGCAATCCACCCACCTCAATCTCCCAAAGTGGTAGGATTACAGACATGAGCCACCATGCCTGACCTGGTTAGGTTTTATTTAATATTTAAAGAGCAGATAAATCCGATGTCAGGTAAACTAATTTAGGTCTTATGAAAATATGGAAAGGTGGCTTGATTTATTTTATGAAGTCAGTATAACTGTAATGTCAAAAACTAAAAAGGAGATTATTTTAATAAGGAATAGGCTAATTTCTCATGTTTATAAATGTAAACATTCTAACTAAACTATTACTGAGTAGATCCAATGATATTTAAACTAAAAATATTTCATAAAGCAGAGTTTATTGAAGAAATGCAGACTAACTCAGTATCTGGAATTCTATCAACATAATCCAGTGTATTAACACACTAAAGAAAAAATATATATTCCATCAATAAATGCTGAAAGAACATTTGCTATGTCTATAGCCATTCCTAGTTAAAACTTAAATAAAACAGTAAAAGATTACTTAAATATAAATATAATATAAAAGGTGAATATAACAATTAAATATTAGGCAAATTGATAAAAGTTCAACAAACAATAGAAAAATAAGCAAAGAAGTGGAGAAGACAATCCACAGGACAGTAGAATTAAGTGCCTAAAAAAACATACAATATACCTAAATTCTGAAGGAGTCAGAGGAACATAAATTAAACTAACAATATAACAAAAAAAAAAACAAATATTATTCTAGATGCCAAATTCCTAAAAATATTAAACTTAGAAATCAGAAACCAGACAGGAATGCTTGTTCTCATAGTGGTTATTCAACTATTTCGTTCTGGTAAACACAGTGAGCTTAAAAAAATGGAATACACATTAGAAAAGAAAAGATAAAAAATGTTCTTTTTTTTTTTTTTTTTTTTCTAAGACTATTACATTTCTAGAAACTCAATAGATTCTAGAAAAAAATATTCTTAGACTGTATAAGATAATTTGGTAAAACCTTACAGGTTGTAGAATGTAAGGTAAATATACAAAAAATCAGTAGCTTTTTTTCTATTCCAACAATGAACATGCCAAAAAAAAAAAAAATGAGAAAAAGCATCCTACACACAAATTAGAAAATGCTTAGGAATGAAGTTAACAAGAAAGGCATGAGTCTTATGTGAAACAAATCATAACATGTTATTTAAATTTTTGTTACTCTAGTTACAAAAATAAATTTCAGGTGGCTTAAAACCTAAAATGTGAAAAAAAAATTACTTAAAAATATCTAAGAATCTACACATTTGGAAGGAACAAACACCTTCCAAACGGAGACTGGAAAACCAGAGGCTTTAAAAGCACAGCACAGCAGAGCAATTACAAATTTATGAACACAAGAGATACCATAGAGTAAGTCAATAGACATAAAATAGATTTTGGGAAATACTTGCTATGTAGTGGATAGAGAGAGTTAAATCCATATGTACAGCAAATTGTACAAATTGATAAGAATTGGACAATTAGAGGAAAAATAAGCAAAGAAATTGAGAAGACAATTCATAAAAGAGCAGATTTAAATGATCAACAAACATAAAAATATACCTAAATTCTGAAGGAGTCAGGGGGATGTAAATTAAACTTACAATGATAATTCACTTTATGCCTATTAAGTATGCAAAAATTAAAAGACTGGGACTATTTACTGCATGCTTGAATGTGGAAATCTTAATTATTATGACCATTTTGGGAAAAAGATGTGGCAACATCTATTAATATTAAGATATTAAAATTAAGAGCAATCTCATTTATCATAATTTATAACACAGAAATAAAAACACCAATATATAAGAATATATATGCAAGAATATTTATTTACTATAGCAGAAAAATGTAAATGCCTATCAATTCAAAATAGTTGAATAAATTATGGCACATTAAATTATATTATAGACTATTATCATAATAGCCTATTTTTAAAAATAATTTATATTTATTAATTTGTACTTATAATTATGGCACTATTATATAGATATATACAATTGTTTGACTACAAACAGTAGAGAGAATGTCAGTATCTTAATAGCACTTATATCTTAATTTAGTTTCCTAGTTAATTTTAGTCACTTAATTTTGTACAGTTGTGAGTCATAAAAGATCATTATATTGGGCCAGGCATGGTGGCACATGCCTATAATCCCAGCACTTTTTGAGGTTGAGAAGGAGGGATCACCTGAGGTCAGGAGTTCAAGAGCAGCCTGTGTAACATAGCAAGACCCTGACTCTTACAAAGAATGTTTTTTATTAGTTAGTTAGTTAGCTAGTTAGTTAGTGAGTTAGTTTTAATTAGCTGGGTGTGGTGGCTTGTGCAAGTAGTCCTAGGGATTCAGGAAGCTTAGGCAGGACATCTCTTGAGCCCAGCACTTTGAGGTTCTGGTGAGCTAGGATCACACTGCTGCACTTGAGCCTGTGCAACACAGCAAGATCTTGTCTCTAAAAACAATAATATAATAATAATTGTATTGCTTCCATTTAATTATTTAAGTGTTCTATTCCAAAATTGTGTGTGTGTTTACGGTGCTTTAATTATGAGTGCCCCCTCTGATCCTGTGCATTTATTTTTTTGAAAAAACTTTTTATCCTGAAATAATTATAGAAGGATATGAAAACAGAGATCCCATGTACTCTTCATACAGTTTATCCCAATGGTAACATCTTCCATAATTATGGTACCATGTCAAATCTAGGAAGCTGACAGATACAATTCAGGCATCCTTTTTCAGAATTTCACCCATTGTACATGCACTCATTTGTGTATTTAGTTCTAGGCAATTTTATGATGTTTAGATTTGTGTGATCCACCCTAACCCAGTTAAGATACGGAGCAGTTCCCTCACAAGGATTCTTCATGCCATTCTTTTATAACCAAAGCCACCTCCTTCCTTAACCCCTGGCAACCACTAATGTGTTCTCTATTGCTATAATTTTATCATTTCAATGATATTATATAAATGGAACTACACAATGTAATCTTTTGAGATTGGCTTTCTTTACTTAGTACAATTCCCTTGAGATCAATCCAACATGTGTGCACAACAACTTGTTCCTTTTTATGGATTTGTTGTTTTGTTGTTTGTTTTTTTTTTTTTACTTTATATCTGGGTATTTTATACAGAGATGTAACAGTGCCTAGTAACATTACTTCAAAATATGTAAAGCAAAAATACAAAAAACAGATGGAGAATTTTATGAAAATCATAGTCTTAATCCAGAAAAAAGATAGCAGATTTTTATATAAATATATTCTTTTTTAAAAATGGAAAATAATTGTACATATTTATTGGGTATGTGATATTTTGACACATGCATATAACTATAATGACAAAATCAGGGAAATTAGGATATCTATGACCTCAAACTTTGATCATTTCTTTGTGTTGGAAACATTTCAAATCTTCCTTTCTGTTTTAAAATATACAATAAATTATTGTTAATTATAGCCACCCTACAATGTAATTGAACATTAAAACATTCCTTCGATCTAACTGTATTTTATTATAATGCTGTGTCTTGAGTCTATTCATTTATTTTGTAAAAATAAATTTTATAGCACATATTTGAAGTTTACAACGTGATGTTATGGGATACATACAAAACACGGTTACTGTAATAAAGAAGATCAACATATCTATCATTTCACAATTACTTTTTGTGTGTGTGAAAAGAGTATCCAAAATCTACTTATTTAACAAAAATCCCGAATATAATACAATTTTATTAACTTTAGTCCTCATGTAATACATTACATCTCTGGACTTGTTCATCTTACGTATCTGCTATTGTGTGTCTTTTGACCTACACTTCCCCATTTTCTCTCCCCTCACCACCTCTGGTAACCACTATTTCATTTTCTGTCTCTGTGTATTTGAGCGCGCGTGCGCGCGCGCGCGCGCGCGTGTGTGTGTGTGTGTGTGTGTGTGTGTATTTCACATATAACTAAAATCATTCAATATTTTTCCTTCTGTGCCTGGCTTATTTCACTTAGCACAGTACCCTCCAGGTCTATCCATGCTGTGGTAAATGGCAAAAACCTCTTATTTTCAAGTCTGAATAGTATTCCATTGTGTGTGTGTGTGCGTGTGTGTGTGTGTGTGTGTAAACACCACATTTTTAATCCATTTGTCCATTCATGGGCATTTAAGTTGGTTCCATAGCTTTCTTGGCTATTGTGAATACTGTTGCGATGAAAATGGGAGTTCAGATATCTTTACAAGGGTGATGATTTTATCTCCTTTGGGTATGTATCCAGGAGTGGCATTGCTGGGTCATGTAGTACTATTTTTAATTTCTTTAAGAATCTCCATTCCGTTTTCCATAATAGCTGGAAATGTATCAGTCTTCTGTATCAGTCTCCTCTCCCATCAACAATGTACTAAGGTCCTCTTTTCTCCACACCCTCATCTGTCATCTCTTGCCCTTTGATAGTAACTATCTTTACAGGTGTGAGGTGATGACTCACAATGGTTTTAGTTTGCATTTTCCTTATGATTATTGATACTGAGCACCTTTGTATATACCTATTGGCCATTCTTATGTCTTCTTTGGAGAAATGTCTATTCAGGTCTTTTGTTCACTTTTCAATTGGGTTATCTGCTTTTCTGCTATTGAGTTGCAAGAGTTCTTTATAAATTTTAGATTTCAACCTCTTAACAGATACATGGTTTGCAATTATTTTTTCCCAGTCCATAGGTTGCCTTTTTTTTGTCAGTTGTTTACTTTGCTGTACAGAAGCTTTTTAGTTTAATGTTGTTCTATTTATTTGTTTTTGTTTTTGTAGCCTGTGTGTTTGGTGTGATAACCAAAAAAAAAAAAAAATTGCCAAGACCAATGTGAAATAGTTTTTCCCTTAGGTTCTCTTCTGATTTTACGGTTTCATATCTTACATTTAAATCTTTTAATCATTTTAAGTTAATTTTTGTTTACAGAGTAAGGGTCCAATTTCATTTGTTTGCATGTGGAAATTTCTGTAGAGCCGTTTATTGGAGAGACTATTCTTTTCCCATTGTGTTCTTATGATGCCTTTGTCAAAACATAGTTGTCCACATATGTGTGAATTTATTTCTGGGCTCTCTAAAATGTTCTATTGATTTATATTTCCATTTTTATACTTGTATCATATTGTTTTGATTACTAAAACTTTGTAATAAAATTTCAAATCAGAAATTGAGTTGCCTCTAACTTTTTTTTCTCTCCAGGATTGCTTGGGCTATTCAGGGTGTGTGTGTGTGTGTGTGTGTGTGTGTGTGTGTGGTTTCCTGTGAATTTTAGAATTGCTTTTTCTATTTCTTTGAAGAATGCTATTGGCATTTTAATAGCAATTGTGTTAAATCGGTATATTCCTATGGGTAGTATGAATATTTTAACATTATTATTTCTTCCAATTCATGAACACAGGATATCTTTCCAGTGATTTGTGTCTTGTTCAGTTTCTTTCATTGGTGTTTTATTGTCTTTAGTGTAACCATCTTTCACTTCCTTAGTTAAATTTATTCCTAGGTATTTTTGTCTGATGCTATCATAAATGGAATTATTTTCTTAATGTCTTTTTCAGCTAGATCATTATTTATGTATAGAAGTGCTGATTTTTGATGTTGAGTTTCTATCCTGCAACCTTGTTGAAATTTATTTATTAGTTCAAACAGGGTTTTTGTAGAGTCCTTGAGGTTTTCTACATGTAGGATCACATCACCTGCAAATAGAGATAATTCTACTTTTTCCTTTTTATATTTTCCTTTTTTTTTTTTTTTTTGAGACAGAGTCTCGCTCTGTCACCCAGGCTGCAGTGCAATGGCGCGATCTCAGGTGGCTGCAAGCTCTGCCTCCTGAGTTCACGCCGTTCTCCTGTCTCAGCCTCCGGAGTAGCTGGGACTACAGGCGCCAGCCACCACGCCTGGCTAATGTTTGTATTTTTGGTAGAGACGGGGTTTCACTGTGTTAGCCAGGATGGTCTCGATCTTCTGACTTCGTGATTCACCCGCCTCGGGCTCCCAAAGTGCTGGGATTACAGGCGTGAGCCACCGCACCGGCCTATTTTTTACTTTTTAAATTTAAATTTAAATTTTTCTATTTTTCCATAAGTTATTGGGGTATAGGTGGTATTTGGTTACATGAGTAAGTTCTTTAGTGATGATTTGTGAGATTTTGGTGCACCCATCACCCGAGCAGTATACACTGCACCATATTTGTAGTCTTTTATTCCTCACCGCCCTCCCACTCCCCCAAGTCCCCAAAGTACACTGTATTATGCTTGTGCCTTTGCACCCTCATAGCTTAGCTCCCACATATCAGTGAGAACATACGATCTTTGGTTTTCCATTCCTAAGTTACTTCGCTTAGAATAATAGTTTCCAATCTCATCCAGGTCATTGTAAATGCTGTTAATTCATTCCCTTTTATGGCTGAATAGTATTCCATTGTATGTACATATCACAGTTTCTTTATTCACTTGTTAATTGATGGGCATTTGGGTTGGTTCCACGATTTTTGCAGTTGTGACTTGTGCTGCTAAACATGTGTGTGCAAGTATCTTTTTTGAATAATGACTTCCTTTCCTCTGGGTAGACACCTGGTGGTGGGATTGCTGGATAAAATGGTAGTTCTATTTTTAGTTCTTTAAGGAATCTCCACACTGTTTTCCATAGTGGCTGTACTAGCTTACATTCCAACCAGCAGTGTAGAAGTGTTCCCTGATAGCTGCATCCACACCAACATCTACTGTTATTTTTTATTTTTATTTTTAAATTATGGCCATTCTTGGAATGAGGTGGTATTACATTGTGGTTTTGATTTGTATTTTCCTGATCATTAGTGATGTTGAGCATTTTTTCATATGTTTGTTGGCTATTTGTGTATCTTCTTTTGAGAACTGTCTATTCATGTCCTTAGCCCACTTTTTGATGGGATTGTTTTTTGTTTGCTTTTCTTACTGATTTGTTTGAGTTCATTGTAGATTCTGGATATTAGTTCTTTGTCAGGTATATAGATTGTGAAGATTTTCTCCCACTCTGTGGGTTGTCTGTTTACTTTGCTGACTGTTCCCTGTGCCATGCAAAAGCTCTTAAGTTTAATTAGGTCCTAGCTATTTATCTTTGTTTTTATGCATTTGCTTTTGGGTTCTTGGTCATGAAATCCTTGTCTAAGCCAATGGCTTGAAGGGCTTTTCCAATGTCATCTTCTAGAATTTTTATAGTTTCAGGTCTTAGGTTTAAGTCCTTAATCCATCTTCAGTTGATATTTGTATAAGATGAGAGATGAGGATCTAGTTTCGTTCTCCTACATGTGGCTAGCCAATTATCCCAGCATCATTTGTTGAAAAGGGAGTTCTTTACACACCACTTTATGTTTTTGTTTGCTTTGTGAAGATCGTGGGCTGTAAGTATTTGGGTTTATTTCTGGATTCTCTATTCTGTTCCACTGGTCTATGTACCTGTTTTTATACTGGTACCATACTGTTTTGGTGACTATGGCCTTACAGTTCAGTTTGAAATCAGGTAGTGTGATGCCTCCAGATTTTTTCTCTTTGCTTAGTATTGCTTTGGATAAGTGGGCTCATTTTTGGTTCCATATTACTTTTATAATTGCTTTTTCTAAGTCTGTGAAGAATGATCATTGCATTTTGATGGGGATTCCATTGAATTTGTAGATTGCTTTTGGCAGTATGGTCATTTTCACAATATTGATTCTACCCATCTATAAGCATGTGTTTCCATTTGTTTGTGTTGTCTTTGATTTCTTTCGGCATGTTTTGTAGTTTTCCTTGAGGAGGTCTTTCAGATCCTTTGTTAGGTATATTCCTAAGTTTGTTTGTTTGTTTGTTTGTTTGCAGCTATTGTTAAAGTGGTTGAGTAATTGATTTGATTCTCTGCTTGGTCGCTGTTGGTGTAAGGAAGAGCTACTAATTTGTATACATTAATCATATACTTGGAACTTTTGCTGAATTATTTATCAGTTCTAGGAGCTTTCTGGAGGAGTCCTTAGGGTTTTCAAGGGAAATAATCATATCATCAGCAAACTGGGACAATTTGACTTCCTCTTTACCAATTTGGATGCCCTTTATTTCTTTCTCTTGTCTGATTGCTCTGGCTAGGACTTCCAGTAATATGTTGAAGAGGAGTGGTGAGAGTGGATATCCTTGTCTTGTTCCCATTCTCAGAGGGAATGCTTTCAACTTTTCCCCATTCAGTATTATGCTGGCTGTGGGTTTGTCATAGATGGCTTTTATTATGTTAAGATATGTCCCTTGTATGCCGATTTTGCTGAGGGTTTTAATCGTAAAGGGATGCTGCATTTTGCTGAATGCTTTTTCTGCATGTATTGAGATGATGCAGATATTTGTTTTTAATTCTGTTTATGTGGTGCATCACATTTATTGACTTGCACATGTTAAACCATCCCTGCATCCCTGGTATGAAACCCACTTGATCCATGATGGTTTACTTTATGATATGTTGTTGGATTTGGTTAGCAAGCATTTTGTTAAGGATTTTAGCATCTATGTTCATCAAGGGTATCAGTCTGTAGTTTTCTTTTTTGTTTGTGTCCTTTCCTGGTTTGGTATTAGGCTGATGCTGGCTTCATGGAATGAATCAGGGAGAGTTCCTTCTTTTTCTATCCGTGGAATAGTGTCAAAAGGATTGGTACCAATTCTTTGAATATCTGGTGGAAGTCTGCTGTGAATCTGTCTGACCCTGGACGTTTTTTGTAGGTAATTTTTAAATTACCATTTTAATCTCACTGCATGTTATTGATCTATTCAGGGTATCTAATTCTTCCCGATTTAAGCTAGAAGGGTTGTATTTTTCCAGAAATTTATTCATGTCTTCTAGGTTTTCTAGTTTATGTGCATAAAGGCATTCACAGTAGCCTTGAATAATCTTTTGTATTTCAGTAGTGTCAGTTGTAACATCTCCTGTTTCATTTCTTAGTGAGGTTATTTGGATTTTCTCTCTTCTTTTCTTGGTTAATCTTGCTAATCATCTATCAATTTTATTTATCTTTTCAAAGAACCAGCTCTTTGTTTCATTTATTCTTTGTGGTTTTTTTTTCAGTTTCAATTTCATTTTTCTCCTATGATTTTGGTTATTTCCTTTCTTCTGCTGGATTTGAGTTTGGTTTGTTCTTGTTTCTGTAGTTCCTTGAGGTGTTACCATATATTGTCTGTTTCTGCTCTTTCAGACTTTTTGATGTAGGTGTTTAGGGGTATGAAATTTCCTCTTAGTGCCACCTTAGCTGTATCCTAGAAGTTTGGATAGGTTGTGTCATTCTTGTCGTTCAGTTCAAAGAAATTTTTCAATTTCCATTTTTATTTCATGTTTTATCCAATGCTCATTCAGGAGCAAGTTATTTCATTTCCATGTATTTGTGTGGTTTTGAAGGTTCCTTTTGGAGTTGATTTCCAGTTTTATTACACTGTGATCTGAGAGAAAACTTGATATAATTTCAATTTTCTTAAATTTATTGCAGCTTGTTTTATGGCCTGTTATATGGTCTATCTTAGAGAAAGTTCCATGCACTGTTGAATAGAATCTGTATTCTGCAATTGTTGGATGAAATGTTCTGTATAAATCGGTTAAGTCCGTTTGTTCCAAGGTATAGTTTAAATCCATTGTTTCTTTGTTGACTTTCTGTCTTGATTACCTCTCTAGCGCTGTCAGCGTAGTATTGAAGTACCCTACTATTATTGTGTGGCCGTCTATCTCATTCCTTAGGTCTATTAGTAATTGTTTTATAAATTTGGAAGCTCCAGTGTTACGTGCCTATATGTTTAGGATTGTGAATTTTTTTGTTGAACAAGACCTTTTACCTTTATATAATATTCCTATTTTCTCTTTTAACCACTGTTGCTTTAAAGTTTGTTTCCTCTGATATAAGAATAGCAATCCCAGCTGACTTTTGGTGTCCATTTGCACGAAATGCCTTTTTCCATCCCTTCACTTTAAGTTTATCTGAGCCCTTATGTGTTAGGTGAGTCTCTTGAAGGCAGCAGAGAGTTGGTTAGGGCGTTCCTATCCATTCTGTGGTTCTGTATCTTTCAAGTGGAGCATTTAGGCCATTTATATTCAATGTTAGTATTGAAATGTGAAGTACTCTTGCATTCATCATGCTCTTTGTGGCCTGTGTACCTTGTTTTTTGTTTTTTAGTTTTTAGTTTTTGCTTTTTAACTTGTATTTTTGTCTTATAGGTCCCATGTGATTTACCCTTTAAAGAGGTTCTGTTTCGATGTAGTTCCAGGATTTGTTTCAACATTTCAATCTCCTTTCAGCAGTTCTTGTAGTGGTGGCTTGGTAATGATGAATTCTCTCAGTATTTGTTTGACTGAAAATGGTTGTATCTTTCTATTGTGTAGGGTGATTAGTTTTACTCGATACAAAATTCTTGGCTGATAATTGTTTTGTTTGAGGAGACTGAAGATAGGGCCCCAATCCCCTCTCGCTTATAGGTTAATGCTGAGACATCTGCTGTTAATCTGATAGGTTTTCCTTTATAGGTTACCTGATGCTTCTGTCTCACAGCTCTTACAGTTCTTTCCTTCATCTTAACTTTGGATAACCTGATGACAATGTACCTAGGTGAAGATCTTGTTGCAATGAATTTCCCAGGTGTTCTTTTTGCTTCTTGTATTTGCATGTGAGGTTTCTAGCAAGGCCAGGGGAGTTTTGAAGTATTCCTTGATTATCCCCCCAATATGTTTTCCAAGATTTCAGAATTGTCTTCTTCCTCAGAAACACTGATTATTCTTAGGTTTGGTCATTTAACATAATCCCAGACTACTCGGAGGGTATGCTCATATTTTCTTAGTCTTTGTTGGAGTGGGTTAATTCAAAGACCTTGTCTTCGAGCTCTTCATTTCTTTCTTCCACTTGTTCAGTTCTATTGCTGAGACTTTCCAGAGCACTTCACATTTCTTAAAGTGTTCCCAAAGTCTCCCGAATTTTTTATTGTTTTTTTTCTTTAAGCTATCTATTTCCTTGACTCTTTCTCCCTTCACTTCTTGTATCATTTTTTTTATTGCCTTGCATTGGGCTTTTCCTTTCTCTGGTCCCTCCTTGATTAGCTTAATAACTAACTCCTGAATTGGTTTTCAGGTAAATCAGGGATTTTTTTCTTGGTTTGGAGTCATTGCTGGTGAAGTAGTGTGATTTTGGGGGGGTATTGACAAGCCTTGTTTTGTCAAATTATGAGGGTTGGTGTTCTGGTTCCTTCTCATTTAGGTAGGCTCTGTCAAAGGGAAGGTCTACGGCTGAAGGTTGTTGTTCAGATTTTTTTGTCCCACGGAGTGTTCCCTTGATGTAGTACTCTCCCTTTTTTTCTGTGGATGTGACCTCCTGTGAGCCGAACTGCAGTGATTGTTGTCTCTTGTCTCTCTTCTGGGTCTAACTACCCAGTGAGTCTACCCAGCTCCGGGCTGGTACTGGGGGTTGTCTGTACAAAGTCCTGTGATGTGAACCATTTATGGGTCTCTCAGCTGTGGATACCAGCGCCTCTTCCAGTGGAGGTGGCAGAGGGTGCAATGAACTCTGAGAGTCCTTAGCTTTGGTGGTTTAATGCTCTGTTTTTGTGCTGGTTGGTCTCCTGCCAGGAGGTGGCACTTTTCATAAGGTATCAGCTGTAGCAGTGTGGAGAGGGACTGGTGGTGGGCGTGGCTCTAGAACTCCTAAGATTATATGCCCTTTGTCTTCCACTACCAGGGTGGGAAGGGAAGGACTATCAGGTGGTGGTGGTGTTAAGTGTGTGAGCTCAGACCCTCCTTGGGTGGGTCTTGCTGCAGCTGCTGTAGGGGATGGGGGTGGGATTCCCAGGTTATTGGAGTTGTGTACCTAAGAGGATTATGGCTGTCTCAGCTGAGTCATGCAGGTTGTCAGGGAAGTAAGGGAAAGTCGGCAGTCACAGGCCTCACCCAGCTACCACACAAACCAAAGGGCCAGTCTCACTCCCACGGTGCACCCACCGCCAGCATCCCCAAGTCTGTTTCCAGGAAGAGGCTTTCTCTGCCTCCCAGTTGTGAAAGAAAAGGGCTTTAGTTCTTCCCCAACCTGTGAAGTCTGCAAGCTGGATTCGCGCCCCGTCAGAGTTCTGGTCAGGAGGCTTCTCACCCTGTTCAAGTTGTTACAAAGTTCAGCAGGAGAATTCCTTCTCCCTGTGGAGTTTTACCGCTTGCTACTCTGGCCACTCTCCTGATGGATCCCTGTGGTTCCAGGCAGGAGTGGGCTGCTTGGGGACCCAGCAAGCTCCCAGGGACTTTCTGTTTCTTCCTCTAACCGTGTATTTCACTTGGCTCAGCTCTCTAACTTGACTCAGCTCCAGGTAAAGTTGGAAACTTCTCTTGCAAACAGACCTTCAGCTTCTCCAGTGGGGGTGCGTGTTTGAGAGAGGAGGGTCTCTCTTTCCCACAGCCACAGTTGGGGCACTCACAGTATTTGGTGTGTCTCTTGGGTCCTGCAGGAACAGTCTGTTTACTTCACAGAGACTGTGGATCCTCTCAGGATTGCTGGTTTGTTCTTGCAGTTGATCTGGAGCTAAAATTCACAGTGCAAGCCTCCGCATGCAGCTCTGTCTGGAGCTGCAATCTAGTCCTGCCTCCCATCTGCCATAATCTTGAAAAAAACAAATACTGCTTTTTCCTTTTCAGTTTGGGTGCCTTTTATTTCTTTTTCTTGTCTGATTGCTCTCGCTAGTACTGTCAGTACTACGTTGAACAAAAGTGGCAAGAGTGGGCATCCCTGTCCTGTACCAGATCTTAGTGGAAAAGTTTTCAGTTTTTCACTGTTGAGTATGACGTTAGCTGTGAGTTTTTCATAAATGGCTTTTATTATGTCAAGAACCTTTCCTTCTACACGTAAAAAGTCAAGAGTTGTTATCAAGAAAGGATGCTGAACCTTGTCAAATGCTTTCTCTGGGTCAATTGAGATGACTATGTGGTTCTTATCTTTCATTCTGTTAAAGGGGTGTGTCACATTGATTGATTTGCATATGTTAAATCAGCATTGCATGCCAGGGATAAATCCAACTTGGTCAGGATGTTTAATCTTTTTGATGTGTTGTTGAATTTGGTTTGCTAATATTTTATTGAGGATTTTTGTGTCAATGCTCCACGATAGCCTGTTATGCAGCCACTTAACAGGGTGCATTAGAAGAACTATAGTAGTGGTCCAGGAGTCATTTTCACAAGTTATTTTTTGGTAAGAGAAGATAAAGATAAATGTGCAAGATATGATCTAAATAATAGAAAATGCTGACAAAAAACCAATACTATATATGTGAGTGATGTATGTGTCTCTATTTATATTTACATATGAGCATAAAAAGGACCCATAACACCTATCAATTTATAAACCTAGGTTACCCAGAGAAGGGCTGGGGCTGAGGATAGGGGCTGTTGTAAGCAGAGGGTTGAAGAGGAAAGGGAAAGCCAAGCAAAATGGGACTGTTACTAAAAATATGTATAAAATGGTGATATGTTGGCTGGGCATGGTGGCTCATACCTGTAATCCCAGCACCTTGGGAGGCCAAGGTGGGTGGATCACTTGAGGTCAGGAGTTTGATACCAGCCTGACCAACATGGTAAAACCCCATCTCTACTAAGCTACAAAAATTAGCTGGGTGTGGTGGCATGTGCCTGTTATCCCAGCTACTTGGGAGGCTGAACCTGGAGAATCACTTGCACCCAGGAGGCAGAGGTTGCAGTGAGCTGAGATGGCATCATTGCACTCCAGCCTGGGCAACAAGAGTGAAACTCCATCTAAAAAAAAAATAATAATAATAATAAATATATATATACACACACATATATATACACATATATAGTGATATGCATGTAAAATTATGAGTGTATATATATATAGTAATATGCATGTAAAATTATGAGTGTATATGCAAATAAATTTGTAGTAAAAATTCTAAAATAGAAAGGTGTAGGAGTATGCACAAGTGGAAGAGATAACTTTTGAACTGGCTGAATCACTGCAGGGTTGTGATTAATGTATTGGTTTGAATGTATTGAAACCAATCTGGTGGCAAGAACTGGAACTCTGCTCTTCACCCAGTTCTCATTATCTTGGTCATAATAGGGGAAAGATGTGGAAATCATGTTTATTATACTTGCAGGTAAAAGAAAGAAAGAGGAGATAACTTTTTATGTCTGAAAACAGAAATAAGATGTAAAACAAGCCAGAAGATTTAGACGAAAGCTATTGAGTGAACATTAATCAAGATAAAGTTCTGTCTCTAATTTTAAATACATCCATTTACCTAAACTATTTGTGTGGGGATGATCAGTTTCTTGTGTGTAAGTTCCATTAAGTCACTGGCCTTATCTTATCTATCTTGAAACCCCGGCTATCCACTACCCAGCACAGTGCCTGGCCCATAATCTATTCTGGACAGAGCCCAGAGAGGATCTGATGGAATGATAGGAGGTGATGAGATGGAACACAAAAGCAGCGTGTACAAAGAGAAGGAAGGACAAACCCGAGGGGCACCATGATGCCAGATTCTATGCCAGGGGTACCTTGAACTCCTGAGAACCCTGGGATGTAAGTGATATTAGATCCACTTTGCAGATGAAGAAACTAGGGGTAAAACTGGATTTGAACCCCAGGTTTGCTCACTTCAAATTTTCTCCTAGGAAACTGGTAGGAGAGCAAGTATTATTTTAAATCATAAACACTTAGAGCTGAGAAATCCCAGGTGCCAGAAGCCAGGGTGGGCTGGGGCCCAGCGGCGGAGCTCTGGGCACACTCCAGCTGTCACCTTCAACCGCAGCAGCTTTGCATCATTCTTTTTTGCCTTGTTCTTTGTAAGATTATTTTTTCTTTGTAAGATTTCATTTGAATAAAGAATTCCCTGGCTGAAAAGAAGAAGCTTAAAATCATTATGTATATCATCCACCCTGCCTCAGTCTTCATTATAGAAATAAGAAAGATAAGGTCCAGAGAAGGTATTGATTCACGTGGTCCAGCTAGGGTTGGCCCCAGAATACCACCAGACTAGATTTCTTCTGCCACCTGAGTCCCTGGCCTGGAGTTTTCCTAGAGAGGTTGTTGTCAGGGGGAAAGTTGCCACAAAGCTGCTGCCTCTCTACTCCTCAGCCAGGCTTGCCCAGTGTCTCACTCCTACAGGCCACAAGTCTGCTTTTATTGGTCATCCTCTTGGGGAGGGCCAAGAGCTTGAGGGGAGCCTTTCAGGCCTGTCAACCTTTCTTAAAGTGCATCTGTTTTGCTAGAGAACAGCGCTACCCCCCAGATGCTTAAAAGCCCATTTGGGACCCCCTGATGGATGCCCGAGGCTGCCCCACACCAGGAAGCCACTGAGCTGCTTGCTTGGTTGGGTTCCACCTGTATTCGCTTGACTCAGCAATGCTGACTCAGAGTTACCCAACCACGTTCCTTCCCAATAGGAGGCTGGCCTGAGAACCTGGCCAGGCCCCCACTCCTCAGGCCCCTCTGTCCCAACCATTGCATTGCCTCCCTGCCCTTCCAGAATTGGGCAGCCTCAGACATAAGACAGGACCAAGGTTTGGGGCAGCTGGCTTGATTTGAGGGGCCTGCTCACAGACAAGCCCCTCAATCTTTATTCCTGTCAGCCAGGAAATTCTCCAATGACTCCCTTCTTGAATGGAAGCCACTGGAGTAAAAAAGTCTTCTGTAAAATAAGTAACACAGGCCAGAGGTAGTACTGTGGCCAGCAGTGAGTGCATCTGTCTGAGGTGCTGGTCAGCACATAAGACAGAGTGTGAAATGGGCAGGACTCCACAGCCCCAGGTACAGGCAGCCTGGCTTCCAGATCAGCATATTCCAGAGCAAGTTACTCCCTCTTCAGGAGCCTCAGTGTGTTTTTCACTCTTTCAAACTTTAAGACTCTTGTTAACAAGTCCATGCACTTTGTGAGCTTGAAAAAACCTCTCTCTATATAAAGGTGGAGTTTTGGTGGGTTTTTGTTTGTTCACTATTTTGTGGGTCAGGATTTCAGGAAGGGCTAAACGAGGCAGCTCTACTTTGGAGGTCTCTATTGGGGGAAACTGCCCCCAATATTTCAACAGTCAGCTGGATGATAAATAAAGAGAAAGAGTACAAAGAGAGGAATTTTACAGCTGGGCTGCCAGGGGTGACATCTCATATCAGTAGGACCATGATGCCCTCCTGAGCCACAAAACCAGCAAGTTTTATTAAGGATTTCAAAAGGGGAGGGGGTGCAAGAACAGGGAGTAGGTCACAAGATCACATGCTTCAAAGGGCAAAAAGGAGAACAAAGATCACATGCTTCTGAGGAAACAGGACAAGGGCAAAATCAGAAACTCCTGATAAGGGTCCAACAAATATCACAAGGCAAAGGGCAAAAGCGGAATTATTGATAAGGATCTATGTTCAGCAGTGCATGTATTGTCTTGATAAACATCTTAAACAACAGAAAACAGGGTTTGAGAGCAGAGAACCAGTCTGACCTCAAATTTACCAGGGTGGAGATTTTTCCCCACCCTAATAAGCCTGAGGGTACTGCAGGAGATCAGGGAATATCTCAGTCTTTATCTCAACCACATAAGACAAACAATCCCAGAGCAGTCATCTATAGACCTTCCCCCAGGAATGAATTCATTCTCCAGGGTATTAATTATTAATATTCCTTGCTAGGGAAAGAATTTAGCGATATCTTCCCTACTTCCACGTCCATTTATAGGCTCTCTGCAAGAAGAAAAATGTGGCTCTATTTTGCCCGACCCCACAGGCAGTCAGACCTTATGGTTGTCTTTCCTTGTTCCCTGAAAATAGCTGTTATTCTGTTCTTTTTCAAGGTGCACTGATTTCATATCGTTCAAACACACACGTTTTACAATCAGTTTGTACAGCAAATACAATTATCACAGTGATCCTGAGGTGATGTACATCCTCAGTTTATGAAGATAACAGGGTTAAGAGATTAAAGTAAGACAGGTGTAAGAAAGTATGAAAGTATTATTTGGGAACTGGTAAATGTCCATGAAATCTTCATAATTTATGGTCCTCTGCCACGGCTCCAGCCAGTCCCTCTGTTCAGGATCCCCGACTTCCCACAACAGGTCTCAAGTCAGGTTGCAAAAGTCAGAGGTCTGCCCAGGTTGTGGTCATCCAAAGTCTCAACTGTGTTGGATGGCCCAGCTGGCCCATTCAAAAGGCTGGTGGTTGATGCTGGCTGTCTATGATGAGCTCAGCCTGGGCTGTCACCAGAGAGCCTACCTACAGCCTCCACCTGTGGCCTGGGCTTCCTCACAGCATGGCAGTCTTGGGTCATTAGATTTCTTATATGGCAGACCACAGCTCCAAAAGCAAGTATTACAGCCTGTCAAGCTTTCCTTGGTTAAAACTCTTTCAAATGTCAACTCCACAAGATGTGAAAGGATTGAAGGCTTTAAAAACATCATGTTTGCTGTTACTAAAAAGAAATGTCTGTGGATAAACACAAAATGAAAACCCTGTGCTATGCAGATAATGCTTAGAGTTCTAGTCACTGTGTCAACAGTTTTGTATTTGACAACTTCAGCTCCAACCTCTTTTGTTCACATCTTATTGCTGGAATCTCGTATTTGTTAGTCCTTGCTGGCTGTCCACAGGGGCTAACGGTAGAAAAGCCAACAATTCCTCAGCCCTGCCCTAGTCAGTCTTGGCAGAGGACTTGTTCTCAGCTGCTGAGGCATTTTTCTTTGTCCTCTTGTATTTTAGGGCTTGAAGGCATCTGCAAGATGATCCTGGCAGTGATGGTGAGGAGGCTGCTGAGCTGGGCTTCTGTCTCCTTGGCTGTCTTTATCTGTGTGTCTGCTGCTTGGCTGGCCACCTTCCAGGAGTCCTGTGGAATAGTGGTCGTAGTTTGGACACACACATCTTGAGTCTTCCAGTTGTCTTGCTTGTTCTGCTGCCAGCTATTGTCAACCCTCTCACCATAGCTTCCCACTCAGGAGGGCTGGGATCCTGGGGTCAGTGCCCACTGGGTGTCTACATGTTGGGAGGTAGGGACAGCTACCCAAAGAGAAGCAGGAAGGCATTATTGCAGCTGACCTCCTGGTGCACACCCCCATTCCCCCTTGCTTTTCTCATTCTCATCTTTCTGGTTGTTCCGTTAGTGTGATGTGAGGAGTCCTTTCACCACAGTTATGTGCATTTTACCTGCTGCTACCAGGAAACTCCCCACCTGGGCCCGTCACCTGCCCCTTGGCAATACCCAACCTCTCAGACCCTCCTGCATGGTCAATGGATGTCCTTAGCACTTTTTCCTATTAGCCAGGATATAGATGCATCTTGCTTATGAAATCCCATTGTTCCCACCTAGTGCCATGTTCCTGGGTCCTACCTTTTCTTGTGATGACCTTCTAGTCTCAACTGGCCACTGTGGTGATGTGTGTCTCCTGTCTGGGAGCTGACTTGGCCTGGTAGACTTCTGGACTTCAGCCTCTTGGCTCATGGTGGCATTGATGGTAGCAGCCTGTGACAACAGTGCTTCCAGGTGTGAAGTATTTAGGGAATCAGACAGCAGTGAAGCCACACAATGCTTTCTGGGATTCACACTCCTCCTTGCTACCAAACTGCTTTCTCTGCCTCAATCTCTTCATCTATCAAGTAGGGGCCCTGGACTAGAGGACCTCCTAGGTTATGCCCCAATGATGCTATAAAGTGAGCTTATCAGGTTTAAAGCCTCTGTTCAGGTAGGATTGACCAAAGGGCAGATGTACCAGCCACCTCCTCACCATTCCCAACTCCTTGGTCAGCCTAATCCAGCCTACAGACACAGCCTTCTCTGGCACAAGCTTGGCTGTTCCAGGAGTGTGGTGATCCACAACATATACTAAGACTCAACCATTACAGCTTTGCATATCATGCCCAGAACTAGACCCAGAAACCTACCGCCAGTCTTCCCTGCCCTCAGTGGATGGTGGCATTTCTCTAAAGGGCACAGTTGGCCGAAGGTTCCTCCATGGACCTGCACAGGCAAAAGATATCCACAAGGGGTGCTGGAGGAGCAGAGAGATATGGGAACCCTGCAAGGTGACTGCAGCTCACACCCTGTATGCATAGGGAATACCCTTTTGGAAAGCTTTGGTTGAGGTGGGCAAATGCAGGAATGGGCAAAAACAGGAACTTAGAGAAAGCTATGCTGATGTGACAGCGTTAGCATTTGCAGACTGGGCCCACACTGGGTTACATGAGTAACGCCAAAGCCCCATCCGGGACCGAGGGGGTCACTGTTAAAGGGGCAGATGTTGAGTGTGATATAGAATGCTGGATGAGAACAGAATCCATCAGAGTATAGGAATTAGGGGGCAAAGCAAGAGCTCTAGCTTTAACTGTCTTGGAGTGAAAAGGGAGGGAAAAAAGCAAGCAGAGAAAATATTCCTTCCTGCTCTGGAAAGGACAGTGGCAGGGAAATGGCCCTGCACTCAAAGAAAAACCTAAGAAAAGGAAGAACTCAGGGAAGCCCAAGGCATTGGAAACTGCAGGAGTTGGCGTGGCTGCTGAAGGGCTGGCAGGATTTCCATTAACAGTGCATTTTACATAAGAGTTTACCAATAGAGTTTTCTGTGATGATGGAAATGTCCCACGTCTGTGCTGTGTAATACAGTAGTCTCAGCCACATGTAGCTACTGAGCACTTAAAATTTGGCCAGTGCAACTGCTAAACTGAAATTTTATTTTTACTTAATTTTAATTGACTTAAATCTACATATCTACATTGGCTAGTGTCTACCATAGTGGACAGCACAGAAATAATGGATTTGTTTCAAAGATATAAAACAATATCATCTCTTGTATTGAAAACAGGTGTTCAAATGAAAACTCGTACATGGATGTTCATAGCAGCACTATTCATAACATCCAAAAGGTAGAAACGACCCAGTGGCCATCAACAAATGAGAGGATGAGCAATGTAATATGTCCACCCAATGGAGTATTATTCAGCCGTAAAAAAGGAACAAGTACTAATGACAACATGAATGACCCTTGAGCATATTATGCCAAGTGAAAGAAGCCAAACACAAAAGACCACATATTATATAATTCTATTTATATGAAATGTCCAGAATAGGCAAGTCCAAATAGACAGAACGTAGAATAGTGGTTGCCTGGGGCTGGGGAGGAGGAATTGGGGAATGACTGCTCATGAGTATGGTGCTTCCGTTTGGGGATGGTGAAAACATCTTGGAACTGAATAGAGGCAAGGCTGCACAACATTGTAAGTGTACTAAATGTCACTAATGGGTAAATTTTATGCTGTGTGCATTTTACCGCAATAAAACAAAACAAAATGAAAACAAAGAAACAAATATTATCTCTCTTTACAGGGTCTCCCTCTGCCACCCAGGCTGCTGGAGTGCAGTGGTGTGAGCATGGCTCACTGTATCCTTCATCTCCCAGATTCCAGCAATCCTCCCACCTCAGCTTCCTGAGTACCTGGGACCACAGGCACGAAAATCCACAGCTGGCTGGACTTAAAAGAAAAAAAAAAAATTGTACAGATCGGGTGTTGCTATATTGCCCAGGTTCTCAGTGGAATTTTGTCCCCAAGCCATGTTTGGCTTTTTGCCATTTTTTCCCCATCCTCAAGGACAGAGGATATCACTCAGAGATGAAGCTGAGCTGCTATCTCCAGTGGGACTGGGAAGTGCTTGGTGAGTGGCATACAGTGATGGGAGTGGAACAAGTCCCCCAGGTAAGGCCTTCCTAGTCCTCCCAGGAACATTGAACATTTCTAGCCATGGACGGGCTGGCAGCTTGGCCCCACCTGAGAGTTCGAGGCACACCCCTCCCCTAGGCATGGGGAGAGTGTGGGCACTCTGTGCTCTGATGGAGGGCACTGTGGTGAGATGATTAACAGCCCTCCAGCCCTGCCCCCGTAGAGGGAGAGTGCATGCCTATTAATCAGTGGTAAGTGCTCTTTGCTCAGACATCTGTTTTCGTGGAGTGGACCCCAGTGTTCATCGAGGATGCTGCGTGGAGCTCCTAACCTTTTCCCAGCAGTCTGCTGGGAATCCCACCTCCCTTCATGCCCAAGGTGCTGGCCAAAAGGACAGGTACCATCTTCAGCACAGGACGCCACTCAAGAAGTGGTGTGATTCAGAGACGACCCAAATGAGAGCACACTCCTAGCCCCCAAAATCAATATTCACTGTTGGGACCACCACAGGAGAGACCTCTCCCCACCTGCCAAATAAAATCAATTGTGAAGTCATGTGGCCAAAAGAGAAAACTAGGACATACCAGAAAGGGGAAACGTGGTCTCAGGAGGAAGCACAGAACTCAGAGGTGGATCAGGTCCCAGGTTTTGTCTTCCATTCTGCTACCAAACCTTGCGTTCCCAGACTGTCTTGCCACCTGTAAGTCTCCGAGTCTGTCAGTGTGGCTAGTGAGGCAGTACTGCTGCACTTACAAGACTTACAAGAGCACGGGTTTCAACTCAGACAGCGCTGAGTGCAAATTTCAGCTCTGCCACTTGCTAGCTCTACAGCCTTTGATAGGTCACTCAATCTCCCTAAGATTCTTTCCACATCTGTGAAATGGGTAGAAGAAAACCTACTAGACAGGACTGTCATGAATATCAAGCGACATAATGGCCTATGAAAGCTTCAGCACATTCCTGGCCCTTAGTAAGACATGCTCAAGTAATTACACCTAAGATTAGAATTGTGTATACTGTCAAATAACTCTAGATGGAAAAGCTGTTTCAACATATGTGGCCTATTTCACCAGGGTGAAGTGGTGGAAAGAGGACTGGGAGAAGAATCAGAAGACATGGGAATGAGTCCTGGTTCTGTGACTGGCTGCCTTTCTCTGCTTTTTAAAAATCCTGTGCCCCTTCTTGGGTTTGTAAAATAGATGCAGACTGTTCAAACGGGCCCCAGCGAACATCACACACCGGGGCCTGTCGGGGGGTGGGTGCTGGGGGTGGGATAGCATTAGGAGAAATGCCTAATGTAAACGATGAGTTAATGGGTGCAGCAAACCAACTGGCACATGTATACCTATGTAACAAACCTGCACGTTGTGCACAAGTACCCCAAAACTTAAAGTATAATAAAAAAATGAAAATAAATAAACAAATGTGAAAATCACTATTGTTAAAAATCTCAAAAAAAAGGAAGAAAAAAGAAATGGGCCCAGCCACCCAGGAAAGTCTTTCAGTGGGCCCTTGGGGGTGCTCTGCTAATTGTCTGGAATGTGGGTCCACCCCTCTCTGGCTGACCTCACCTGCCCCAACTTTCTGTCTGCCTGGGCCCCACAGCTCTCCTCCCCACCCCTTACTCAGATGTCCCACCTTGGATGCATGTCTGTGGGTGCGCCCCCAGCTCCCTCTCTTGTGATCCTGTGGGACTTGACCTCTGGCTTCATCAGCTCAGTTACGGGAGGGAAGCTATTTCCTTTCCCACACCCCAACCTGCAGGACTGGACCAGGGAGGCAAACACCCAGCTTGTCCACAGCTATCCTTTGGATGTTTGTGTCCCCTGCAAAATTCATGTTGAAACTTAATCCTCAATGCAACAGTCTTAAAGGGTGGAACCTTCAGAAAGTGATTATGCCATGAGGGATGGGATTAACATCTTATAAATGGCTGGAGGAAACTAGCTAGACCCCTTTTCATCTTTCTTTTCCTTCTGTCATGTAAGGACACAGCATTCGTCCCCTCCGGAGGATGCAGCCAAAAGGTACCATCCTGGAAGCAGAGAGCAGCCCTCACCACACACCAAACCTGCTGGAACCTTGATCTTGAACTTCCAGCCACCAGTAAGAAATAAATTTCTGTTCTTTGTAAATTACCTACTCTTAGGTATTTTGTTATAGCAGTAGGAACAGACTAAGGCATCCACGCTAAAATAAGGATGAGTCACTTTCACCACCCATAAAATAAGGATGTGGAGTCAGATGCTCTTGAAAGTTCCCTTCAGCTTTCACATTTTGTGGTCCTAACTTTACCTATTGGTGTATACAGGACTTTTGTTGTTCTTCTTCTGTAAAATGCAACTTGTGAATGCAACCAAGAGACAGTGGCTCTAAAGGTATGAGTTGCACTGGGGGAACTGAAACCCCAGATTAATTAAATCTTCTCCAAGTGTCTCCCATTTATCTCACCCCCATTACCCTTTCAGCTTGTCAGTTGTGAGAACATTGAGCCACAGAACTGAAGCAAGATGATCCCTGCCCAAGGCATCAGCTGGCTGCTCCACGCTGGGGTGGGGGTGGGGGTACTGCTAGGAGTTGGGGGAAGTAGGGGCCAGGGCTGGAGATGCTCAGAGCAGAGACCCTTCTGAAGCAGCCTCCTAAGGGTAGAAAGTGAGACATTGCCAGTGAGCCTTCCCTAAAGGCACCATCTGGCTGCCCCATCCCAGGTGTCAGAGCCCCTGAGGTGTATTCTACAGCATGAACAGCTTTAGCTGCACTCTCCATCCAGTGGCCGCTAGCCACGAGTGGTTATTTAAATTTCAATGATTAACAATGAATTCAATTTTAAATTCAGCGTCTCAGTAAAATTAGCCCCTTTTCAAGGATTCAGTAGCCAGCTGTGACTATTGGCTATCACAACAGACAGCACTAATGGGGAACATTCCCTTCATCACATTGGAATGTGTATGGCACTGCTCAGAGCATAGGAAAGGAGGCAACAAGTTTCCCTGGCATGAGAAAGTGCTGAAGATGGAGGTAACAAGACACCCTGAGGTCATACCTCAGTCCACTCTAAAGATGTGCTAGCAATGCCCCAAACCTCCTACTGGACTCCGGTGGGCAGAGGGGTTAGGTTGTTCTATTAAAGGGGGAGCTGTCCTAAATGTCAATATCAACTCGGGATGGTCCCTGAAGCCTCAGGCAGTTTCCTCTCTCATGGAGCTCTCCATAGGATAGAAGTGGGGGACTGGTGGGAGATGGCAACTTGCAGGGTTTTTTTGTTTTTGTTTTTTTAACATTATCTGCATGCCAGGAGTTCTGCTAGACGTTTCACGTGTGTTTATTTAATCCTTACAACCAATCAGTGAGTTCAGCTAAGTTGCAGTCCTCCCTAATGGCTCCTTGAGATCAGGGACTGCTGAGTTAATATTTGCCAAGCTCTTAGAACAGGGCCTGCAACACCGTGAAGTGCCATACAAGTGTTTGTGAAGAAATAATCCACAGAATTCAGCTTTTGATGTTCCAAGCAAGTTAGTGGTAGAGCAGGGGATAAAATTTAGCCCATGTCTGCTCTCCAGGCTCTTTCTGTTACACCATTGGCTTGGGAGCCTGACAAAGACGACCTCGGTTGTTTTTTGGACATCTTGTCCCATTCTCTCTTCCTAATAGCATTCCGACTTTCTTTTGGGAAGCCACTATTTCTTACTTTGGATAGTGCTGGAAAGCTATAAACTGTGGTGCCCTGCCCTGTCCTGACCAAGAGACACGAGTTAAGCCAGTGAGACTGTCTTCTAGGACTTTGAATCCTGAGCCCAAAGACACAGCGTCGGAAAGCCTCTTGGGAGCTCCCTTGCCCCAGCATCAGTGCCTGGCAGACAGTTGTGCAGGTTCTGCTGCGAGGATCCCCAGAGCTGGCCTGTCATACGCTCTGTTTTTAGCCTGGTTCTCCAGCTTTCTGCAAGTCTTTGAGCTGCCTGATAGCCTTCATTTGATTCCCTTTTTGATAGAATGGCAAGCATTGTTTGCTTTGGCTTACAATCAAAGAAGCTTGACTGACCCTCCTTGAAAGGAACACGAAGTCACAGCCCTGAAAAAGAATCGCTGGGAGGAACACGGTGATGAAAGAAATTAGAGTGGAAAAGAGTCTCAACAGCCATTTTTCTATCCCTGAATGATCCCAAATGATTCCTCATGGAGAAGTAGAGGTGTTGAAGAGTGATGTGATAAATAAGGCAATTGGCCCTAATTCTTCACCCTCCCTGTGTCCACATTCTTTGTCATGTGATGTTGCAATTCCTCCCACTGGAGGTGAAGTATTTCTCCACTTCTTCAATTTGGCCATGTGACTCTCTTCTCCAAAGACACACTGGTGAACATGATACAGGCAGAGGTTTGAAATGTGCTGGTATATTCAAACTGGCCCTCTTGTGCTCCTGAAGCTGCAATGAGAATGGCATGCCCAAGACCTGTGGAGCAGATCTGGACCCAACAGAATCCTAGAATCACCTGTGGAGCCCACCTAAGCTCAGCAGAACTCAGCTAACCTACAAATAAAAGAGTTAAAGTAAATGCTTATTTTTTTCAAGTCACTGAGTTTTGGAGTTGTTTGTTATGCAGCATTATTATTGCAATAGCTAGCCAATACAGGCAGACTGTAAATCAATGTGCTGAAGTGCTGTGATAAACAGTAGCATAATTATAAATAATAATTACAATTCCCTTGTATTAAGCCTGTTTCAGGTACTGGGTGTTCACTTTGCATGTGCCATTTCATCTATCCATCACAAACAACACTGAGTTGGTACTATTATTTCCATTTTATAGACAAAGACCCTGAGGCTCAGACTGGATGAGTGACTGATCAGCCTCATACAATAGCAGGTGGCAGGGCTGAGCTTCAAAGCCAGGTGTGTCTATCTCTGCTTACTGTGGTTTTAATCCCTCCCCACTCCCCACCCCACTCCACTGCTTCCCACGGCTCTGCCAGTGGGTTTAGATGCCTCTACACAGTTCAGCCCAAGCATGATATATATAATTTTAGGCCCAGGAATTTTATCTCAGAAACTAGTAGAAGGCAACAGAAGTGTTTAGAAGTGTGCTCCATTTCTCACTAAGAATTTGTAGCCAATTGTTTAATAATAGGAAAAGACCCTGAGTTTCATTTTCTACATTTTGTCTACATTCATGATTAAAAGACACAATCTTCCTATTTTCTCTCTTCATCCCTCATACCAACATATTGAAAAGTACTGCTGGTTTCCTTACCTCCTAAATATCTTGTCAATTTGCCAGTTTCTCTCCATAATTTCATCATCTCTTTTCTGGATTATGCAATCACCTCCTTCTGGGTCTTCCACTTCCAGTCTGGTGCTCTCCAATCCATTTTCCTCTCTGTAGCCAGCATGATCTTTCAAATATGCACCCCTGGACAGCTCCTCCCTCTGCTTAGAGTGCTTTAATGACGTCTCATTACTTTTCTAATCATAACAAATGACCTGCATATGGCCTGCAAGCCCCTGTGTGCCCTGGCCCTGCCAGCCTTTCAAGCATCTTCTCTAACATATTCTCTCTTCCTTGCTGTTTTCCAGGTACTCTACATGTTCTACTCTTCCTCAAATATTCCACACTCTCATGTTTTCTTAGACCACAGGGCCTTTGCATATGCTGTTCCTCTTACTGGGACACTCTTCCCACACCCAGCCCTTTTACCTATTGATAGTTAACTCTCACTCATCCTTCATATTGCCCTGTGATCATCACTTCCCCTAACGAGCAACCCCTCCCCAGACTAGGTTAGATTTTGTTACCACATGCTCTTCAAAACCTATGTTCTCCTCCTGTGTAGACCTTGTGGTAGCTGCTATTTATGCACTTACTGCACAATTACTGGATTGGGGTACCTCTTCCCAACTCGGCCATTTGGAGGAGTAGGTGAGGGACCATCCTAGGCATCACTCCCTACTACTTCCAGTCCTGGCACACTGCCAAGCACTTAGATGTGCCTATTAAGTAGCTTATGGAAGGAAGGAAGGAAGGAAGGAAGGAAGGAAGGAAGGAAGGAAGGAAGGAAGGAAGGAAGGAAGGAAGGAAGGAAGGAAGGAAGGAGGGAAGGAAGGAAGGATCAATGCTATCCTTCCATCTTCACCACCCCCAAACCTGCTCCCTGTGCAGTCACCTCCACCTCAGCCAACAGCAAATCCATTGTGTTGCTTCTCAAGCCAAAAATCCTGGGGTCATTCCTGACTCTTTTCTTTTTCTCACTCTGTATCTGCATCTAGCAGCAAATTCCATCAGCTCTCCCTTTACCACACACCCAGCATCCGAGTGCTTCTTACATCTATCACTGCCCATCCTGGTATCACTTGGATCACTGAAGTAACCTCCTAACTGCTCTTGCTTCTCTGCTGTCTCTTCTCAACAGAGCATCCAGAACAACCTTGTTAAAGCATTAGTCAGATAATGTCTCTCCCTGCTCACACCCTCTCATGGCTGCCATCTCAGCATAAAAGCCAAGTCCATTTCCAGCCTCCTTGCCATCTGGCCCCTTCCTGTTACTGGGACACTCTTCCCACATCCACCCCTTTCCCCTATTAATAGTTAACTCCCACTCATCCTTCATCCTTCATACTGCCCTGTGATCATCACTTCCCCTAACAAGCAACCCCCTCCTCAGACTAGGTTAGATTTTCGTATCACATACCCTTCAAAACCCATATTCATCTGCTATTGCTCTCCCCTCACTCACTCCTGTGTTGGCTGCTGACCTCCTCACTGTGCCACAAACATCCTGGACATGCCCAACCGCAGGGTCTTTGCACATGCCCTTGTATATATCACCCTGGAGCCCTGGAATGTTCTTCCTTCAGACAGCTGCTCCAAGCCTCCCTTGCTTGCTTCCAATCTTTACCTAAAATTCACCTCTCCGCAAGGGTTTCCCCAGTTACCTGGTTTAGAATTCAACCCTACTCCAACACTTCATTCCCCTTCCTACTTTATTTTCTTCTTCTTAGTACGTATCACTTTCTAGTATACCGTGTATTTAAGTTTTTACTTTGTTTATCAACTGCCCCCCTGACTAGAATATAAGCTCCACGAGCACAGAGATTTTGTCTTTCTGTTCAGTGCTGCATTCTCCATGCCTGGACTATGACTGATACATAGTCGGTGCTCAATAAATGCTTGTTAAATGAATCACTGATGGCCATAGCTGAGTCAGCCTTGCAAACCAGATAGCTGATGCCAGATACTAAAGACCTCTGTTTCCCAGCCTGCCCACTGATTCACCAGGGGTGCCAAGTCTTCCTTGGCTGTATAGAGGTTTTTATTTCAATCCTGATTTGGTTGCCTGAGGCCCACCCAGTCAGGAGGTGATCGGTCACACACCCCAGCCAGCTCCCTCCTGCTCCCTGGGACGTGAAGTTCCATTCTGCAACCAGAGAGCAGATTTAAAACCAGTCTCCCTGGGGCAAGTGACACTAGCTTATATCGGCGTGCAAATTACGGGTATCAGGACTTCTCCAGACAGCAGGTTTGGTTGGAGGAATAAGAAAAACAGGCTTGAGTTCATTGGGAAAAGAAGGCAGACTAGGATGAGGGAGCGAGCTCCAGGCAGAAAAGAGGAAAGGTCGGTACATGAAAGACATGGGCCGGGCCATGGTTTTTCAGAGGCCTGGATCAGTCCGTCAGAACCGTCCGGTGCAACGCTACAAAGTTAGAAAAACACAGATTAGAAAACATGTCCTGAGGGACAGTGCTGGGATCCCTGGAAACTGAAATGAAAGAATGAATCCAGGTCTGAGAGAGCTGACAGCTGTGAGTTAACAGTCACCAGCACATCTAGAAATAGAAGGAGAAGTTGGTAGGCTGGGGGTGAGGGTCTGATATTAAAGGGTGATACCAGCAAGCCCAACACTCAGAAGAGAAAAAGCATCCTGTCCAAGGCTCACCCCTGGGAAGTCAGGGAGCTGAATCAAGCCCAAGCTCCCAAGGCATGTGGCTTCCATGACAGCTCCTGGTATGGGGGAGGGGGAACAGACGGCACAAAGAGCTCAGGGGAACGGACCCCTACCTCCGTGATCCTGAGGCAGCCCCCAAGACTGCTGGGCAGACAACTCAAGAGGACAAGAGGTGGGACATGTAGGTTTCCATTTTTCTCTGCCCCTAATTCAGGAGGGCCTTTGACACCCTCTGTTTTGTGGAGCCCCAAACTGTGCAACCTGGCCTCTCCGTTTCCTCCCATTCCCTGACATCTGAGCACCTAGGCTCCTGACAGGAATCCCAGAACACAAAGTTCATTTCTCGAGGCATTTCAGCCTGTCCTCTTGGTAAAGCAGGGATGCAGGAAGGCTGGGGAGTGTTAAAGGCAAGCAGGGCAAAGAAAGGCGCTACACCTGGGCCCATGAAGCCGTTTCTGCTTCTGCATGAACTGGGGCTTTGAAGAATTCTTTTGTGGTGGTGTGATTTGTAGGGAGCACCACCAAAGCTTTCTCACAAAGAGCCCATTTGAACTATAAAGGGAGCGCATGGGCCAGGTCGTGGGTTAACGCCGGAAAAAAATCCCATGCCTTATCCTTTTGTGGAACACACAGGCCAAGGTGAGGCCCAAGTCCCTCCAGGCCCATCTACAGGGGAAGCGGAGAAGGAAATGCCTTGAGGAGAAAGGAGAGTGTCCTCCCGCCCAGGTGCCAGGTCAGATTCATGGGACGAGGGCTGTGTCCAGGGTTCTGGCACAGCCTGGGTGACCTGGGGGCCCTCTATGGGCCTCAACTTAAGGAATTGCAGATTGGCAGCCCATTTTAGCCAGTAAACATTTTATTTGGTCTGCAAAGCACTTTTTAAAATATGGACATTTCACCTACAAATCTGGATTTATATACAAAGCCATATTTATACACATATTACATACATATACATACACATATAAACATACACACAACATATACATATAATACTTCATATGTACAATACATACATGCATGTGTGTGTGTATAGATCTCAGAAGCAGCTCCCATGAAATGTAGCTGTTTAAGGGCTCTGTGTGCATGCTGGAGTTATCCCTGAAACTACTTCTGTGCTCCTTGAAGCCCAGGGCCCTGGTTTAGTCACCTCTAGAATCACAGCCCCAGACTAGGAGCTGAGCCTCTAGAAAGGGTTCTCATAAGCAGAGTCACGATTTCTTCACTGCACTCTCTCCCATGGGAGTGGGGACAAACCACTGAAAGCCTAGAATACCCCAATGGGAGAGGTCAGTGTCAGGCCGGGGATGGGGGGAGTCTGCCAGGGTGACCTAGCCCAGATGCCAGCAAATTAGCACCATGATGCCAGAAGCAATGAGGCACAAACCGACACAGGGCCCAGAGCTGGCTCCCCACAGGGAATGGACACGGTAGCCTTGCAAATACAGCTGGCTGGTGTGTGTTTGTTGGGGAGGGGTTAGAGCTTTAATTACAGTGTAGACACCTTATAATTAGTGTTTGCCAGTTTGCACTTTATCCTTGTTAAACCACGGTTACCCTTGCCAGAGGAGGGAAGCATGCTTTCCTGTATTTCCTCTGAACTGGTGTAACCTAGGACTCAAAGACATGGGCTATAGAGGAATAACAATGATTGCTCGGTGCTCTCTCATCTGAATAATCTTCGTGCATTTGGATTTCACATTTTCTTTCAAATTGGAGATGCAAGTTAGTCTCCCTGCTAACAAAACACTTTCTTCATCCTACACTGAATCCCTCAGCAAATCCTCAAATATCTTTGCAAATCTCAAAGATATTAAGGCATTTAACTTTTTTTTTTCATTGAGACCTTTGAAGTATGCTGTGACTAGAATAATTTCTGAGCTAAAACCTGTCAACTGCATAGAAAATTAAGGAAACTGCCTGTCACCCTGGTAGCGAGGCTGATAACTAATTACTTATAGATTTTAAGTCAAATTTGAGAAAGATAAATATTTAAATAAAACATATAATCATTTAGAAATGCCGCTAAGTATTTTGTAATTATTGTGTTGAAAGGAATCATTACTCAGATGGTGCATTTCGTCATCTATAACAGGCCAGGCAGCAGCCAGGAAGCAGAAGAGCTGCAGGGAGATGTTGTACTGTTCTTGTGTATTTCTCTCTCTCTCTCTCTCTCTCTCTCTGTGTGTGTGTGTGTGTGTGTGTGTGTGTGTGTATGTGTGGGCATGTGTTATGTGTTTTAATAAAGATATTAAAGGGCAATGTGATGCTTGGAAATACTGAGCTGTGACGGGAAGGGCCGAATTTATCAGAGGAGATTCCAGCTTCATAAATCACATGTCCAGTTCTGCTCTAGGCAGGGCTACCTCACAGAGCACCCCGAAGCCAGAATGGGGGCCTTGCTGGGGCTTGGGGAGGGGTATGTCCAGGAGAAGGAGGGAGGTGATAGGAACCTTAGAAGGAAGGTCTAGGACCATTCCCCACCTCCATCGCCTGTTGGGGAAATCACAAACGCTCTGCCCTACCTTTGTCCCTCTCAGACTCTCTCCAATTTCTCAAACTTTTCTTCTTCCACAATCTTCATGCTTTCCTCCTTCCTTTTTTGCATTTTTTTACTTTTAAGGTTTTAAAACCATTCTCCTAGATTCATTCTCTTTGTCTCTGAACCATTTGAAATTAAGTTGCAGACACTGCGGCGCCTCATCCTTTGGCATGCATCTGGAGATGCAAGGAGAATAAGAATATCCTTTCACAGACCCACCACGCAGCACTCACCTCTAAGAAAATTAACATTAGTTCAATATCATTTCCATTTTCCCACTTGTCCCCCGAAGGATTTTTGTAGCTCTCTGCTCCCCTCCAGCAGGCCAGAATCTGATCAAGGTTTCCCCATGACACGTGGCTATTATGGGACTTTGGTGGCTTTTACTCTAAAACAGCTCTCTCACTTTTGCTTTTGTCTTTCATGACACCGACATTTGTAAAGATTTCAGGCCAATTGTCTCATAAAATGTCCTACGTTGTGGATTGGTCTGATTATTTGCTTATGATTAGATTCTGGTCGAGCATTTTTGCCAAGGATATGCCATGGGTGTTGGTGGTGTTCCTTAGTGCTTCCTATCAGAAGACACATCATTTGGGGTCCATCACACAGGATGCTTCGTTACTTGGTTAGAGTAGGGATGCCCCACCTTGCAATTGTAACTGTTCACTTTCTCACTGAGTAATTAACAGAGAAATTTTGTGTGTGTGTGTGTGTGTGTGTGTGTGAGAGAGAGAGAGATAATTTTAGTCCATGTGAATACCCCGTTCTTGAATTACCTTTTACAAAATTCTTTATCATCTTTGTTTACATTTACCTGAATCAATGATGATGTTGCCAGTCACAATATGGTGATTTTCTACTTTCTTGTTCCTTTCCCTTTTACTAGCTGACATTCTCCTGGGAAAAATAAACTTTTCACCCTTTTACCTTCTCATTCTGTTCTTGTCTCTGTCCTTACCTTGCCTTCCCCTCCCCTTCTCTCTGCTTGTCTTCTGTTCTCTTTTGTTTTCTCTCTCCTTTTTCACTTTCTCTGTCTCTCATTCCCTCATCACTCACTCTCATTCCCTCATCACACTCATTATTTTTTCAATGTGTTGATATATCCATTATCAACGTTATCCTTCTTGATGCTCAGATTGTCGCAGATTTGTGCACTGAAGCCTCTTCCAGCTAATCCTGTGTCCTTTACACATGACCCAATTAATCTTTTTTCCTTGTTTTTCTGACAAAACAGAATGTTTCAGGCAGCCCTTATGCTTTCCAGCCATCCTTCCACATAACCTTTAGAGAAGAATGATATTTAGAAATCAAGATATGGGTACTAGGTGTGTTCATGGATATTAGGAGGTCATTGCTTATTGCTTCCAGGTCCATTTAGTGAGCAGAGCTGGAAGTACACACACACACACACACACTTAAAGGTACTAAATTTCCACTTGAAATATCACATTTATTTAAAAGTTAAAATTTTTTGGTGTTGCTTCAGTTCTTATATCTCTCTGGGATTTTTTTTTGTGTGTGGGGGGGGCAGGAATCTTTATCACTACCATCTAATTTACTAATTCAGACATTCATTCAAAAGATAATTATCAAGCATCTCTACCATGAAAGCACCTGAGCTAGGTTCTCATGATTCTATAGGGTTGCCAGTTAAAATACACAGTTAAATTTGATTTTCACATAGCAAATAATTGTATAGTATAAGTATGTCCCAAATAAGTATATTCCAGGGGACATACTTATACTAAAACAATATTCATTGGGCTTCCTGTATCTTAATTTGCTAAATCTGGCCACCCTAAGATCCAAAGACCAGCAAATCACCACTCCTGTCTCAGGCAGCTCACAACCAGAGGAGACAGACAAGCTAGAAATATATAGGAGCAACAAAGTGTGTTCAGTGCTGTGCTAAAAATACGTTCAGGGCATGATGGTAGCATGTGGGGTATGGGAGATGGTCCAGGAAATGCTAAGTTTTGAAAGTCATTGAATAATTTCCCACCAATCTCCACCCTCTACTCTCCTATCAACAGGCAGGCCGATGGGAAGGCAGTGCTGTGTGGCTGACACAGAGGATGCAGGAATAAAGGAGGAAGTGGCAATGTGGTTGGAGAAATAAGCAGGAAGAGGTCATGATGGGGCAGTGGTAAGCCATGGTGAAGAATTTAGAATTCATTCTGTAGGCCAATGAATTTCAAATTTTTTTTTATACTCACCCCATCACAAAATATCTAACGATATCCCCCAATACATGTATTTATAAATGAAGCCCATGTACAGCTCTACTGATGTATTATGCACGTTATAAGCATGGACTAAATAGCCCAGAGATCATTGAAGTGAAAACTAGCTACAATGATAAGTTTCAACATTTTCAACTCTTGCTATAAAAGATTATCTTGCACATCTTCCAGGCTGATGCAGCCCACCTTGGAGACCCCTGTTGTAAGTGTTAGGAAATCTGGTTCCCAAGAGGAACCAGAATGATTAAAGGAGAACGGAAAAAGAGAAACTTGATCTATTTGACTCCTTGATTGTTAATGTCATGTCCCCCAACCAATTTATAATTTCACCAGTGGGGCCCTTGGGCAGGCGTGGTAGAGGGCCTGGCTCAGGGCTATTAACAGCATCTTCAGGGTCACTCCAGGAGCTATATGTAGGATTCCAGGAGAGGTTCATCACAAGCTCTGAGCGGTCCAGGCTTCCCTGGTCTCTTGCCTAGACTCTGGAGAAGCCACCCAATGGGCGTCTCCTGTCTGGCTTGCCACAAGTATCTCGTCCACTGGGTGGCCAGAGTGATCTTTCTAAGGAAATTCACATCATGCCAGCCTCTCTTCAAAAATTTTCAAATGGTCCCATTATATTTACCACAGAAACTAAGCTCCATGCCATCAGCCCCTGCCTGATCCTGACCCCTACTACTGCTCTCTTTCTCTCAATCCAACTGGCCTCTGCCATTCTTCAGACACAAGAGCTTCTTTCCCACCTCAGGGCCTGTGCACCTGCTGCCCACTTCCTGGCATGCTCGTCTCCTGACCTGTGAATGTCTGCTCATTTCAGGTCCCCTCAGAGAGGTCACTCTTCATCCCCTTCCCTGTCCTATCTCTCGTCCCAGACCCACTACCCTTAGCTGTGTATTTTTCTCCCTTGTACTTGACAATATGCAGTATACTTTCTATCATTTGTTTGTGTATTTGTTCAGTTTTTCATTGTTGGTCTCTCCCACCAGACTGTAAGCTCCTTGACAGCAGGGACTCACTGCTATGTTCCCTGCAGCATCTCTAGTGTAGTCTATGGGCCGCCTTCAGGAAGGAAGGGTGGGAGGAAGGAGGTGGGGAGGGAAAAAGGAAAGGAAGGGAGGAAGAGAGGAAGGGAGGGAGGGAGGAAGGAGGGTGGGAAGAAAGGAAGGGAAGAAGAGAGGGAGAGAGGAAGGATGGGGGAGGGAAGGAAGAAAGGAAGGGAGGAAGGAGGGGGAAGGAAAGGAGGGAAGGAAGAAAGGGAAGGAGGGAAGAAAGGAAGGAGGGAAGGAAGGAAGGAAAGAAGGAAGGAAGGAAGGAAGGAAGGAAGGAAGGAAGGAAGGAAGGAAGGAAGGAAGGAGGGAAAGATCTTTTTACTGCCAGATGTGAGGGCAACCACCGCACCCCCAGTAAATAATCAGTGAGTGCCTTGAGTGCGTAGTGCCCAGGGGAATCTGATATGCTCCTATATAGTCTAGCTGGGGAGATGTCGCAAGTTCTGAGTGAGAAGTCTCGGCTTTGGGCTTTTTTCTGCTGCTGGTGGCTTCTCCCCTATTCACTGCCACCCCCAAGGTGCCTCTGCACTGTGACCTCTGGTCCCTGGAAAACAGCATCTCCCTGTCCTCTGTAAAAATTTCCCAGACATGAAGGCTGTGCTGCTTTTCCTCCAACTGGAAAAGCAGTGAGCATGGAGAGAGGGAGATTGACAGCTTGGAAGTGACCAGCCTTTCTCTTGTCTGGGGCTTGACTCCAGGTGGGATCTTCACTTCAGGAAATTCTGCCATTTTTGTCTGGATTCCCAATTGGAGGAGTTTGTAACTCAGGTGTGCTTGGACATGTTTCTTAACTTCTCTGAGCCTTGGTTTCCCCTCTGGAAAATGAAGCTGAAGATGCCTGCCGTGAAGATGTTTGTGAGGAGTGATGTGGGGCCCACGGGAAATAGTTAGTGCAATGCCGGGCCCTGGGCAAAGAGAGGCTAAATGGACATCCGCTATTCTATTATTGTTGTGGGTGGCGTCACTTTTTAACGGAGATAGTGTGCACATATAAAGGATATCAATCTCAGGCATACGATTTGGTGGGCTCTTACCTGTGTATGCATCACCCACCTCATGGTGTAGATCACTGCCACACTCAGTCACCGAGAGGTAACCCCAAGCCTGACCTCCAGCACCTTGGATGAGTTTTGCCTCTTCCTGACTTCGTGTTGGTGGAATCCCACAGTGTGTGCTCTTTTGCGCCTGGCTTCTTCGGCTCAGCACCGGGTCTGTGCGATCCATCCAGGCTCTACAGGCTGTTATTCCTGGTCCTCTGTCCTTCCCTGCCCTGCTGTTCTGCACCCTCGCCCTAACCTGGAGTGTCCACATGAGTGCCTGGTCCTCCAGAAGGAGGAGTCCAGATTCTCCGCCTTGGCTCCAGTTTTACATTTACTTTCCTAAAGTCCCTCTGGCAATTTTAAAGCAGTTCCTAAGGGATCGTTTTATATTTTCTTACAATTACTTAAAGCATGTCCTTTAAACAAAAGGCAGTATCTTTTATGGAGCGAGCAGAGTCACAGATGAAATAATCAGCAAGTAACTGCAGAAGGGCATAATTAAGCCCTCCATGTCCGGGTCCCAGGAGCCCCAGGTTCGGAGGGAAGGGAACACAGTGTGGCAGCGAGGAATAGCCACTGAGCACAGGTGAGTCTGACAGCTTCCTGTGGCTCAGACAGGCAAGGGAGGGCATGGAGGGGATGGGTGGCGTGGGCAAGAGGAAGACAAGAATTAATGAGAAATAGAAAATAATTTAGCAGGACAGCAACTCCCTAGAGACGAATTCCTTCTCCAAACGTCTCATTTGTCCAAAGGAAATGAGGAAGGTCTATGGCAGAAAGGCCGACCTCAAGAATTTCATTTCCCTGGTGCTATTCAGATTCCCAATGTGATCGATAAAAGTACAATTAGCGTACCAGATCGCATCCGATGTTTTTAACCTTTAGGTGATGGCAACATGCATATTAAGGCTCTATATCCTCTCTGCCACCTCTCACATGGGCAGGGTAAGTCATCGCCACATTTGACATTTGATGTTATAATTTTAACATACCTTTAAAATTTCAGATAAAGATTATTTCAATTTTTTAAAAGTTGGAAGCCAGGTGTAATTGCCATGCTCTGGACTTCAGATCTAAATCCTTCTGCCAAGTCATCCTGTAGTTATTAAGGACTTTATCATTGGGATGTGTACTGCATACACCGCAGGTTAGAATGCTCCAGAGAATGGGAAGTAAACTTTTGAATTCTCTTAGATGAGGAATGGCTTTTAATATAGAAACCGTAAACTCTTAGTTTAGTAAATTGTTCAATCAACAAATTAATCAATCAACAAATCTGTTTCAGTGCCTACTGTATGTCCAGAACATCAATACCTTGCATCAAACAGCTTTAGAGTGAAATGGGAGGACACAAAAACAGCCTTGGAGCTCTTTATAATTTGGTGCCTGAAGCAGAGTTAGTTATACAGTGGTACTCAATAAATGCTTGATAAATAAAGTGGAAAATACAAAGTGGCACCAGGCCAACAGGGCTAATGCAGCACATGATTTTGGCATCTTGAACCACTTCCCCTCAGTGCCCCTCTGATTTCAGCAGCAGTGGAGACAGGTCCCAGGCAGCCCAGGCTCTTGCAGACAATGCATTGCTTGAAGCACAAGCAGCTCTCTCCCTTTCCCTGCCTCAGGGCCTGCTCTAAAGGGGAGTTCATTCAGCCTGGCAGCCCATGGGGCTGGGATCATATGGATTAATGTCTCGGTTTCCAGCATGGGATAGACAATTCTGGGAGGCGCTTTGTACAATTTTCAAAGGTCCCAGCGGACCCAGTTCCTGCTGCCTCAATAGCTCTCCTTCATGTTGACTTTTCCTCCATCCCCATCTCCCACTCACCCAGCTCCCTGACTCTTGTTTCCTCTGGGATCACTTCTCCAAGAAATTTCCTGCACTTAAGTTTTTTCTTAGGCTCTAGTTTCAAGGCAACCCAATCTGGACACCTGCAGAAGCTCGTTTCCATCAAACACTCAATAAGGCCACCCCCTGTTCCTTTAGAGGCTTAGCTTGCGTTCCATGATGCACTGCAAAGCACAGCCTCCGCACACTACGGCCCTCTGAGTAGGGGGTCAGCAGAGCCTGGGACAGTCGGGTGTGTTCATGGAGGGAGAGGCACCTGGGCCTGAACATGTGGGAATCATGAGGCAGCAGAGATGAGAGACATTTCAAGAGAGAAGACAGAGAGGTAGGAGTGAGTGTATCAGTGCAGAGGACAGTGAGGATCCCACACAGGCTGGAGTGGAAGCCAAGTGTTATCCACAGGGAAAGGTGAAATGAGACAGAAGCAGAGAACTGCCTGCCCCTGGAGGGCTCAGTCGGGGCTCCATCCCCACATTCACAGCTGACCCAGTCACCCAGAAGAAGAGACACACAGGCACACACGTACAAACACACACACTTAATACACACCTATATGAGATGCACCCAGATTGTGTGTGGATGCACAGACAGGTGCCAGAAGAAGTTTGCTGTAGTACAGAAGGGCGAATTACAGAGTCTTCAAGCAATAAGAAGTTTTAGTGAAGGGTTGGCCAGTACACAGCCTGAGCATCATCACTCCTTACACTTGCTCTCACAGGCATTCTTCAGTGATTTGCTGACCCCAGAAGTGGCCTTCCCATGCTTTCTCATCACCACGCCCTAGACAGCCACTGCCAATCAGCTAGGGTTACTTCCCGGATCAAGTTCAGTCTCCACTCAGGACAGTGGTGCGTGTCTCCCACACGTGAACAGAAAGCCTCTCCTTAAGTGTTTCCTGGGATTAGGACCAACCTTCTCTAATGACAGACTGTGCTGTCAGCGAGCAACACTCATTTTAGAAAGGGCTCGGCACCCCCAGTAGGTCTAATCATTCCTCCATATGAAGCTATTTAGATATTTGAGGGTCACCATCAGGCCCCACTCCCACCTCCAAGCAAAACGTATCTTCTCCAGGATAAAGGGTTTTCATTATTTCAAGCTGCATGAATATGAATCCATGAATATCACATATCACATGAATCCATGGCCCCTGGGTCTCCAAGCTTCCTTTCTTGGGACATAATCCTTTTCCTCAACTCATATGGCGAAGTGCAGTTCCTAGACATAAGGACAGTCCCTCAGATGCTTGCCCAGTGTGCCAAGGCTGTGTTCCCTCCTGGGGTAATCCAGACATGTGCCAACCATTTACACCTCCTGAGGTCCCCAGAGCTTTGGGTCATTATCATCTCTGAACAGTGTGGAGACCACGGTCACCACAGCTCCTGCTATTTTTTTCAGAAATGCAAGATTCCTCCAATTCATACTTGGACAACTGGTTTATAGCCTGAATATGTTCTGTTACGTTTGCCCTTTGCTGTAACTTTTACCGGGTCTTAGTTTCCCATTGTCCAATCGGCTGAGATATTTTTGAATTTTGATTTTTTCATATAGAATATTAGCTATCCCTATACATTTTGTGTCAATTTCAGCCTCATATTAAATCACTGATTTGAAACATATCTTGTAAAGAATAGACACTGGGGACTTCACAAAGAGGGAAGATGGAAGGGAAGGCAAGGGTTAAAAAATTACCTATTAAGTCCGGTATTCACTATTTGCATTAATGGATATACTAGAAGCCCAGTCCCCACCAGTACACAACATACCCATGTAACAAACGTGCACCTGTTTTCTCTCAATCTAAAATAAAATAAGATTTATACATAAATATATAAGTCCATCATTTTATTTAACTTTTCACTTCTAAAAAGTTTAGGAAAGCTTTATTCCTTATGAATTACAGTTAATATACAGGAAAAAAATTTCAGAGATTAATGAGTTAAAAATCTTAGCATAGACAGTTCTCTGTCCATTAGTCTTCTCTATTATTTCTGTAACTGTAACTTGCTATTATCTCTTGAAATTCAATTCAATTCAATTTTATGGCCTTGATGGTGAATAAATAAATAAATAAATGAATAAAATAAAATGAGGCATATGTTGTATAGGACAAGGCCAAGAGCAGGGCCTCATGTTTCCCACTTAGACTTCCCTCCAGAGTAACAGTCATTTGTTAATCAAATCTCTTTGAAAATGGTTTTTCCACCAGCTCGGCATCCATCCAGATCCTGCCTTCAAAAATGAAATTACAGACTTGGCCTGATCAGATGAAATTCAACTTCACCTATGGAAAGAGTCCTTAACTTTGGGTTCGTGTACTTTGGCTTCAGGGAGTCTACAAACTGCCCTCCCAAAATTATATGCAAATACGTGTTTGTGCGTGCTCATATACACTCACTCATACTCATCCATTGATTTTTTTTTATGATAGTGTCCATAGATCTTTTCACCTTCTTGAAAGGATTAATGACCTGCAGAATTTCAAGAACCACTGATCAATTACATTCCCTTGGAACTCTAGGTTGTAATCCTCTCCACGATGGAAACAGATCAGCGTGCTGCATCAGGGTGTGTTACTCAAGATCCCCAGCGATCAAAGTTTCCCTCTCTAGTTGTTTATGAACCACTGGAAGATGATCATGGTTCTTTAGTGTACGAGGTCCTAGAAGGTTTCCTGGGAGATGGAGAAAAACAGCATCCTTGGCCAAGAAGTAGGGGACTGAAAAAGTGTTCTACCAGCCTCCTCAGAAATACATTGAGAGATTTGCTTCATTTTGGTAATGAGAGAATTCTGTCTGTGTGGCTCAGGATGGTTCTGGAAGCCTTGTTAGCCACCTTACCCTGAGGCAAGATAGTAATCACTTTGCAGGACTTTGAGGATGCAATATGCATCGGCCCAGGTTAGCATAGTTAGCACGAAGCATGGCTCCTGCAAAAAATCTCTACCATTATGTCCTGATTCCAAAAAGACCAACTATTGTGTTGGTCTGCGATCTGTAGTTGCTTAACTACAACTCAACAACTCAAATTAGTTTCAGCAAAGAAGGTAATTTTACAAGAAGAAAGCAGAAAAATCTCAAGGAATTTAGGGAGCAGTAGCAACAGTGACTGAAAGGCTCATAGCAAGGGTGTTGAGTGCGTCTTCTCTGAAGGGCTGCTTTTGTTCTGTGCAGCTGACTGTTCCTCTCTTCCTGAAAATCAGCTTTCTTTCTCTCCAGGCCGTGGCAGACCATGGCCACCCAGAACCACGTCACCTCTCAGATTCAGGGACACCAACCCCAGGATGCCAGGGTTCCAAATTTAAATTCCCAGAAAATATTATATATTTTATTATTGGCCCAGCTTGGGTCAGGTGTCCACACCTGCTCCATTGGGCTGTGATGAGGGAGGGTGGGGGACACATACGATAACATGATTGTGGGGACTCATTCCTATAGAGAAAGGCAGTTGTCAGAGAAGAAATGTATAGGCTGCTAAGTCACCCCAAAAGATGTTTTATTTTAGATGTTTTAAAAATACTGCATCTTTCCGCATTAACTTAGATCATATATGAAACAGTTTCCTTAAAGTCACAAAAGAATACTTTAGAGAATTGCTAGGTAAGGTGGTGGGGATCAAGGGAGCTTGAAAACTGCTAAACTTGACTGAGAAAATTAAAAGGCTGAGGATAGCCAAGCAAATCTGATAAAAGAGTAAAATGTTGATGAATTTACATCATTTATTAAAATACATTATAAAGCTATTTTTAAAATACAATAGATTAATACCAGCAAAGAAAAAAACTAGCAAACCCCTCCAACCAGGGTCCGTACTTTTAAATTTTCCCAAGTGCAGAGGCCAAAAACATACATATATTGTTATGAATTAACAGAGGTAAAAAATTGAGAATTCAGTCAAAGAAGTTGCGATAGTTTGATAACAATTGGGAAGGGGAATTATATCTTAATTTAACATCATAAACCTACACAAATTCTTGATGAATAACAGATTAATTATAAATACAAAACCATAGAGCTGGAAGAAAATTTAAAGTTTGAGAGGACTTTCTAAAGATAAAAGAAAGGGAGAAATCACAAAACAAAATCAATAGATTTGACTGCATAAAATTAAGAAACCCTGCTCTTTAAAACAAAAAAAAGCCAAAACAAAATTAAAAGACAAGTGGAAAAATTGAGAACAACACTTGCATAATGTAACACAATTTTAATATATAATATCCTTGTACAAATTAACAACAACAACAAAGAAAAAAAAACGGGCAAAGGAAAGAGTCAAATCACAGAGGAAAAAATAGAAAAATTTAACCAGTGTGTGTTTGGAAAAATGATTAACCTCACTACTGAATTTTTTAAAAATCAATTTAAATAATCTACCATTCTTCCCCATTGATCTGGCTTTTTGTGTATTTAATAATATTCCATATGAAGAAGGTATGATTAATTGGGCAATCTGATTGGCTATTTCTGGGGTAATTTGGTAACTTGTAAGAAGAATCTTTTTTTTTTTTTTTTTTTTTTTTTTTTTTTTGAGACGGAGTCTCGCTCTGTGGCCCAGGCTGGAGTGCAGTGGCGCGATCGCGGCTCACTGCAAGCACCGCCTCCCAGGTTCACGCCATTCTCCTGCCTCAGCCTCCCAAGTAGCTGGGACTACAGGCGCCGCCACCATGCCCGGCTAATTTTTTGTATTTTTAGTAGAGACGGGGTTTCAGTGGTCTCGATCTCCTGACCTCGTGATCCGCCCACCTCGGCCTCCCAAAGTGCTGGGATTACAGGCGTGAGCCACCGCGCCCGGCCATAAGAAGCATCTTAAATCCTTTAGGAATCTGTCCTAAGGAACAGATTTATAAATTTGTATAACAATGCACTGGCATTGATGGTTATATTAATCATTTATTATTAATAATTTATTGATACTGATATTAATTTATTATTAATAAATAATATATTTATTATTAAGGATAGTTTTTTTCTATCCTGACCACTGGAGGAAAACACTGTAAATGCCCAGAACTAAAGTTTTGACTAAATACATTCTGGTTTACTCACATGATGAAATATTATGCAACAATTATAAATGTATTTTGAAAGAATGCTTAATGATCCAAAAACTCACACACAATATATTTTAACAGCCTTATTGAGATAAAGTTCATATGTGATATAATGTATTCATTTAAAGTACATAATTCAATGGGGTTTTTTTTAGTATGTTCACAGAATTCTGTAACAATCAATTTTAGAACATTTTCATTCCTCAAAAAGGAAACCCTGCCATTAGGAGCCACTTCCATCACCCACTCCCCAAACCTCCCAGCCTTGGGCAACCACTAATTTACTTTTCTGTCTCTACAGATTTGTCTTTTTAAGCATTTAATGTCAATGGGTATGTATCAGTGGATATGATATGTGGGCTTTTGACATTGGCATCTTTCACTTAGCATGAGGTTTTCAAGGTTTATTTATGTTGTAGCACGTGTCAGTACCTTTTATTGCTGAAGTACATTTCATTGTGTGGATATATCAGATTTATTTATTCATCCAGCTGTTAATGGATATTTGGGCTGTTTTCACTTTTTGACTATTATGAATAATACCACTATTAACATTTAAGTACAAATTTTCTGTGTGGGTGCAAGCTTTTGTTTCTCTTGGGTCTATACTTAGGAGTGGAATTACTGGATCGGATGGTGACTCTATTCTTAACTCTGTGAGGAGCTGCCAGACTGTTTTCCAGTGCAGCTGCACCATCTTCTATTCCCACCAGCAGTATAGGAGAATTCCAATTTTTCCACGTTCTCGCCAACACTTGTTATTATTTGTATTTTTATTATAGCCATCCTCACTGTGGTTTTGATTTGCATTTTCCTGATGGCAAATGACATTGAACATCTTTTCATGTGCTTATTAACTATTTGTATATCTTCTTTGGAGAAATATCTACTCAGATCCTCTGCTCATTTCTAAATTGGGTTATTTATCTTTCGAGTATCACATTACAAGAGTTCTTTATATATTCTGGATACAAGCCCCTTATCAGATCTATGATTTGCAAATACTTTCTCCCATTGGGTTGGTTACCTTGTCATGTTATACAAATTTATAATTTCTAAGTATTTTTCAGTTCCTACTGTGTGCCATGAAATTGTGAAGTAGCCCAAAGATGCGGAAGACAGATACTTTCTCTCCCAAGAAAGTCCTAGTAAAATATTTAAAAGATAGTATAAGGTAAAGTGCTAGTATTAAAAGAATCCATGCATGAATATATAAGATGCCAAGTTAGTACCCCGGGCAGTCAGAGTGGGCCTTGTTGAGGAGGTGGGCCTCATAGAATGGGCAGCAATCAACAGGGCAGAGGCAGGGAAGAGTCAAGGTAGAAGAACAGAAGCATCCAAACCAGGTGGTCATGATGGGGGTTAGTGCAGTACAGAGACCTGCACTTCAGTCAGGGTTACGAGAAAGTGATGTCAGAGAGAGGACCCGGAATTTGAATCTGCCCCACTGTGGACTATGATAGGGAAGGAGGTGAGGAAACCAAGGTAAAGAAAATTATGTTTGAGTAAGATTTATCAAGCACCAAAGGCAGAATCAACTAGGGAGAGCACTGAGATTGAGAAGAGCCTAGAGGCATGGGCCTAACCTAGTTGGTTGCAGCCAGGGTTGGAGAGTTCAAGAAACAGTCTGAAGTCTGTTGAGGAAACTTATAATCAACCATGTGACCTTGGGCGGGTCCTGGCCCTTTGCCTGACCTCAGGATCTTCTGTAAAATCAAGCATGTATCCACTAGAAGGGTTGTCAGCTGCAAGTAATAAAACACTTAACAAGCAGTGGCTTAAGCAATAAATACATTAATTATCTCTCATAACAAGAAATCCAGAGTTAGACTGCTTTGGTCTTTGTGCAGTGGCCCAGTGACATATTCAAAGATTCCAACCTCTTTCTACTTTCCTGCTCTGCCACCATGGGTGGGTAGGCTTGCACCCAGGATCACACAGCGTCTGCTGCAGCTCTAGAACACCCAATGTGCTCAAGGCAGGACACAGATTGGAAGATAGCACTAGCCTCATCTGAACTTTCTATTAGGACAGCAAAACTCTCTTAGAGTCCTCCAGGAGACATGCTTTGTTCTTCATTGGCTGTGATTAAGTCTCATGTCCCCAGCCCCAGCTAGAGGAGCATCTGGGAAAATGGCAACAGAACTGTCCTGACTGGCTTAGGCCAACCATGCTCCATTGCCTGTCTGAGCAAATTGCTGCCCAGAATTAAGTTAGAATTCTGTTAGCTGGGACGAGGGATAGGCATTGGGAAGAGAATTAACTACGACCAACCCAGGGACTTGGACAAGGCCCCTCCCAGTGCTCACAGCCCATGGGGTTCTCTCATCTCCAGCTGTTCTGTTTTGTGGCTCCTCTCACCCACTTCCTGCAACTGCTTCTTCCCTTTTCATTTGGCCTGTAGAGAGAGCAGCTGCTCTCTCTCACTCTGTCTCTTTATTTTGATGAACTTAAAGTTGATTCCATCAAACAATCCTTTTCTTCCATCAATGCCAGCCAAACTGACTTTCTTAGCATGGCAAGTATTTTAATCACTCAAAAATTGAGGCTTGGTTATGGACCCCTACCCCCACCACCCCGTGATGAGCACAGCCTCTGTGTGTCCCTCTTCTTGTACCCTACCTCTGCCTCAATGCTCTTGTGGCATTCATTTACTTTTTCTTCCTGAAATTTCTCCTTTGAGTCCATCATGCAGAACATGTGACACCTCCAGCCCCGCTTGGCCCTCCTTCCTCCCAAGGACCTGTGCCACATGTTGCAGTCATCAGAGACTCTGACTCAGCTCAGCCACAGGCCCTGAAAGGTAACTGGGCAGAGATTACTTGAGCTTCCTACAATGCCTACACAGGGCCCATCAGGTGAGGGACCAAGGTCAATGACTGTCACCAAGAGAAGTTGTCCACATGACCATCAGCTGCCCTGGTTCCAAAGTTCTGAGAGACCTCGTACATTAAAGTTTCCCACATCTGGCTGGGCACAGTGCCTCACGTCTGTAATCCCAGCACTTTGGGAGGCCGAGGCAGGTGGATCACCTCAGGTCAGGAGTTTGAGATCAGTCTGGCCAACATGGGAAAACCCTGTCTCTACTGAAAATACAAAAAATTAGCCAGGTGTGGTGGCACATGCCTGTAATCCCAGCTACTCGGGAGGCTGAGGCAGAGAGAATTGCTTGAACCTGGGAGGTGGAGGTTGCAGTGAGCCGAGATTGTACCACTGCACTCCAGCCTGGGCAACACAGCAAGACTCCATCTCAAAAAAAAAAAAAAAAGTTTCCCACATCTGTGCCCAGGGCTGGGCTGGAGCCATGTGTAAGAATTTGTTTCCCAGGTTCTTTCCTATCACTTACAGCTCATCTGACCCAGGCATGACCAACCGGCACCCAATGCCACCTCCTTAGTCTGTTGCAGTGCAGCATTTTAATTCAAATTGTTTCTTCTCTCCTCTATTTCATCTCACAAAATTACACAGGGCAATATCTCCTATTTCTATACCACCTGCACTATTGGTTTCATCTCCTTATAGCATCTATATAATCATATCTTCATATTTTTACACGAACTGTCTGTTCTTGCTTAAATACATTTTTTTAAAATAAAACTTTATATCACTATCCCCCATGGAAAACAAACATTATTTTCCTGAAATAGACAGTAACCACAAAAATAAATGCAATGAAAACAAAACAATGGCAACCTGGTACTGCATAATAAACAGTATTTGTGTAGAGTAGGTGCGAAAGCTGGAAGTATTAAGAAGATGGAAGGTGCATCAACCCCCTGTCAAGGCGGTGCACAGGGACGCACGTGATGAGAACATGGAGAAAGACTGAGCTGCAATTACTCAGCTCAGTCAGAGGCAGCTAGGTCTGGATTTGGTCCAAAGAGCTGGGAGAGAGTTTTAAACCAAACTTCACAATTCAAAATTTGCTGTGTTTCCCCTCTTGCTAGTATTCTATCCTAAGCGTATTGGACACCTCCTGATGCCTGGTGCCTTTGTCTTTGAATTTCTGATGATGGTGGCGATGTGTGGTAGGGATGGGGGATCTTTCTGACTCTGGCAGGAGGAAGTACCTGTCCCTGTTCACTTTGGGGCCCATTCTGGGTTGCTTGGGCCAAAGGTGGAGAGGAAGAAATGCAGAACCACAACATTATCCTGTCCCCAGGTGCTGCGCCCATGTATGTGGGTACAACTTCAAGCCCCATGGTTGTCCTAAGGCAATGGATGGGGTTTCTCACAAAGGTGATCCAAGAGAAGCAAGGATGCTTCTAATGTGGGTGAAAGTATGTCAAGTAGAGTTAAATTGCAATACTAACGATCATTCAGAAGCCTAACATTAATATAGACATGACAATGAAATCAAAGAGAAAGCTTCCAAAACTGCCACCCTTTGGTCTCTGGAGTTCTTCAAGCAAGTGGCTTTGAATGCCCAGGGATATGGGCCAGGAGAAACTATACGAGAAGGTGCTACCTAAGAAGCTCTCGCATTCCAGGCATGAGGAACTGAAGCAGGAACAAACATGTGTGAAGCACTGGAGATCTTGCTGAGGATTCAGCCAGACATGCTTTTGACTTCTAGCTTTGGCATCTAGGAGCTGTGTGACCTCGGGAAAGTTGCATAACCTGTCTCTGAACCTCATCAATTAGATGAAGCTGGCAATACCTATCTCACAGTGCTGTTGTGAGGATTAATTTTTTTTTTTTTTTTTTTGAGACGGAGTTTTGCTCTTGTTGCCCAGGCTGGAGTGCAATGGCCTGATCTCGGCTCACCGCAACCTCTGCCTCCCGGGATCAAGTGATTCTCCTGCCTCAGGCTCCCGAGTAGCTGAGATTACAGGCATGCACCACCATGCCTGGCTAATGTTTTATTTTTAGTAGAGAAAGGGTTTCTCCATGTTGGTCAGGTTGGTCTTGAACTCCCAACCTCAGGTGATCCGCCCATCTTGGCCTCCCAAAGTGCTGGGATTATAAGCATGAGCCACTGCACCCGGCCCGCAAGGATTAAACTTAAAAGCATATATAAAACACCAAGTGCAGTATCTGGCACATTGTAGATGATCACTAACAGTAATTTTAAAATTATTATTCTCATTTTCCCTGGATTTGCCTGACACTGTAGGACTACACTGGCCCTATTTTCTAAATAAACCAACAAAGGAGCAAATAAAGAGAAGCCAAGAGCAATCTGTTCTATGACAAAGAGAAAAACAAACAGCAAGAAAAAAACATCCACCTCCGGCCTGAGACAGCTGAGAGGACAAAGGCATATACCAGGGGTACTGCCCCCAGCACCAAAGATAACTTTGTGGGTTAAAAGAGAAAAAAAAAATGGAACCTTTCAAAAGTGGTAAAGATTAGAGTGGAGACTGTATTTTAAAAACATCACTCTTGGTTAAAAAAAAAAAAAGACGAGAAATTAAAGCATTTGTGTTTAGGATGAAAAAAACAGCTAGTTTTATAATCTGCCATTTGGAAAATCAAATCTATATAAAGGAAGAAAGCTGTGAGCTGAGGCAAGAATGAGGTTTCTTGGCGACAGCTTCATTTATAAGTTTTGTGCGGCTCTTGAAGGTCACTTGTTCCAGGGACTTCATCCCACTTCGCAAACAAAAGACAAATCTTCAGTCCCTTCGCTGGAGCAGGTTATACAAGGAAACAATAAATGTGAGAGGCAGCGGCACTCCTTAAGAGGTCTAAATTGAATTGCATTGACTTTTTACAAAGCCACAAATTGCTTATCTTATTCAAGCGCCTGAGTGTTTGCTTTTTGATGAGCTCGGTACAAAGATACCTTGAAGTTCGACAGTGGCTTGAGTCGCCCAATTTGAGCTGTCAATGGAGGGGCTGGGGGCAATGCTTAGGGTACATGTTTTCTGAGCCTCCCCTGCTTTCTGAAGCTTTACCAAGGCCAAGGGAAGCAGAGAGGGGATTATCCTAAAAGATGATCCTAAAACAACAAGGTCTTATGAGGTGAGACCCATTCTACCAACAAAATGTATCTCCATCCAGCTCACTTCTGCAGGCCAAATAAGATAACAGATGTGAAAATCAAGTGGTTTCTGGATCTAGGTAGACAAGAAATAAAGACAGAGGAACAGCAATTCCAGCCAAATGTCACCTGTGCCTGAAGCTTTGTTTGTAGTAGCACATTGTGGAAGCTGGGGAGTGAAATTAGGTGTCGGACTATCAGTGGCTCTCTCCTTTGACTGCACAGCAGAATCACAGGGGAAGCTCTTCGAAGCTTTCTGACTATCCCTCAGCCAATTAAATCAAAATCTCTAGGTGTAAGGCTCCAGGCATCATAATCCTATACCTCTGCCCTCATGATGCTAAAAAGCGAATGAAGTTACAGACCAAGGAAAAAGGAGTAAAAAGAGGCCATGACTTGTACCATTTGTTTCATAAGGTTGGTGTTACTAAGTTTTACTGAGATGATGGCTACCATGTCAGGGGTGGGTGTAGGTGTAGTCACGTCAATGGCACCAGCAATGTCATTCCCCATTCATCAAAGAGACACCAGTGCTGGAAAGACAGTGTCTGAAAGGCTGGAGAGGGAATGTTCTTAGCCTGGGGATAGCAGAGTATCTAGGAAGATCCCTGTGGGTGCTGGGGCTTGGATGACCTCTGGCACACAGGACTGGCCTCACCCATGATTCCACAATTTGCATGAGCTACTCCTGCATTAAGGGTGAGGGGTCAGCTCTGTTTGTCCCATTTCCAGATGCTTCTACAGGAAGTTAATGCAGACTCCTCCAATGACTTTTCCCTGGTCCAAAAGTTCCATGGGCATTCATTCATTCAAAAGAATTTAGTGAGCCCATAACATGTGCCATCACTGTGACAGATGAACAAGATGGAGAGACCCCACACCAGCCTCCTTGGGGTTTACAGTCAGGGAAGGCTGGCCCCAAGGACATGGACACATCAATAGCAAATCCTCAGAAGTGGGCCTGGCCCTCTGGAATTGGTCCTACTGCTTCTCCCAGACCTTTCCACACTTATCCTTGGGTTCCAGGGCCCACCTACCAAAGATATGCGATTTGATAAGAACTGCACAGGCTGCAGCATTGCTGACTTCTTTTGCCTCTCACTGGGCTGTGTGCTTGTTAGAAATGCTGAGAGATATTAGTATTTACAGCAAGAATAAATCTCTAATTGTAAAATTCAGGCACTGAGCTGAGAGAGTTCTTTGGAGACAGATCTGTTTTGGGGCATGACCTTAAGACTTCTAGAGATGGATGCGTGGATGGATGGAGGGACGGAGGGATGGATGGATGGATGGATGGATGGATGGATGGATGGACGGATGGATGGATGGTCGATAAATCACAGGTAGATAGTGGGATAGATGTCAAAGAAAGTGTAGGAAGATCTATGAAGAGAGAACAAGAGAAGTGGATAGTGTGGATAAATGGCAGCTAAATGATAGAAACACAATAGTTCAAAAATATTCCAGCAAGACCAACCCACCCGTGGTCCTCTAGCTCACTCTCTTCCACACCCCTTTGGCCACTTCTCCAACTCAGCGCTCCCCTCCTGCCCTTTGGCAACTGTGCTACTCCACACATCTGAGTCCCAGAGGCCTTTCCTGACCTCACCTGGCTGGGTTGGAAGAGATCTCCTCTGCAACAGACTGAACCCACCTCCATGCTAGCATTTACAATATTGCTGGCTATTATCTGTAGACCTGTCAGTCCCCAGTCTCCTAGACTGTGAGCCTTTTGAGGGTATGGTTGTGATCTACTATCCCCACTATATCCTGAGCGCTTAGCTTGTCCAGTGTTGATGAAGTGAACTCAGTACACTATGCATGTGCCCATGAGAATGCACAGGGGAGAGAGACGACAAGGTGGGTTTCTGCCTGGGGTCTCCTCCTTGGTTCAGTTGCAGCCCCCCCACCGTCACCCCGCAAACGCTCCCTTCCACAGTGGCCATTCCCGGCAGGCTCTGCGAAGCTGACTCACTGTGCTGGGCGAGACTCTGCGGAGTGCCTCACTGGGTGACTGCAGCAGGCCTAGATGATTGCACAGTGGGCCCCAGGTGCAGCATCCGCAGGGAGGCCGACACACTGAGACCTGCACACCCTTCTCCTGTTAGCGCTAACAAAGACAAATCGGATGTAGTGCTGGAGTGCTTTGCCTGTTAAGTGTTAAGTAGCAGACTGATTGCTCTGAAGTTGACAAGTGACAAGGAGTAAGGCAGCAAGCAGGTGCTTCCGCTGCCCCCCTGGGGGGTAGCAGGGAACGGGGGCTCTATCTAGGCAAGGGGGGATCTCTGATTGAGGGACCCTCACATTCCAGAGCAGGGAGATTCCTGTCTCGATCAAGGCCGGCCCTTGGTCCAGGCCCTGTTACCTTGGTTCCCTTCTGCAAGCTTTCCCCAAAGCCTCAATTTTCCCCACTGTCCCTCAAGGACTGTCACAATGGAAAGCCCCCTCTGTAGAAAACTAAGACTTTTATTAGGGGGTTGAGAGTGCAGCAGCATTCTTGATGGGAAATGGAACTCGCTTAGCTCAAGTTCCCTCCTCCGGGACACCTCCCCTGTAGTGCATGATTTCTGTCTCCCACTTCTGCCAGCATCTGCTGCAGTCCCACAGTCAATAACAGAGGTCTGCACCAGGACTTCCAATGTCTCCGCTAGTCATTTGTTCCTTTAACAACAGAATGTAAATGTGAATGAAATCTTACCAGAAGTGTATTATCCGTGAAACAGGTATCAGTGGAGCTGATGTGATTAAAGCGGAAAAGGGGTCAGAGCACCCCCTGTTCTGCCATCCCACCACACCTCCCACAATGGCCCTGTGTCTCTTGTACAGAAACCTAGACTCTCAGCACACAGTCTGGGGAACACAAGGCCCACACCATACATTTAGTCTTGTATCACATCAGCATGCTCTTCTGACCTGTGTCTCCTGTTCAATTGGTCCATCTGTGTGGCTATTACCTTCCCAAAAGGTTATGAGCAGTGGATCAGACCTTCCAGGTCTTTTGCAAGCACAGAGCTAGGCCCCAGCAGACACCAGGTAAAAGCGGTCATTTGATTGATGGGGAGTTCAAGAAGCACACATGTACAGTCCTCTGTAGGCTAGGCAGAGGGGTGGCAGGCGGGCATGCCTGTGGTCTTCCCTTAGTAAATTCTCCATGCTGTGCTCTTCCCTTAGTAAATTCAAATAAATGGATGCTGCCTGACAGGCCAATGTGCTCACTAATTTATATCGATGAACAAGATGAGAACTAAGGGACTGCATGAGACTTGGCTCCTAAGCTCTATCCCAGGGAGTCTCAAGCTGCATTTTGTGTGCACACGTGCATGTGTGCAAAGCTGCATGCATGGGGTGGGGGGCCACGGGGGAACTTTCCAGGGCAGCTCCAGAGAGAAAATGCCTTTGTTCAGATTGATTCTTCTCCCCTCCTAAAATGATAATACAGTCATCCATGGCCATCTATGACCTCGGCCAATAGGGAAAAATCATAAGTGCTTCTCAAACTAGTAACCATTTGTTACTGTTAACATAATGCCCTCCAGGATCCTCCTCCTATCTAAATGCTTCTCAAATCTTGTTTTCAAGCCCCATTCCTCCAGGAAGCCCCTGCAGACTACATTCTGCCTTCCTTCACCTCCCTTCTTCGCTGTCAGTTTTCATCAATTCTCCTCTGACACTGCTCCTCCTGAATTACTTCAGGAACATAAGTGCAGTTCCTGCGCTGGGACAGAGGGTCTCTGAGGTTGGGCCCCTACCCGGCTTTCTCTCTGTTCCTCCCACACAGGCTTGCTGAGAACTGAGCAAGCAAGAGACATGGACGGATGGATGGATTGTTCCTGAGGGATTTTTTTTTTCTAGGTTCTTCCCCTCAAAGCTCAGTGGAAGGGCAGTATCCTCTTGTGGAGACACATTGACTGGTCCAGGATAAGTGAATGAGGGAAGGAAGAAGAAAGGAAAGGGCAGCAGCTGAGGTTTGTCCTGCCTGGTCCACCTCCTCACCCTTTCCCAACCAGAAAGTATATAACCGTTCTCTCCTCTGGAGACATCACTGTATCCAGTCCAGAAGCGATGGAGACCCAAGGAACATTGTGGCAGAAGGAGATCATCTCAAGTGCTGTACTCTTCAGGCCTGTTCTGAAAGTCTCCCAGCAATAACTAACTAGGTGAGGTTTCTCCTCTGTGCCCTCGCAGCCCCCCGGGCCTTCCTTTGTCCTAGCAGGCATCACACAGGGGTCTACTTGCTGATCCCTCTGCCGCGGTTCCAGACTGTGAGCTGTCAGGCGCCTTGCTGAAAGTTGATTGGATATGGATGGAGGGGTAGGTGGATGGGTGAGTGGGTGAGACGTGGGTGGAATGATGGGTAGCAGATTTTGCTCAAAGCTCCTCAGAGTCTCAAAATTCAAATGAAATGTTTAAGAGCATAGGCTTAGGAGAAAGGAAAGGAAAGGAAAGGAGAGAGAGGGGAGGGGAGGGAAATGTTCCCTTTACGTTCTACAGTTTAGTAAAGTGTCTCTCAAAATATTTTTCATTTTTGTTGGAGTGTTTGTGTTTTTACTGTTGACGTATAAGAATTATTTCCATATTCTAGATGCAAGACATATGTCAGGTATACAGATTGTTCTCCCAGCCTGTAATGTGCTCTACATCTTCTTAATAGTGTCTTTTGATCAGCAGAAATTATTAATTTTGATGAAATCTAATGTTATCAGCTTTTTCTTCTATGTATAGTGCTTCTTGCATCCTTTGTAAGAAATCCCTGCCTACCTCCAGGTGTCAAAGATTTTTCAAAAACCTTTTTTTTACTTAGAAACTTTTTACTCAACTTTTATGTGTTGGTCTGTGATCCATCTCAACTTACTTTCTGCAGTATGTGTGAAGTAGAGAGTATCAGGGGTTTTTTTCCTATATTTTATATTTGTCCCCCACCCTAGCATTATTTGTCCAAAAGGCTTTCTTTTCCACCCACTAATTTGCCTCAGTGCCTTTACAGAAAATCAGTTGATCATATATACATAGGTCTGATTCTCTTTTCTCTTTCATTGATTTTCCTTGTCTTGGTATAGCCCAATGCCAAGACTACATTGTCTTAATAATATAGTTTTACAGTAAGTCTTGAGATCTATTAATATAAGCCCTCCAGTTTTTTTGAGATTATTTTCACTATAGTAGGTTCTTTACATTTCCTTTTAAATTTTTGAATCAATCTGTCAACTTCTACAAAAAAATTTCTGGGAACTTGATTGGATAGCTTTGAATTTATACATCAGTTTGAGGAGAACTGACATCTTAGTAACATTGATTCTTCTGAGCCATGAATACCAAAATATCTTTTCATTTACTTTATTTTTAAATTGTATTTATTTATTTATTTATTTATTTATTTATTTATTGAGACAAAGTCTTACTCTGTCACCCAGGCTGGAGTGCAGTGGCATGATCTCAGCTCACTGCAACCTCTGCTTCCCAAGTTCAAGGAATTCTCCTGCCTCAGCCTCCAGAGTAGCTGGGATTACAGATGGGCACCACCATACCCAGCTAATTTTTGTATTTTTAGTAGAAACGGGGTTTCACCATGTTGGCCAGGATGGCCTCGAACTCCTGACCTCAAGTGATCCTCCTGCCTTGGCCTCCAAAAGTGCTGGAATTACAGGCGTGAGCCACTGCGCTTGGCATTTTTATTTACTTTAGATCTTCTTTAATTTTTCATGATATTTTATAGTATTTAGTATACAGGCTCATGTGTATTTTGTTAAATTTATTCCTAATATTTTATGCTATTTTAAATGGTACTTTTTCAAAGTTCAATTTCAAATTTTTCCTAGACATTTGATATGCTAGGAAAATATTTTATTATTTATTATTTAATATGCTTTTCAATATATAAAGTCAATAGACAAAAAAGATTTTTTTTGTCTATTGACTTTATATATTGAAAAGCATATTAAAATTGCTTGTTGGTTCTAATAGGGTTTTTTTTGTAAACTCATGATTTTCTACATAGACAGTCATGTTGTCTACTAATAATGATAGATTTACTTCTTCCTTTTCAATCACTGTACTTTTAAATTCAATTTCTTGCCTTATTGCACTGGCTACGACCTCCAGTAAAATACTAAATATATATGATCATAGTGAGCATACTTTACTTGCTCCCAGTTTTGGAGTGAATATATAAAGTTTGTCTCCATTAAGAATGGTATTAGCTGCAGGATTTTTGAGAAACTCTTCATCAGATGAGGAAGTTCCATTCTATTCCTAGTTTATTGAAAAGTTTTAACCTGAATGGGTGTTGAATTTCATTAAATATTTTTTTACATCTATGGAAATAGTTCATTTTTTTTGCTGTTTATCCTGTTAGTATAATTATAGTGATGGATTTTTGAATGCTAAATGATTTTTACATTCTTGTGTTTCAATTCTACTTGCTCATGGTATTACTAACTTTTTGCTTATTGGTAAATTCAACTTGCTAAAATTTTGTTGAGGATTTTTGCATATATTTTCATGTGTAATGCTGATTGCTGATTTCTTCTAATATCTTTGCTGGTTTTGCTAATACAGGGTAATGCTGACCTCATAAAATGAATTAAGCAGTGAAGCCTATTCCTCTATTTTCTGAACAAGTTTGTGTAAGGTTGGTACTGTTTCTTAGATGTTTGATTGAACTGGCCTATGAATTTAACTAGGCCTGGAGTTTTCTTCTGGGGAAGGCCTTTGAAGACAAATTCAATTTATTTCATAGATATAGGGCTATTCAAAAATACTGTTCCATCTTGTGCCAATTTTTTTGAATTTATTTGCAATATGAAAAATATTTTTGTAAAATTTCATGATACTTACTTTACAGCCAGTATGAGGTCTACCTTGGTCAATGTTCTCTGTATACATGAGAAGAACGTGTGCTCTGCAGTTGCTCAAGCAAGTTGGTAGCTAGTGTTGTTCAAGTCTTCTATAGCCTGGCTGATTTCTTTTGTCTAATTGTTCTATCAATCACTAAGGAGGCTGTTAACATTTTCTAATATGATTGTTGCTTTAAATATTTCTCCTTTTATTTCCATCTGTTTGTGCTTTATATATGTTGAAGCTGTCTTATTAGATGCAAACACAATAATTGACTGCTGGATTAACCTTTTTAAAAAATGTTTGAAAACTCTTTCTGTCTATCTAACATGCCTTATCTTGTAATTTATCTTGATATAAAAATAGCCACACACCAACTTTCTTATGTTTACCATTTGTGTTAGATATTTTTACATTGTTTTGCTTTCAACATATCTGTGTCTTTATATTTAAAGATATGTTTTTAAATATAAAAAGGTATGCTAGTCCCAGTGGCTTATGCCTATAATTCCCTCCCTTTGGGAGGCTGAGAAGGAAGAATCATTTGAGACATAAGAGTTCAAGACCAGCCTGGGCAACATAGTGAGACTCCTTCTCTATGAAAAAAAAAATGTTTTATTTTAAAAAAAGAAAATGTAGAAGTTTTTGCCGATGTAATATAGTTGGTTTTATTTATTTTTTCTGGTCTAAAAATCTCTGCCTTTTTGTTGCAGGTAAAACTATTTATATGTAATGCCATTGCTGAAATACTTGGGTTTAAGTCCACCATCTCCCTATTTGTTTTCTTTGCTTTAGCTTTACTTTCAGTTTCTCTACTACTATTTTTCTGCCTTCTTTTATGTCAGTCAAATATTTTTTAGACTTGCATTTTATTTTTCATGCTAGTTCCTTAGCTATACCTCTTTTTTAGTAGTTTCTGTGGATTACAATGTACATCTTTAATTCATCACAGTCTACTGAGCACACTTCAGGCAAAATGTATAAACCTTAAAGATATATAATATATTCCCTATGCTTTGTTCCACTATGGTCATGTATTTTTATTTCTACACATGGTGCAAACCCCACAATACAATGTTATTATTTTTGCTTCAAAATTGCTTAAAGAAAATTTTGAAAATGAAACAATCAAGATTTATATTCACCACATTTACCATTTCCAATGTTTGATTACTTGCCATAGACCTTAGTTTTTATGTGATACTATTTTCCTTTGACCTAAATTTAGTATTTCACTTAAAGCACTTTTTTGGTGATGAACTATCTTGGCTTTTATTTATTTCACTTTTATTTTTGAAGAATATTTTTCTTAAATATAAAAACCCACACCCAAAGACACTACAAGAAAACTACACACCAATATCCCTAGTTAACACTGATGCAAAAATCTCTGCAAAATTCTAAGAAAACAAATTCAGCAGCAGTGTATTGAAAGGATTATATACCATGACCAGTGGAATTTATTCCTGGAATGGAAGGATGATTTGATACATAAAAATCAATCAGTGCAATACATTACATGAACAGAATGAAGGAAAAGAAAACACATGATTATTTTAATTGATGTAGAAAAAGCATTTGACAAAATTCAATATCATTTCATGATTGAAAAAAAAAAAAACCCACTGTCCTGGGGCAGTGACTCACACCAGTAATACCAATTCTTTGGGAGGCCAAGGTTAGTGGATCACTTGAGCCTGAGAGTTTGAGACTAGCCTGGGTAACATGGCAAACTTTATCTCTACCAAAAATAAAAAGAAAAGAAAGAAAGAAATAGCCATACATAGTAGCATGTGCCTCCCAGCATGAGCGATGCAGAAGACAGGTGATTTCTGCATTTCCAACTGAGGTACGAGGTTCATCTCACTGGGATTTGTTGGACAGTAGGTGCAGCCCACAGAGCAAGGCAGCGCATCACCTCACCTAGGAAGTGCAAGGGGTAGGGGAATTCCCTTTCCTAGCCAAGGCAAGCCGTGACAGACAGTACCTGGAAAATTGGGACACTCCCACCCTAATACTTTGCCTTTCCAATGGTCTTAGTAAACAGCACACCAGGAGATCATATCCCACGCCTGGCTCAGAGGGTCCCACACACACGGAGCCTTGCTCACTGCTAGGACAGCAGACTGAGATCAAACTGCAAGGCTGCAGTGAGGCTGGGTGAGGGGCGTCTGCCATTGCTGAGGCTTGAGTAGGTAAATAAAGTGTACAGGAATCTCAAACTGGGTGGAGCCCACCGCAGCTCAAGGAGGCCTGCCTGCCTCTGTAGACTCCACCTCTGGGGGCAGGGCATAGCTGAACAAAAGGCAGCAGAAACTTCTGCAAACTTAAACATCCCTGTCTGACAGCTTTGAAGAGAGTAGGGGTTCTCCCAGCACAGAGTTTGAGATCTGAGAACGGACAGACTGGGTCCCTGACCCTTCAGTAGCCTAACTGGGAGACACCTCCTAGTAGGGGCCAACTGACACCTCATACAGCCAGGTGCCCCTCTGAGATGAAGCTTCCAGAGGAAGGATCAGGCAGCAACATTTGCTGTTCTGCAATATTTGCTGTTCTGCAGCCTCCACTGGTGATACCCAGGCAAACAGGGTCAGGAGTGGACCTCCAGCAAACTCCAACAGACCTGCAACTGAGGGTCTTGACTGTTAGAAGGAAAACTAACAAACAGAAAGGACATCCACATCAAAACCCAATCTGTACATCACCATCATCAAAGACCAAAGGTACATAAAACCACAAAGATAGGGAGAAACCATAGCAGAAAAGCTGAAAATTCTAAAAATCAGAGTGCCTCTTCTCCTCCAAAGGAATGCAGCTCCTTGCCAGCAATGGAAAAAAGCCGAATGGAGAATGACTTTGACAGTTGAAAGAAGAAGGCTTCAGATGATCGATAATGACAACTTTCTCTGAGCTAAAAGAGGATGTTCAAACACCTCACAAAGAAACCAAAAACCTTGAAAAAAGATTGGATGAATGGCTAACTAGAATAAACGCATACAGAAGACCTTAAATGACCTGATGGAGCTGAAAACCATGGCATGAGAACTACATGACAAATGCACAAGCTTCTGTAGCCGATTTGATCAAGTGGAAGAAAGGGTATCTGTGATTGAAGATCAAATGAATGAAATGAAGTGAGAAGAGAAGTTTAGAGAAAAAAGAGTAAAAAGAAATGCACAATGCCTCCAAAAAATTTGGGACTATGTGAAAAGACCAAATTTACATCTGATTGGTGTACCTGAAAGTGATGGGGAGAATGGAACCAAGCTGCAAAACACTCTTCAGGATATTATCCAGGAGAACTTCCCCAACCTAGCAAGGCAGGCCAATATTCAAATTCAGGAAATACAGAGAACACCACAAAGATACTCTTTGAGAAGAGCAACTCCAAGACACATAATTGTCAGATTCACCAATGTTGAAATGAAAGAAAAAATGCCAAGGGCAGCCAGAGAGAAAGGTCGGGCTACCCACAAAGGGAAGCCCGTCAGACTAACAGTGGATCTCTCAGCAGAAACTCTACAAACCAGAAGAGAGTGGGGGCCAAAATTCAACATTCTTAAAGAAAAGAATTTTCAACCCAGAATCTCATATCCAGCCAAACTAAGCCTCATAGGTGAAGGAGAAATAAAATCCTTTACAGACAAACAAGTGCTGAGAGATTTTGTCACCACCAGGCCTGCCTTACAAGAACTCCTGAAGGAAGAACTGAACATGGAAAGGAACAACCGGTACCAGCCACTGCAAAAACATGGCAAATTGTAAAGACCATTGATGCTATGAAGAAACTGCATCAACTAACGAGCAAAATAACCAGCTACATCATAATGACAGTATCAAATTCACACATCACAATATTAACATTAAATGTAAACGAGTTAAATGCTCCTATTAAAAGACGCAGACTAGCAAATTGGATAAAAAGTCAAGACCCATCACTTTGCTGTATTCAGGAGACTCATCTCATGTGCAGTGACACACAAATACAGGGATGGAGGAAGATCTATCAACCAAATGGAAAACAAAAAAAAGCAGGGGTTGCAATCCTAGTCTCTGATAAAACAGACTTTAAACCAACAAAGATCAAAAGAGACAAAGAAGGCCCTTACATAATGGTAAAGGGATCAATTCAACAAGAAAAGCCAACTATCCTAAATATATATGCACCCAATACAGGAGCACCCAGATTCATAAAGCAAGTGCTTAGACACCTACAAAGAGACTTAGACTCCCATACAAAAATAATGGGAGACTTTAACACCCCACTGTCAACATTAGACAGATCAACAAGACAGAAAGTTAACAAGACTATCCAGGAATTGAACTCAGCTCTGCACCAAGCAGACCTAATAGACATCTGCAGAACTCTGCACCCCAAATCAACAGAATATAGATTCCTCTCAGCACCACATCGCACTTATTCCAAAATTAATCACATAGTTGGAAGTAAAGCACTCCTCAGCAAATATAAAAGAAGAGAAATTATAACAAACTTTCTCTTAGACAACAGTGCCAGCAAACTAGAACTCAGGATTAGGAAACTCACTCAAAACCACTCAACTACATTGAAACTGAATAACCTGCTCCTGAATGACTACTGGGTACATAACAAAATGAAGGCAGAAATAAAGATATTCTTTGAAACTAATGAGAACAAAGACACAACATACCAGAATATCTGGGACATATTTAAAACAGTGCATAGAAGGAAATTTATAGCACTAAATGCCCACAAGAGAAAGCAGGAAAGATCTAAAATTGACACCCTAACATTACAAGTGAAAGAACTAGAGAAGCAAGAGCAAACACATTTAAAAGTTAGCAGAAGGCAAGAAATAACTAAGATCAGAGCAGAACTGAAGGAGATAGAGACACAAAAAACCCTTCAAAAAACTGATGAATCCAAGAGCTGTTTTTTTGAAAAGATCGGCAAAATTGACAGACCACTAGCAAGACTAAAAAGAAAAGAGAGAAGAATCAAATAGATGCAATACAAAATAATAAAGGGGATATCACCACTGATCCCACAGAAACACAAACTACCATCAGAGAATACTATAAACACCTCTACGCAAATAAACTAGAAAATCTAGAAGAAATGGATAAATTCCTGGAAACATACACCCTCCCAAGACTAAACCAGGAAGAAGTTGAATCCCTGAATACACCAATAACAGGTTCTGAAATTGAGGCAATAATTAATAGCCTACCAACCAAAAAAAGTCCAGGACCAGACGGATTCACAGCCGAATTCTACCAGAGGTACAAAGAGGAGCTGGTACCATTCCTTCTGAAATAATTCCAATCAACAGAAAAAGAGGGGATCCTCCCTAACTCGTTTTATGAGGCCAACATCATCCTGATACCAAAGCTTGGCAGAGACACAACAAAAAAAGAGAATTTTAGACCAATATCCCTGATGAACATCAATGCAAAAAATCTTCAATAAAATACTGGCAAACCGAATCCAGCAGCACATCAAAAAGCTTATCCACCATGATCAATTTGACTTCATCCCTGGGATGCAAGGCTGGTTCAACATACGCAAATCAATAAATGTAATCCGTGATATAAACAGAACCAAAGACAAAAACCACGTGATTATCTCAATAGATGCAGACAGTGCCTTCAACAAAATTCAACAGCCCTTCATGCTAAAAACTCTGAATAAACTAGGTATTGATGGGACGTATCTCAAAATAATAAGAACTATTTATGACAAACCCACAGCCAATATCATACTGAATGGGCAAAAACTGGAAGCATTCCCTTTGAAAACTGGCACAAGACAGGGATGCCCTCTCTCACCACTCCTATTCAACATAGTGTTGGAAGTTCTGGCAAGGGCAGTCAGGCAAGAGAAAGAAATAGAGGGTATTCAATTAGGAAATGAGGAAGTCAGATTGTCCCTGTTTGCAGATGACATGATTTCATATTTAGAAAACCCCATCATCTCAGCCCCAAATCTCCTTAAGCTGATAAGCAACTTCAGCAAAGTCTCAGGATACAAAATCAAAGTGCAAAAATCACAAGCATTCCTATACACCATTAACAGACAAATGCAGAGCCAAATCATGAGTGAACTCCCATTCACAATTGCTTCAAAGAGAATAAAATACTTAGGAATCCAGCTTACAAGGGATGTGAAGAACCTCTTCAAGGAGAACTACAAACCACTGCTCAACAAAATAAAAGAGGACATAAACAAATGGAAGAATATTCCATGCTCATGGATAGGAAGAATCAATATCGTGAAAATGGCCATACTGTCCAAGGTAATTTATATATTCAATGCCATCCCCATCAAGCTACCAATGACTTTCTTCACAGAATTGGAAAAAAACTACTTTAAATTTCATATGGAACCAAAAAAGAACCCGCATTGCCAAGGCAATCCTAAGCCAAAAGAACAAAACTGGAAGCATCACACTACCTGACTTCAAATTATACTACAAGGCTACAGTAACAAAACAGCATGGTGCTGGTACCAAAACAGACATATAGACCAATGGAACAGAGCAGAGCCCTCAGAAATAATACCACATATCTACAACCATCTGATCTTTGACACACCTCACAAAAACAAGAAATGGGGAAAGGATTCCCTATTTAATAAATGGTGCTGGGAAAACTGGCTAGCCATACGTGGAAAGCTGAAACTGGATCCCTTCCTTACACCTTACACAAAAATTCATTCAAGATGGATTAAAGACTTAAATGTTAGACCTAAAATCATAAAAACCCTTGAAGAAGACCTAGGCAATACCATTCAGGACATAGGCATGGGCAAGGACTTCATGACTAAAACACCAAAAGCAATGGCAACAAAAGCCAAAATAGACAAATGGGATCTAATTAAACTAAAGAGCTTCTGCACAGCAAAAGAAACTACCATCAGAGTGAACAGGCAGCCTACAGAATGGGAGAAATTTTTTACAATCTACCCATCTGACAAAGGGCTAATATCCAGAATCTACAAAGAACTTAAACAAATTTACAAGAAAAAAACAAACAACCCCATCAAAAAGTGGGCAAAGGATATGAACAGACACTTCTCAAAAGAAGACATTTATGCAGCCAACAGACACATGAAAAAATGCTAATCATCACTGGTCATCAGAGAAATGCAAATCAAAACCACAATGAGATACCATCTCACACCAGTTAGAATGGCAATCATTAAAAAGTCAGGAAACAACAGGTGCTGGAGAGGATGTGGAGAAATCGGAACACTTTTACACTATTAGGAGGACTGCAAACTAGTTCAACCATTGTGGAAGACAGTGTGGCGATTCCTCAAGGATCTAGAATCAGAAATACCATTTGACCCAGCCATCCCATTACTGGGTATATACCCAAAGGATTATAAATCATGCTGCTATAAAGACACATGCACACGTATGTTTATTGTGGCACTATTCACAATAGCAGACTTGGAGCCAACCCAAATGTCCATCAATGATAGACTGGATTAAGAAAATGTAGCCCATATAAACTATGGAATGCTATGCAGCCATATAAAAGGATGAAATCATGTCCTTTGTGGGGACATGGATGAAGCCGGAAACCATCATTATGAGCAAACTATTGCAAAGATAGAAAACCAAATACTGCATGTTCTCATTCATAGATAGAAACTGAACAATGGGAACACTTGGACACAGGATAGGGAACATCATACACAGGGCTGTTGTGGGGTGGGGTAGAGGGGAGGGATAGTATTAGGAGATACACCTAATGTATATGACAAGTTAACAGGTGCAGCACACCAACATGGCACATGTGTACATATGTAACAAAACTGCACATTGTGCACATATACCCTGGAACTTAAAGTATAATAATTAAAAAAAAAAAACACTGAACAGGCTAGTAATAGAATATAACCACCTCAACATAATAAAAGTCATATATGAAAAACTCATAGATAACATTATACTGAATAGTGAAAGACTGAAAGCTTTTTCTCTAAGATCACAAGACAAGGATGCCTACTTTCACTGCTTCTGTTCAACATAGTACTGGAAGTTCTAGCGGTATTAGCTAGGACTCCACACACACACATGCACACAGACACACACTCACAACTGTTAGAGCTAATACATTTAGCAAACTAGCAGGATACAGTAATCAGCATGCAAAAATCAGTTTCATTCTTATACCCTAACAATAAGCAATCCAAAAAGGAAGTCAAGAAAATAGTTCCATTTACAATTGCATCAAAAAGAATAAAATACCAATGCATTACTTTACCAATGAGGCAAAAGTCTTGTACACTGAAAACTACAAAGCATGCTAAAAGGAATTAAAGAATAGTTAAATAAAAAGGTATCACATGTTAATGGATTGAAAGGCTTAAAGCTGTTAAAACGACAAGACTACCCAAAGCCATCTACAGATTCTAAGCAATCTTTATCAAAATCCCAATGACATTGTTTGCAGAAATATAAAAATTCATTCTAAAATTCATATGGAATCTCAAGAATCTCCAAACAGCCAAAACAATCTTGAAAAACCAGAGCAAAGTTGGAGGACTCACATTTTCTGATTTCAAATTTGGCTACAAAACTACAGTAATCAAAACAATGTGGTACTTGCATTAAGAATGAAATATAATAGAGAATCTGGAAATATATATATGTTTGTTTACATTTAGTCAAATAATTTTTGACATGTATATATAATGTTTCCAAGACCATTCAGTGGGGAAAAAGATAATCTCTATTCAACGACTAGTGCTGTGAAAACTCGATATCCACATGCAGAAGAATGAAAATCTTTACCTAACACCACATTTTAAAAATTAACTCAAAATGAATTAATGATCTAAATATAAGAATAAAACCATAAAACTCTCAGAAAAAAACATGGGGAAAAACTTCATAACATTTGAGTTGACAGCACTTTCTTGGATGTGACACCAAAGACACAGACAACAAAAGAAAAAAAGCTGGATTTTATCAAAATTAAAAACTTTGTATATCAAAGGACGCCATTAACAGGGTGAAAAGGCAACTCAAAGAATAGGAGAAAATATTTGCAAATATGGGAAGAAGTGATACAGACTTACTGTTTAATGAATAAAGAGTTTTGGCTAGGTGTATTGGTTCACACCTGTAATTTCAGCACTTTGGGAGGCCAAGGTGGGAGGATCACTTGAGTCTAGGAGTTCAAGACCAGCCTGGGTAATATAAGGAGATCCTATGTCTCTAGAAAAAAAAAAAAAGCTGGGTGTGGTGGCAGGCACCTGTCCAGAGATTGAAGTGGGAGGAGAGTTTTAGCCTGAGTGTTTGAGGCTGTAGTGAGCCATGATCATGCCACCGCACTCCAGCCTGTCGACAGAACAAGACTGTCTCAGAGAAACAGAGAGTTTGAAAGAAAGAGTTTCAGTATGGAATGATTAGAAAAGTTCTGGAGATAATGGTTGCAAAACAATGTGTATGACACTAAATTGTACATTTTAAATGGTTAAATGGTAAATTTAATGTTATGCATATTTTGCCACAATAAAAAATAAAGTTAAATTATTAAAATGTGGCCTGTTGTCCAATGCCAGTCCAACCTTTTTTCCTTGCAAGAAAAAATTTTCTTTTAAGATATCTCTTAAAAGTTCTTTAAAGATGTGTCATTGACTTCTGGCTTCCATTGTTTTCCTGTTCAAAAGTAAGCCCTAATTTTTAGCATTGTTCCCCTATATGTAATATGCATTTTTATGGCTACTTTTAGTATTCTTTTCCTTACCTCTGGTTTCCAGAAGTTTGACTATGATGTGATTATGTGTGCTTTTCTTTTAATTTTGTGACTTGTGGATCTTTGAGCTTCTTGGGTCTTTAAATGGATATTTTTCACTAAAATGAGAAATTTGCAATGAACATTTATTCAGATAGATTTTCTTCTCCATTCTCTGTCTTCTGTCTTTCTGTAATTCCAATTGCAGGTATATTAGATTAGTCGATATTATCCCATAGGCCACCAAGTTTCTTTTTTTAATCTTTTTTCTCTGTTCATCCACTAGGCTAATTTATATTCATTTGTCTTCAAGTTCACTGACCCTTTTCTATTTGCAATATCTAATCTTCAATGAATATTTTATTTCAGATATTTTACTTTATAGTTATAGACTTTTCACTTGAGTATTAAAAAGAATCCCTGATGATATTTCCTGATCTGTTTGCTTATTATATTCGTATTTTCTCTTAAATACTTGACTAAATTGATGATAGCTATTTTAAAGTGCTGTTTACTAATTCCAGAATTTGTGCCATCTGAAGGTATGCTTCTATTGCCTGCTTTTTCTTTTAATATGAATCATATTATTCTGCCTCTTTGTATGTTTAGTAATTTTTTATTGTATGCTGGACATTGTTAGTGCTATTTTGTGGGGCATTTTGGATTATGTTGTCTTCCTTTAAAGGTTCTAACAGACAGTTAAATTACTAGTGGATCCTCTTGATATTGTCAGGCTTGTTATTATGCTTTTCAGGGTGAGTTTATTTTGATAACCACTTTAGCGTAGGATATAGTTCTTACTCTAGGGCATGGTCCTTATTCCTAAAATATAACCCAATATTCTCAGTGAGGTGTCTTCACTTTGGTTAAAATGGAGCTTCAAGATCTCTCAACACTGCATAACCTCATGAACCTCCATTAAGCTTTCAACCCTTCAGCAGCCACTTCCTAGGCTATGGTGCAGCATCCCAACCTGTATATATGCAGCACAGACCTCAGCCAAGAACCTGAGGGAAACCCTCATGTAGACTTTGCCCTTATAAAGTCCCTCCCCTCTGGTACTCTGCCTTTCAAATTTCAGATACTTTCATGGCCCCAAACTTTAATTTCTGCCTCCTCAGCTCAATGAAACCACTGCTTTTACTCTTTTCATGGGCTTCACTTCACTATAACAAGGTCAGAAAAAGGATCCTAGGCTGAAAGTCAGGGCAAGTCATGGGACACATTTTTTGTGTTTTCCTTCTCTCAAGAATCAAAATACTATGCTTCCTGTTGTCCAATGCTTGAAAACAGTTGCTTTATATATTTTACCATGTTTTTTAGTTGCATTTTGTGGGAAGGCAAATCCAAAACCAGACACTTAAACAGCTAGAACTATTTCTCAAGTGGAAGTCTGGGAAGTAAATTTTGAAAATGAAAAGGAAAAGAGAAAGAACAGGACTAGAAGGCTGAAGTTAAAACATTGTTTGGGGTCTTTGTGGAAATTAGAAAAAGTATTTCCCTGCATGATTGGATTACAAATGGGCTCCTCTTCTGGGCACAGAAATTAACGATAGGTTTCTCTTTCTTAGAGCTAACTCTCCGAAAGGGTTGACACAGGGATATTTCTGCCTCCTTTGAGGCAATGAGACGTGTCTTATAAGCAAGGCCTTCATGGTCTCAGCCACTTCACATTCAAGCTTCCCAATTTCATGGCAAAAGGTGTCCTCACTTCTGAAGACAATACTATGACATGATTTTACCTCATTATGGAAAGAACACAGGCCTTAGAGACTGAATAAATGGGTTGCTTGCTCTACCACTCACTAGCTGCGTGGCCTTGCATAAGTTGTTTAACCTCTCCCAGCCCCAGCTTTATATTTGCAAAGTTGGGGATTAATGATGCCTACTTCTCAGGGTCTTTATGAGGATTACACAAGACACTGGGAAAAAGCACTTGGCACCATGTCAAGCATGTATAAATATTCCATAAATGCTCTCTGGTTCTTGATAGTAGAATTATTGCAGCTAGTTTAAAAGAAGTGTGGACTTGGGTAATACCATACACCCTCCTCACCTCAGACACACAGGGGCAAACTTTAAATAAAGAAGCATCAATGCTTCCCATGTCCTTCCTCCAGGAGGCAGGCCTTCAAGTTATCAGATGACCAAACAGTGTCTGCAAAAATCCATCTGATACAGTTTGGATTTGTGTCTCTACCCAAATGTCACGTCAAATTGTAATCCCAAATATTGGGGGAGGGGTCTGGTGGGAGCTAATTGAATCATGGGAGAGAATTTCTCCCTTGTTACTCTTATGATAGTGAGTGAGTTCTCAGGATATCTGGTCGTTTAAGTGTGTAGCTCCCCCTTTACGCTCTTCCTGGCCATGTAAGATGTGCCTGTTTCCCCTTCACTTTTCACCATGACTGTAAGTTCCCTGAGGCCTCCCCAGCCATGCTTTCTGACAGCCTGTGGATCTGTGAGTTAATTAAACCTCTTTTCTGTATAAATTACCCAGTCTTAGTTAGTTCTTTATAGCAATGCCATCTCACTAACTTCCTCACATTTCTGTAAAACGACAATGCTTTTCACTTCACATTAGAGGCAAGGCTCAGAGGGTGATGGCAGATTGCAGCTCTTTTCAGGAGGGCAGCAATCCCTCCTGATTGTTTTTCTCCATACAGCCATGCCTACTCTTTTCCACCCATGCAGTGGAAAAAAGGTGAAAAAGAGTGGGCATGGCCAAGTGGACAAGAGTGTGTCTGACCAAAGAGAGGAAAACTCAGGGATCCTTAAAACTTGCAAGATTTCATGATTCTATAGTAGAATGGCAGAGTTTCCCACCCTTCTCCCTGAACTTGCTGGACTTCCAGACCTGAAGGAAGGACAGGAAATTGCTCTGTCCTTCCTTCAGGAAGGGGCAATTTTCTAGCTCCAATTCGGAGACATGTGTTGTCAGTTCACTGCTTAACAGCACTTGAGACTTATTTGACACCTCCTCCTGCCCAGTTCTCTCCCTGCCTCTCTCCACATCATCACATGTCTCTTCCCAGTTTCCACATTCTCTTCTCCTACTCATATACTCTTTCCACTTACTCATTTCTATTGATCCCCTGTCTCCTTTCTTTCTTCCACCTTCTATGCCTGCTTCCTTCTAACTTATTTTTGCCTCCTCACTCCTCACTCATTCTCTTCCCAGCTCTCTTCTTCCAACCCCTCTTTGTTCCTGGTGTACTGTTTTCCCCTTTCACTGGAATACCTGACCACCTCTCAGGCTCTCCTCTCTCTCTCTCTCTTATCCTCCCTCTCTCTTGAGACCTCTTCTAATCTCAGCCTTTCTTTCTCTTTCCTACTCAATTCACTCTTTTTTCTTTTCTTCCTTCACCCCCAACTATGAGGGAAAGGTGGGAGAATAGATGAGGGGAGGGAAATATGCGAGGAGAGGGACCTGGAGTGGGGGAGTTTGGAGAAAGAAGAGAACCAGGCACATAAATGCTGGGTGTGGCCATAACAAAAACAGAATACTACTTGGCTGAGGCCCTGCCCTCAGAACCAAACAAAATAAAGGGGATCCCTGGAGAAAGAGCTGTGAGGAAAGGAAAAGGACAGTGCTGCCAGTCCCACCTGTCCCACCTCATCCTGAAGACCTGACACTGCATAACCCAGTGGCAGCAGAGCATGGGCTATGGAGCCAATTAATCAGAGATCAAATCTTGCCTCCATTATTTACTACCTCTATGACCTTGGACAATTAATTATCTGCCGTGCCTTTGTTATTTCGTGTGTCAAAATAAGAAAAAAAAAAGCAATATTTTCTCTGTAGATTTGTTGTGAGAATTAACTGAGCTAATATATGTAACGTTTCTGGCAAAGAAATGCTGTGTAACTGTTAGCTCCTACGATTTTTCTGATTTAGAAAGAATAGCCAGCTTGCACCTTTGGCGCTGTCCGTGGTGCTGAAGGCCTGAGCCCGCTCCTTCTGTCCCAGGAGTCAGAAAGGTTTGGTATTGGAAAATGGCAGCTCAAATCCATTAGCTTTCACTGTGTACCGAGGACTGTGCTAAGTGCAGTGCCTGCATTATCTTGCTTTTCTTCACTGCCTGGAAAATAGGTATTGTTATCTCCATTGTATAGATGAGGGAACTGCTGTTTACTTGAGGTGACACAGCTATTACAGTAATGGATGGAGCTGGCGTTTAAACCCCAGTCTTACTGATTCCAAAGCCCATACTCTTTCTATAACACTGTTCTGTCTCTTGTGTCCTCATCCTGCCTCTGACTTTCTAATTCTCTGACAGCAATCACTTGCTTCTGATAGTGACTTCTTTGACCCCAATCAACAACCAAAGCAGGTCAACGGAAGATCACTTATTGTTTCTTTGCTGTTTGATGCTCCTGTAGCCCTAGGTCATGTTATCATGGCATCACAGTGTGTTGTATTTGGCTGAATATGGGTTCCTCACTTTAGCTAAACTTTGAGTTCCTTTGGGGTAGGGGATGACTATATTTTATGCTGATTATATAATAGATGCTCATTAATGGCCTACTGAATGAAACTAATTTCTCTTCTCCATTTAATGGCATTCTAATAGTAGAAGCTTGTCTCATCTTGCTGTTGTTTGACTTCCATAGGTGTTCTCTTTTCCTCACTGGGTCTTTGTCATCCCTACATGCCACTTGGAGCACTGGCCCTTCTGACTGATATTATTGGTCTGTTAAAAGAGATTTATTATTCAACCAACTCATTGAACTTCCTTTATTCACAGCTTTATGCTGACAGCATATGCACATATAACTAGCTCATTCCTGTACTCAAGGCACACAAAGTCTGCTGTGAAGACACAATGAGCACATGTAACACAGAGAGTGAGCAAGTGATACCAAATTACATGAGGAGTCAGGGCAAGTATAGTAGACGTTTGTTATGGGGAGAGGAAAGTGAGCCTTGAAGAATGAACAGGATTTAGATAAAAATACGGAAATGTAAAACACCCTAGGTAGGGCAAGTGTGTGCTTTACCCCTAGATGTGGGCTTGTATGTGTGATTGTGTGAGTGTGTGTGTTTACAAGTGAAGGAAGTAAAGGGGAGAAATGAGGGCACTGGAAGTCTGAAACAGGGATACATTTGTCAATCAGTTGGGACTAAAATTTTAAGGGAGTAGGGACAATGGGGGATAATGGGAAGTTTTGGAAGCAGACAGTAATTTGGACCTGACTTGGTAGGAAGTAGGAAATTACAAAAATACTCTGACTTGGAAAGTGACAAGACCAAATTGTGCTTTAGAAACACGCTGTCAGCAGTATATGGGGGCAATGAAAGGGCTGATCCCGGGGGCAGTTACACAGTCAGAAGGCTATTTGCAGGAGTCAGAGCTGAGGAGGTAAGGCCCTGGATTCAGAATGTGGCAGTGGAGAAAGGACAAGAAACATCCATGGTGAGCACCTATATGCCATGGTCCAGTTAACTTTGGCCAAATTGGGAATAACAAATACCAAGCAACCAAAAGCCCCCCTGAGGAGGGATGCATTTTTCTTGTCCTATTTTCCATACTACTCTGTGGTGTCAGTGGAGCATCCTAGCTGCAAGGGATGTCAGAGGCTTTGAAAAATGAAGAGGAATGAAAATTTGCCTTGCAGTCACCTGCATGGCATCTCACACAGGCAGCTGAGGCCAAGGACCACCTGTAATGTCAGCTGGAAATCCAGGCTCTGCAGCCCCAGCTGGCCCAGATACAAGCTGAAGGTTTTTGGAGGTCCCCAGAAACTGGCAGGTTTATGGCCCACACCTCCCCCTGCTGCTCCTCCAGGATCATTCTGCACACCTCTTCCAGAAGAGCTGTGTCATCCTGAGGGCTGTGATAAGTGAAGGTTCTATATAAAACCAACCCCATTGAAAACCACACTCCACTAAGTGTCTGTGTGGGTGTTGGGGGCCATGGAGAGCATTAGGGCTAAAATCAGGGCTCCTGACAAAAACCCAAAGCAATCCAGAAAAACGCTGGTGGCTGAGGTCTTGTTGACACGCCTGCCTGTCAGGTGGATCAGTTCTGTCCCATTAGACACACACTCGGAGCTTCCATGTGTGACATTCCTTCAGACCTTTATACAATTTTGCACAGCCTCCCAAAACTCATTGTGCCATGTGGCAGTCATTTTATCCTGTGAAGTAGAAAGAGAAAGCCTCATTATCTTTATCCATATGATCAGTGAGGAATCCAGAGCAATGTCCTATACTTTCCCTATCATGCCATTCATCATGCTCTATGATAATTACTACTGTGATTGTATGAATTCACTGCTACCCAGGGAACTCCATGAAAGTAGGTATCAGGTCGGTCTTCTTCAATGCTGTCTCCCCAGACCCCGCACAATACTTGACAGTAAATGAATAAGTGAATGAATGCATGAATGAATGAACGAATTGCCTAAGGGCATATAGATGCTTCCCATCAGAACTAGAACTGGATCCCAGGTCTCCCGTCCTCCAGTACAATCATGGTTTTCTTAGAATATTAGAACTAGAAGAACAATTAGAGGTTCTGAGTCAAGCAGATTTCCTCCCCTGAAATGCCCTTGTCCCATTTCCAGAAGTGCCATCTCTTCCAAGCCACTCATCTTTCCACACAGCTAGAAGGGCATACTTCATTCACATTGGAATTGCTTGGGAGCTTTTAAAAATACTGATGCCTAGGTTTCCAACTCCAGAGATTCTGAACTTAATTGGTCTGGAGATCAGCCCGGGAGTTGGAACACAAATGTAAAACCAGGGTTAGCAACAGCTGCTCGAGAGCATGTCATACTCAAAGCATGGTTCACAACCAGCAGCAACAGCATTACCTGGGCTCTTGCTAGAAATGTAGGTCTTGGCCGGGCACGGTGGCTCACACCTGTAATCCCAACACTTTGGGAGGCCAAGATGGGTAGATCACTTGAGGCCAGGAGTTCAAGACCAGCCTACCCAATGTGGTGAAATCCCATCTGTACTAAAAATACAAAAATTAGCTGGGCATTGTGGTACCAGCCTGTAATCCCAGCTACTTGGGTGGCTGAGGCATGAGAATTGCTTGAACCTGGAAGGCAGAGGTTGCAGTGAGCTGAGATCGTGCCATTGAACTCCAGCTTTGGTGACAGAGCCAAACTCTGTCTCAAAAAAAAAAAAATGTAGATCTTAAATGTTTTTGCCACACACAGAAAAAATAATAACTATGTGAGGTAATGGATATGTTAACCAGCTTGATTATGGTCATCATTTGACAATGTGTATATATATCAAAACATGATATTGTATACCTTAAATATGAACAATTTTTACCTGTCAACCATACCACAATAAAGCTGGGGGAAAAAAACGGGAAAAAAAAGGTCAAGCCTCAGGCCCCACCTAGATATGCTGAGTCAGAATTTGCATTTCCCCAGGAGAGGAGTTCCCTGGGGAATTTGCAAGTTCCTCAGGAGAGTCATTAACTTGAGCAATATTGCAGGGGTGGTTCTTGACCCTGGCTACCAGTAGAATCACTCTGAGGGCTTTCTAATTACCAGTTGCTGAACTCCACGTGAGACCAAATAAACCAGACTCTCTGAAGATAGTGCCCGGTCATAGTGTGTTTAAAAATCTCCCCAGGCAACTCTCATTTGCAGTCAAGGCTGAAAAGCACCAAACAGAATAATCTGTACCTCTGCTGGCATATAGTGCTTTCCGCCTTGCCTTGTAATTATAATTATCTGTGTACATGACTGATCTCCTCTATTGACCATCAGTTCCCTGAGGGCAGAGACTGTTTCATTTATTCATGATGCATTAAAATGTTAAGCTCCTACTATGTGAAAAGCAATGGGCTAGGCACTGGGGATACATGTGCAGCCTCTGCTGTCAGAAACAGTCCTCTGGTCACGAAGTTCACAATTTAGAAGGACAGACAGACATACAAATTAAGTGATTAAAATGTGAAAATAGGAGTCTACCTGGAAATATGAACAGGGAACCACCAGGCTCTGGAGGAGAGCAACGTGACCCTCCTGGGAAAGTCAGGGAGGGCTTCACAGGGAGGCAGCCTTGGAGCTGCCCTTGCAGGGTGACTAAGATGCCCACACAGGTAGAGAAGACAAGGAGAGGAAACTCTTAAGGAAAGGAGCAGGTTGCTCATAACCACAGATACATATGAGTAAAATGATGAATATACAAAACTGTTATCCCAGCATTATTTATCATCGCAACATATTGTAAACAACTTAAATGTCCATCAGAAGAAGACTGCTAAATAAATCATGGTCCATTCTTGCAAAGGAATATTGGGCAAACATGAAAATGTATGTTGAAGAGGCTCTTCAGGTACTCACATAGAATCATCCAGGACAGAGAGCTAATCCTCCATGAAAAAGCAAGGAGCACAACAGTTGCCATTGTAGAGAACAATTTAAAATATATTGTTACATACACTCAATCTGCCTAAACACCCTATGAGGCATCATCATCCCCCTTTTGAAGATAAGGAAACCACATCTCAGGGAGATGAAGTACCTTGCCCAATTTCACAATGTAAACCAGAGAACCAGGCTCCCAACCCACATGGGTCTGACTGAAAAGCCTGCAATGGTTCTGCCAGCCCAGGCTGGCCATGGGCTTTGTCTGATGAGACTGTTTATGAAGTAGATAGATTTGTGGACATCAAGGCCTGAGGCAGGGGGAGTGGGCTTAGGGATAGAGCCAGAATCCCAAGGGAGGGGCAGGAGGACAAGGCCAGGAAGAGAGAAGGAACAGGCTCAAAGGACACAGCCCTCTGACTGCCATTGCCACCAGCTGTTGACAACTTCCTAAGCTGTGGGGCCTATACCCAAATGGGTGGTCCTGCAAGCAGGGAGTCCTAATGTGGTCACAGCCACTGCTGCAATGTTTGAACCAGCCAGGCATTTGTAAAGGGGTCCTGCCACCCCAGTAGACAGCAACAGGCGCAAATGATCCCAAATTTGTCTTCTAAGCCCTCTGTTGGAAGTAAATTTTTAGTGCCTCCAAGTGAAAATAGCACTCAGGTGAAAGTTTTCTCAACAAGGCAATTTACTTCTACAGAAGGGTGAGTCTTGTGGATGGAACAGTGGCGAGAGCACACCAGACAAGGGAGGGGAAGGGGTTCTTATCCTAATGCAGCTAGTCCCTACTGTTGTCTCTTTCCCCTATTGGCTAGGGTTGGACTGCACAGTCTAAGTTAATTCTGATTGGCTACTTTATAGAAAGCAGGAATATGAGCCAGAGTGGCAGGGTGAGTAGTTTGGCAGGAAAGACAGTTACAGAACAGGTGACTCAGGATGACTAAGAACAAAGCAGGTGACCAAGGATAACTAAGGTCAGGGCAGGTGATAGAGGCTAGGAGGGGGTTGTTTACTGAAGCTAGGGGCAAGGAGATGTAAAGAATGAGGAAGTTAAACTTTAAAATGGAGAACAAAGAACAGGGAAGCTGAACATATTGACATATTGGTTCTTTCAGAACTCATTGTACTTCACAATTTTCTCCCTCTTGAATTTTAAAGAAAGTTAAAGGGCTAAACTTTGAAGAGGAAATTGATGTATTCTACACCTCCATCCAGACAGGGGCCAAAAGCACACTGAAAGGCAGCCCCACTTCATAGAAGCCCTTGGAGCACCAATCCTTGGATTCAGAATTCCCTACTAAAGATGAAGAAAAACTGAGGCCCTGTCTTCTCCTCCCTCACATGAGGAGCTCATATCTGACCATGCCACCCATCTGAGGGTATTCACCAAACAGCCACATCACCCAGGAAGCCCCCACTATAAGATGACTCATAGTAAGGCTCAAGTTGTCATCTCAGGAGAGGTGCTGAGGTCACATGTGAAGAAGAAAGAATGTGGGCATGAGGGTCCCATTCAGACCCTGACTCTGCCCCTATCAGCCAATGACTTAACAAGTCACCTAACTGCTCCGAGCTTCTGTCCTCACCCCTTCTACATGGGGATGTCCTCCTTGCTGTGGGCAAATTACATGAGGCTACCTATGTCAGGTTCCCAGCCCAGCTTTGGGGTTGACAGACAGAAAATAGAGTGGAGCTGTCACACATTCATTTCTGCATCCATGCACAGCACACAGCCCCCAAACCTTTCCCATCTGCCCCTGGTCCCCATGACAACCTTGTGAAAGCAGGGGTCTCAGACTCAAACACTCCCAGGGCCGGGGGTAAACTACATGCACAAGGCCGGAGGTGTATAAGACAAGTGAAAGTGAAGGGGGGTGCGTGCTGAGCAGGAGAGCACGGCCCCCACCTGAAGGGCCTTGCAGGCCCAATTTTTATAAAAAAGAAAAGAAAACTAGGGGTCAATTTGTCCCTTGGGCCACCCGTTTGAGAGTCCTAATGCTGAAGCCAGCTGGGGCCCAGCAAGCACCCCCACAGCCTGCTTGGGACACACAGAGTCAGCAGAAAGCTAAGCCCAGCCCAGAACTGCATTCTCCCCCAGCAGCTGCTGCCAGGCTGGCCTCATCCTGAGCAGAGGAGGTAGGCGGCTGGGGGTGTACTCTGTGGAACATCGAGAAAGGCCCCCCAAGACCTCTCCCCGCCAGAACCTGAAATGCCAACATTAAATATTCATTCCTTTGGGTTAAGTGTTTCCTCTCCGGGGTCCTCTTTTAAAATTCAAATGCTTCTTTGGAGAGGAACAAGCCACTTGTGGCTCAGAATCAAATATAGTGGAATTGAGTGAATGGAATGGCGCCCTGCTCAGGGAGGAGAGAGGGCCTCCTTCCCCATCACCACCCACTGCTCCTGATTGCCCCTTTTGCACTGCTGTGCTCCTCTGCCCTCAGTCCATTTGAGGACCATGTATGTTGAGGGGCTGGAATAGAATCTGCTCTAAGTTTCTGTTCTGGGAGATTAAACAAGAGATTCACTCAGAAGAGCCCTTGGCCACTGCAAACACCTTGGTCTCCCCTTTGGGTCCCAAACATTCTTGCTGGAAGTTAGGGGGCTAGGCAAGCACGTGGAGCTGAGTTTTTCCAGTGCAAAGAAAGCCAGCAGCAGCCCAGCTCTGAGCAGCAAGAACAACTTCTGCCCCCAGGTAGCTAGGAAAGCTGGCAGACCAGCTCCCCAAGGAGGCTCGGAGGCACAGCGACTGCATCGCTTCCTCAGAAGCCTGCATTGTCATTCCACGCAGGTTTCCATTTGATTGGGATGTAGAGAACAAGTCAGCGTGTACATCCCCACTAATGAGAGGAGCCCTAATGAATGCATTAACGAGAAAGCACGGTTGAGGACCCACTGTGTGTCCAGCCCATGCTAGGCATAGCGTTTGTAATGAGGTTTCTCTTGAAATGCTTTTACCCACTCGTTCAAGACCCCTGACCTAGCCCTCAAGTCTCCCTGATTATTTCCGGAAGTCCTCAGAAGGTTCTCAAGTTTGTCCCCACAAGTTCTCTTAGCTGCCCTGTGTGTCCGGCATTTATCTCCCCTCCAGGTCTGGCTTCCTTTGGAGAAGCACACAAAAAAGGCAAAAACAAAACAAAAACAAAAACCTCTGTCCTGCTCTGTCCTGTAGCCACTGCTGCTGGTGCCACTTTTATTGTTGCTTTTGCTTCCTGTCCCCTAGGGTGACATGATGTGTGCCCCAGTCAAAGTGACCCTTCTGAGTTGAGAAGAATGCTGCCCACACTTGGGCAACTGTCACCCCTCCTCTCATAGGACCTGAAGGTGGAAACCATCCTATACTGTTCTGTTCATGGGAGCCAGACACAAGTCCAGGAGAGGGATGATGGACCGCTGTCTCCCAGATGCTCCCCATCACCCACACCAGGGCCTCTGCCACCCACATCTGTACCCCAAGAGCACTGGCCTCAGACATCAGACTCAAGGGTTGAGTTCCTGGATGAGTGACCTCTGCAAAGTCACAGTCAGCCAGGCCCATATCTAGACTGCCAGGCTGCTGGGCTGAGAACCTTCTCCGGGAAAGAGTCAACAAGGTATATTCCCAGTCACCAGACACTCTTCCATCCTCAGAGACTGACTACCAAGCCAGAGAGTCCCATTCAGGAAGAGGAGTGAACAGTTCTGGCCTGAGAGCCCTCTTCTGTTTGCAAGAAGCCCAGGGACCCCCAGTAAGTCTCATAATCCCCCTGAGCCTCAGTCTTTCTCATTTATAGTTAAAAATGCCTTTTTGGCCTGGTGCAGTGGCTCATGCCTATAATCCCAGCACTTTGGGAGGCCGAGGCCAGCGGATCACCAGAGGTCAGGGGTTCGAGATCAGCCTGGCCAACATGGCGAAACCCTGTCTCTACTAAAAAATACAAAAAACATTAGCTGAGCATGGTGGCACGTGCCTGTAATCCCAGCTACTCAGGAGGCTGAGGTAGGAGAATCGCTTGAATCCAGGAGGCGCAAGTTGCAGTGAGCAGAGATCGTGCCACTGCACTCCAGCCTGGGTGACAGAGCAAGACTTGGTCAAAAAAAAAAAAAGAAAGGCCTTTCTTCTCTCTGTATGGGGTCATTATAATGATCAGCCATAGCATCTACACCCACCTACCCAGTGAGCACTGCTTAGATGCCAAATGATTTGCAAACAATATTAATCCTCCATGAAAAATCTAGCTCTTATGAGCACCCTCATTTTACAGAGAAAAAAAATTTTGACTTGGAATAAAACACTGGGCACAGCATTTGATACATGGACAGAATTCACTAAATGCTGCTGAGTTTTTGTACAAAAATGTTTATCAAGAAGTTTTTATGCCAGAGATGAGATGGAGCGACGTACAATTATCGTGCCCCTTCCCTTGCTTGCAGACTCAGGAAAGGCCGTCTTCCCTGATCTTCCAGCCCACGGCTGTGCTTCTCCATCTGAGCTCTGTAACTTAGATTGTGTTCACCACTTACCTGACAGAGTGGCCTTCAAGACCCAGCCCCCGAGCTCCCAGTTCAAAGTCACTGTCTTTCTCCTGTTCATTCTCTGCAACCTGAGCTACAGACCTCTGAATGCCTGTTCTTCTTCACTTCTACACTGTGCCCTTTAAGGTCAGGGAATACATCTTATTTTAATTCCTTTGCTTTTGCAGAAACACCCCACAATTCATACATAGTAGACACCCAGTGATGTTTGCTAAGTTGTATACAGTAGCCATGTTCCCATCTAGGAGTGTTTTCCAGGTCCCAGCAGTGAACACTGCCCCTTTGAGAGTGAGAACCATGCCTCGTGGACAGAGCCATCTAGGGAGGAGCACAGGAAGGAGCTGCTTCTACCACTCCAGACCTCTGTGATTTCGCGAAGGTCACTTAACTTCCCAAAACCTCGGTTTCCATGGCCACACAATGACAATACTAATACTCCTTCCTTGTGAGTTATGAGAATTAAACGAGAAGGTTTGCATAAGGCACTTATTACAAAGGTGTCTGATGTGTATGGAAAGAATTTTCCACGACTTCACTTCTACCTTGCTGTACTCTCTCAGCCAGAATATTGCCCAGAATAAACGTGGGTCTTCAATGTTGAGAAGGGAATAAATGAATAAACTTGTATGTGTTAACTGTAGGGTTTCTGTGAACAGAGAAACCTTGCAACCTGAAGAGCAAGGAATGAACATCTTCCAACAGGGCGCTGTGTGAGCAAAGAAAGTAGTGAAAATGAAATGGGAGGTTTGGGGGCAGTGAGCAGCCTACCATGGGAGTCACTGGAGATGCCAAAAACACTCACATTATCCGGGACTCGATTGGTTGCAAGTTTCAGAAACACATCTCGTTCTATCACATGAGGAAGTGAGGGAACTTGTTGGCTTACATAGCTGAGAAAGATGGTGGTGCATCTGGTGTCAAACACAACTGCATCTTAAAGCTTGAGATCTGCCACCGTGGGGTTTCTCTGTGCTGCCTTCAGTGTTGGTAGGGATTCTAGATTGCAGTTCACAGAATCCCTTTTAGCTGGGTCAAGCATTAAAAAGTTCGATAACATGCATTAGGCAGCTCCCAGGGTTTCAGAATGGACCTTAGATGCTGCTAAGCCACGAACAGAGGGAGCAGTGCAAACATCCATCCATACCACAAGACTGTTCTAGGGCACAAGCACCTGTAGCTGTTGGTCACTCAGCACCATGGCACTGGAACAGGTGGCCGGGACACTGCCAGAGCTGCCCAGAAGAGCAGACGCCTTTGCCACACCTTTCTCCTTCCCAAGGCCACAATTCCAAGGGAAAGCTCTGACCAGCCCTCCCCTTGAGTCCAGCACCCATGGCAAGAGGAATGAGTTGCTAGGATAGGATGGACCTAGGGCACAGTTCACCGAAATGGAGAGATGAAGTTCCTGAGGAAGATCCTGGTGCTGACATCAGAAGAGGTGGAATGGCGCCCAGCCGAGGCAAACTACAGTCTTCCAATGAGCTTCAGGAAGGTCACTCTGGGAGAAGGAGGACTACAGGATGAAAGTGTAGACTGGAGAGGTGGGCCCGGTTATGAGGTCACTGCAGAAATCCAGCAGGAAGGATGAGGGTGCAGCCAAGGTTATGCTTGAAGCTTAAAAGGAAAGGGGGGATACAACCGACACATTGGAGAGAAAAATAAACAGACCCTTGTGCTGGTGAGCCTGGTGTCACTAGAGGGGAGAAAACGCAAACTGTTCCTGGGCGCACTTATCAAAGATGCTTCTTCTGGCAGGAAGAAGCTGACTAAGTAAGGGTTAATTGTCCCTGTTTGGTCTGACAGCCAGAACCCGATGTTCTCAATGTTATCCTTCTCTGTATGTGCCCTTGCTGTGATGGAGGAGAAGAAAACATTTGTCGACTTAAGCAGAGGAGAGCATTGTTATGATTTGAAATCTTTTTAAAGTTCCTTCCCAGGGGGCCTCATTGAACTAGAAAGCAGGTGGCCCTACTGGTGGTTTGACTAAAATGCTGGGGCAGGCAAGTTCCTATAACAGTGTCAGGGGCCTGCCTCAGGCACCTGCAGGCTGGTCTTTCATGTCAGCCAGTGGGAGGGTCACCTGGCCATGTAATTCATGGGGCCCCACAGGGAAAGGATGCCTCTACCCAGCACCCACTGCTGAAATCGACCCCCACTATAGGCCTGATCCTCTGGGTGAATGCAAGCCTGTCTCCCGGGTGCAGAGCCTCAGCTGCAGCCTCATGAAGCAAGCCTGGGACTGGGATCTGCCCTCTAGCTCACCTGGCCAAGGTCCTCCCTCTCCCTGCATGAGGCAGGGCCCTCACCTGGTCGGCTGGGGCATGCTGGGCTTTGGCCAGCTCCTGCTTGCACTCACTCCCTACCCCACCCCTCCCCATCTTGGCCTTGTCTCCCAGTGCAGCTTCTGCCTCAGTTTCCTCATCCTCCCTCTCCTGGTGGCCTGGAGCCAGGCATCAAGAGCCCCAAGTCCTCTTTGGAGGCCTGATGCTCCCCTTGCTAGGTGTGTGATCTCAGACAAGCAACTGCACCCCCAGGAGACCTTGTTCACTCATCTGTAAATATCAGCACCTGCCTCTGAGGGCTATTGTGCTGCCTGTGGAGTTAACACATGAAAAATCCTTAGACCAGTGCCTGGCACGTCTTAGGCATTCAATAAGGAGAAAGGCTTATCCCATCCCTTGGGGAAGCCCTAAAACTCTCCCTTGCTCCAGCCAGCTCCTGCTCTGGGGCCAGCCCCACCCCCAGCCCCTGTGCTTCTGAGCATCCAGATCATGGACAGGCCTCCCAACCAGCTTTACTTGCCACCCCACCATGGCTCCTGCTGCTGTCCCGCCCCCTCCCCTAGATAAGACCCTCCCCACAAAATCAGCACCCAAGATAGAGAAGTCAGTCCATATTCTCTGCTTGAAACGCAGATATGTGAATTTTGTTTCTTCCACCTTCACTAGTCCCATAGCCAGTTTCTGAGTCCTAGATCCTCACCTGCCTGAGGTCCCAGCCATGTCTCAGCTGTGTGGATGAATCAGGGTAAAAGTGGCTGCGAAGCCTTGGAGATTTACTTCCTAACCGTGAGCCTCACCTTCCTTGACTACAAAATGAGGGTGGCGTAGCTCACAGGAAGACGGCTTCCGTTCCACGTAATGCACTCCTAAATACTCCTGAAATGGTCGATGGGGCGGGGGGCCCTAGCCAAGATCAAGGTCGAGTGGGTTTTAAACGAGGACACTTCCAAGGGAGGGCAGACTAGAGCAGAACTTCTTAGTAAAACTTAGTACAACTGAGAAGCAGCCTGAAGCTGCCTGGAGCAGTGGTTGCCAAAAAGAGAGGGAGGGCCTCTGAAAGGGGAGCCTTTGGGCGCTGGGTGCAAATTATGCCTGCTTCACACAGGGGCAGCAGGGGTGCCTCCCCAGCCCCAGCAGCAAGGGAGCAAGCCTGCCACCTTTCCCCAGTGGCACTTTCTTTGGAAGTCATACTTGGGTGACTTTCATTCTGCCCGCCAGCAAACACTCCATTTATTCAACAAGGGAAAAATAAGGCCATTTAGAATGTGGAGCCGTCATTCCTAAACCTTACCTGGGTGTGAACATTGGGAGTCTGCTCACAGCATCAATTATTTACAGTGTAAGTTATTGTTGTTTGGCAAAACTAACTTAACAGCCTCTATTCTTTTTTAAATAAAGCACCTCCGATGACATTGGCAGCTGAGCATTCCTCGGCAAGAAGTCATTTCTCCATCATGCTAACAAAACCCGTCATTTGCTGCACACCTGCTAGATCCCACAGAAGCATATTTTATCTTCAACACTCATGTCAAACTCTGTAAGGTTGATGTTAATGGCCCCCATTTCCAGATGAGAAAACTGAGGCTCAGAAAAGTCAAGCAACTTGCTCTAGAAGACGCTGCTAGTTGGAGGCCATGTAAAGCTTGTCTCCCACAGGCTGGACGTGATTATGCCGCACTGAGTCTCCCAAATGCAACCCAGACACATTCTAGGGGACTTAAGATCTAAAGTCAGCAAGGCTATTGAGAATTGTTTAGAACCAAGATTTCCCATGAAAATAAATACCGTGGGAAAGACACAGACAGACACACAGCACTTTCCTGGAAGCCTGATCTGTCCATTTTTCTTTCAGCACTCGTCTTTGGCTGAGTGCCATATCAGTAATTAGCATGTGTTTAGGGGCTCATTGTTCAAAGAATATAAGTCTCTGAACCCTAGAATCTGCCTCAGCAAAGGGAGATGCTAGCACTGCAGAGGCGTGCAGGAACCAGGACCTAAGGAGCAGCCAGCACACACCTCCCAACTCACCCTCACTCTGGGCTGGTGTGAGGGGGGGTCCATGGGCAGAATCGCCGTACTATATATAGCCAATCTCCCTTTGTACTTATTGATTGATTGGTTCACTGATTGCTGGAGGCATATAGTTAACTTTGCACATTAAACACACCTAATTATGATGCAACTTCACTGTACAGGCACTTCATGCCCCAGTCCAGCCCCACCCACCCTCACCAATCCCTTAAACATCCCTGAGGGAAACATACTAGCAGGGCTTCGATTGGAGGAGACAAATTAATTATAGTGCAATAGTGCCGGGATGAAATGGGCAGGCTATTTTTCCTGTTTCTTCCTTTCAGACCATGCATCCCTCACCTGTGCCTGAGAGTTTAACAAAGGAACGGGGCTTACCTTGCAGTTCATAGCAGGAAATGTGTCAGGGGAGAGCAGAAGGCAGGAAAAGACCAACATTGAAGGAGAGGTTTTAAAACACATAATGATTTCATGTCAAAACACAATTTCCTAGTGTCAGTGCACTGTTCTGCAAGCACGAAGGAAAAGGGAAGTGATTGAAAACTCCTGGAATGAGAACGTGGCTGTGGATTCTGCAACATTGATTGATGGTCTTGAAAGGAGAGATTGATGGATTATGATTTTCGGGAGGGATCATTAAACGCCGAGTCCATGAACAGAGCTGCCTGGCATTTGGACATTTCGGTGCAAGAGAAAACCGTTTGGATGATCTTAATTCATCTGCCCATTATCCAAAACGAATCCGTGCAGGCCCAGCAAGTCAGATCCAAGGCCATGAGATAGGACGGGGTCCAGATTTGGTGCTCAGCGCGAATTTCTCGGATGAATGAGAAAGAACAGCTGGGCCGGGGCTGGCAGTCTCTGGATCTGAAAAGCTGTCAGATGCCTGCAATAGATCACTTTCCCTGCCTGCCTGTGTCACTCTGGCTAAAGCCATTAGAGAGGAGACCTGGAGTCAGGTGTTCTCACTCAATGAGGAGTTCGAGACAAGCTAGAGGGACTGGCAGCCACGAGGGTTGCACCAAGGTCTATCCTGAGCTGGGGAGGGTGGCAACTTAGAGCTATGGGCAGGGAGGGGGGCACTGAGTGTAAATCATAAAGGAGGTCTGGTGTGGGCCTCTGGGAGAGGAAGGAAATTGGAAATACATTCCACAGAGGCTAGGAGATCAGGAACAGGTTGGGGAAAGTGGTTGTCAGAGCAGGTCAGCAGAAAGACTAGGAAAGGTGTGAGGGTATTGGAGAACTGCTCCTATATGGTGCCAGCTGTATACTTCAGAGAATGGTCTCACCACTCACAGCAGCCAGGCAAGAGTTGATGCCCGCTGCCTAGCCTGCCTGCCTGCCTGCCTGCCTGCCTAGCCTGCCTGCCTGCCTGCCTGCCTGCCTGCCTGCCTGCCTGCCTAGCCTGCCTGCCTGCCTGCCTAGCCTGCCTGCCTGCCTGCCTGCCTGCCTAGCCTGCCTGCCTGCCTGCCTGCCTGCCTGCCTAGCCTACCTGCCTGCCTAGCCTGCCTGCCTGCCTGCCTGCCTGCCTGCCAGCCTAGCCTGCCTGCCTGCCAGCCGCCGAGGCCAGAAGCTGAACTCCTAATGCTGCCCTGTCTGCTGGGCTTCTAACAGAAGCTGAAATCCTAAGAGACCACGATCTGAAGTGAGCAGGACCCCACTTTGCATGTCTTCTGGAGCCTCAGATGTCACATATATGCATTCCCCTCTCACTAGCTGGCACCATGCACCAGGGCCCCACAGTGCATGGAGGCTGAGGTGAGACCCACCTTCAGGTGGACATGGCTTTCTGACCCTCCATTCTCTCTCTCTCAGAGGTCCTTTCTGTGGCCCACCTCTGGGGTCCTCATGGTCCCCCACGAGCCCTGGTGTCCTCGCCTGCCCCTGCCACGCTCTCCTTTCCTCACTTAAATGGAGCTTCGTGCCCTACCTTCACTTATCATTATTGAGCCACTGTCTAACCCATTCCCTCCTGGCCATGCTTTCTGTGAACAAATATGACTAAATCAATATATATTAAGGCACTCATGCCAGATGGTAGGTGGCAGCATAAACCTTCCCTGGTGACACTACATTTATCTGGGGCAATGGTGGCATAGATGTCTTGGCAGTAAGGATGGGATGATGGTGGGAACCTCCAGCCTCACAATTCCCAGGTGGAGAGATCTTCCCGCACCATCAAGTTACTCAGGCCATGCTTTCCCCATGGACAGGTGAGCTGATAGAGGGAGTATCAGAAACAGGATAGACAAAACAGAAATAGGGGACAGGCTTTCTGTCCCCAAGGGACACTCAGTCTACTAGGCCAACACAAATGGCATTGCCCAGGGCTGGACACTTACTCACTGGGGAATACAACAGCAGCATCAGAGAGAAGCTCGGTTTGGCGCTGCCTGCATACCCTACAAGCCGTGTGGTCTAGGCCAGCCTGAGGATTAGAATACCTGATCGGAAGGCTCTAGAGGGCATCAGAAGACACACCAATCACAGTACTTCATCCATCCTAAAGCACTAATGTAGGCACAGCCGTGTTATTCTGTCAAGAGAAGGATGTTGATTTGAAATAGCTACACGCCTTGCTGGTTTTCCACTGAGTGCCCACCTCGTGCAGGGCACATGTGTTCAACATGGGAAAGATGCCAGTCCCACTGGACTTTGAAGTCCAAGTACAAAGATAGATACAAAAACACTAATTAGGCTGGCTGCGGTGGCTCACGCCTGTAATCCCAGCACTTTAGGAGGCCGAGGCGGGCCGATCATGAGGTCAGGGATTCGAGACCAGCCTGACCAACATGGTGAAAACCTGTCTCTACTAAAAGTACAAAAATTAGCTGGGTGTGGTGGCATGCGCCTGTAATCCCAGCTACTCAGGAGGCTGAGACAGGAGAATTGCTTGAACTCGGGAGGCGGAGGTTGCAGTGAGCCGAGATCATGCCATTGCACTCCAGCCTGGGCAACAAGAGTGAAACTCTGTCTCAGAAAAAAAAAAAAAAAAAAAAAAAAAAAACTCCGTCAATAAAAAAACCACACACACACTAATTAATTTTCTTCATATGGATTTCATTCTGAAATGACATTCCTTTGGCTATAGAGGATTACATAAGATATATTAAAATTAATTTCACCTGTTTCCTTTAACTTACTAAACGTAGCTATTAGAGAAATTCTAGTTGCATGTATGGCTTGCATTCTATTGGCATTGGCCAGTTCTGGTCTTACAGCACTTTCCAAAAGAACTTCCTGCCAGGATGGAAATGTCCAATACAGTAGGACTAGCCACCTGCAGTTGCTAAGCACTCAAAAAGTGGTTAGTGTGGTCTGAGAAAATGAACTTTTAATTTTATGTCATTTCAATGAATTTAAATGTCAATAGTCACGTGGGGCTAGTAGCTATCATATTGCACAGCACAGGTTAGATCTGGTTAGATCTGGAGTTCTGTGCCTTGGCTGCATCTTAGGATCACCTGGGGGAGATTTTTAAAAGCACAAAAGCAAACTCCACCTTCAGAGCTCCTCTGTCATTAGTCTGGGCTGGAGTCTGGGCTGAGTAGCCAGGATGGAGCACAACTAGGTTATGAACAAGAAGAAAAAGAAAGTTTGAGAGCTGCTCCTTATTCAGATTTTGCTGGTGCCAGGGGCTCCGCAAGAGGTTCATGTTTTTCCGCCCAATCTCCACAATAACCCTGTGGAGTTGGTATTTTTACATCATCATCCCCATTTTACAGACGAGACTGAGACATGCCCAGAGACACCCAGCTACAGAATGGCAGAGCTGGCATTAGAACTAGGATGTGCAAAGGCCTTGGGGGCAAAAGTCACCCCCCGACACACACCCTGGTGTCCAGAGATCAGAGGGCTGAGCAGCCTGGGTGGGATAGAGGGCTCAGACCCTGTGACAGGGACCTCTTCGGGCAGCCTTGAGCAAAAGACGGTGCTCACTTCCTGGGGAAGACCCAAACCCTGTCCTTGCCTCACATACACAGCTGGGCTGGGCTGGCCCAGGACTCTGCACTTCCCCAAGAAAGCCAGGCAGCAGCAGCTCTGACAACAAAGACACCCACGTGGAGCTGAAACGAAGCACTTCAGACAGCCAGAAGTGCTGGCAGGCGGGCAGCTGCCCCTCCCGGGGTGTCTTCAGGGAGCCATCGTCTCCATGCAGCAGCCTCCGAAGCCACCGTGATGCCTGGCTTTGTCATTTAGGACATCAAAGGGTTCCTTTGAGCTAAAAACACTGGAGGTTCTTTGGAGGATTGGAAGAGCTGGAGGAGTCTCACATGCCTGGAATAGAGATGGCAATGACTGGCAGAGGCATGACCCAGGGCCCTGAGGCTTTCTTCCCAAAGGGGACCAGTGGAGGACACCATTTCTCCAAAGCCCCTGCATGTACCCACGGGCTCAATAATCCTCATTGTCTGTGTGTATGAGTGGCCAGTGCATGGAGGGAGATGTCTCTGGGCTGGAGGGGGGAAGAAGAATGAATGGGTGGGTGATGGACATTTGTGGGAGGAGTTAGAGGTCCTCTCTTAACCTTGGATCGCTTCTCAAGCAGGAATCCTTGCATCCGAAAGTTAGATCTTTGGGTCTGTGGGCCCTCAACCTGTATCTGCTTTAGTAAATGCTGAAGAGGGGAACTGATGGAGAACCCCAGCACAGAGTTCCTGCTGCACAGGGTGTGTGTCATCTGCACACCCGCTGAGTTCCTCCTGGAGCTGGGAAGCTCCGGATGCACAGACATCAGACATTAGAGAACACAGGAGAAAAGCTGGAGCTTCTCCAGTGGCTCCAGGCCACTAATGCTGCCTGTGTACTGGGTGCTTGCTCTGTCCCCACCAATGACAGTGCTTGGCTCTGGGGAGCAGAGACTGAGCCACAAGCCCTGCTCTCAGGGGTCCCGAAGTAGCAGAGAAAGCCAAGTACACAGATGACAGTCGATGCAGGGACTCTGATGGAGCACGTGGGAAGGACAGGCGTGGCAGGGACAGAAGACATCTCTGAGGAGACTGCAATGTAAGCAGAGGCTCACCAGGGTAGGGGAGCCAAGAGGCGTATGAGCAAAGCCTAGAGGAGCCCCCAATCCAGCCCAGGTGGAACTGTTTTCCAGGTAATTCCAACTTCTATCAGAAGGGAGCCAAGCTGGGAAGGAGCCCATGGATACAAAAATGGCCTTTCATAAGCCACTTCATTTCTCTCTGAGCAAGGTCCTCCGCTCCAAGCCAAATCTATGTTCATGTGGGCAGCTTCAGGGCAGGATTTCTGAGGATATGCGAGCCTTCTGTGGGCATCCATTCCACAGATGAGCAAATGGAGGTCAGGAGACATGGAATGACTTTCCCCTTTAAGGGACCACAGCTCAGCTTGAGGCCAGGACCAGGTGGCGAGTTGTGGAAAATAAAGATGGAGGAGTGGCTGATGGCCCTGTCCTGGGGTGTCCTGGGGTGATCTCTGTGGGCCAGCATGTCCCCACTGAGGATCCTCCATGGGGAGGATGGGGAAGCAGAGAGGAAAGCTCATATCTATCACGTGTAGAAAATCGGCGGTAGGTAAGAGGGAGCTGGTCAAGGCGTGTGAGCAGAGGCAGGAGCTGGCGGACACCCGGTTGCATGTCTGCCCAGCCGCGTGTACCTGTGGGAGCTGGGAGTGTGCTCGGTACCCACATCTCACCTGCCCCCAGCCCCAGCTGAACCGGTAAAGGCAGGAGGTTGTCTGAGGGAGGAGGGAGGAGGCGGCCTCTCAGTGAGGTGGTGACTCTGTGGTTCAGCAGCCTTGGTGAGTGACAGCCTTCACGCGTACTGGGGGTCCAGCAGAGAGGGGCTGCTTTTAACACTGATGCTTGCTCAGGCGCTGAGAAGGTTTGCTGTCACTATGGAGCTGTGGGTCATGGCTGCCAGCCTCCTGGCTAGAGGCAGGAAGGGCATCGCTTCCAAGTGCCCAGCCTGGCCCCAGCTCTGCCAGCCCCTCCAATGGGACCTGGGTTGGGCTCTCACTCTCTCCGGGCCTCACTCTCCTTCTTTGCACAGGATGAGGGTGGGCTGGATGGACTCTGTACTCCTCACCTTTGCTGTGGCTCGCCTCCAGGAAAGGAATCTTTTTGGGGAGTCTGCCTGCACCAGAGCCTTTACGAATGTCCGTCACCCCATTCAGATCTCACCTGGAGCCCATGAGGTTGGCGTTGCTTTCCCTGCATCTCAAAAAAATCTTGGCTCAGAGAGGGTAAGAGATTCACCTGGGCCACAAAGCCAGACTGCAGCAGAGCCAGGATTCTAAGTCTGTCTGAAACCACAGGTGAAGCCCTTTCTCCCAGAAAACACCTCCAGCTAGGCTGGGAACTGAGGGAGGAGAATGCTAGACCAGTGGCTCTCAAAGTATGGTTTCCAGGCCTTCTGTGTCAGAACTCTGGGGGTAAGGCCCAAGAATCTGTGTTTTAGCAAGTCCTCAGGTTGGAGGAGTGCTGAGCTGGACCACATTGTCTTTGAGGAAGGAACTAAAATGAGCATGAGAGGGCATATAGGAGACCCAGTTAGACTACTTCAGCTCTTATGGGCAGAATGGGGGTGACAAAGGCTCGCCAGGCCCCGTGGAGCACTCTTTTCAGTGAGGCCTTGTCCTTGGGCACCGTATTTGGCCTGCCTCATCCAATTGTAGCAAGAATCCTGCTAAGTCCATTTGGTGAGAATCCCCCAGCCTCGATACTTGACCACCCTCAATATCTGATCAAATTCCCCCACCCACCCTTGATATCTGACCACACTTGCTAAGTTGGGTTGGTGAGAATCCCCCTACCCTTGATGTCTCCTCTTAGCGATTTTCCATCCCCTGACCCCCAACTGCTGCTGGACTGGAAAACTGCATTGTCCTTGCTGTACTCAGAGTTGAGTTGTCTCTCTCCCCTATTGCAGTAGTCTTGACACTTACCAAAATGGTTCCGAATAGTCTTTCTTGCATTTTAACAAGTGTCAGAATAATGTTTGCTTTAGCAGAGGGAAAGAGAGGAGTCTCATTCTCCCTTCCCCCAGTTCCAAATATGGCATCTCAAACCAAAACGACTCAGAGGTTAATTTTACCAAAATCACCCCACAGAGCTCTGCAGGCCTGGAGTTTGGTTGTTATGAAATACCCCAACCTATGAAGGCAGATTGGGACAGCAGCTGGAATTCGTCAGAGGCACACACAGTGAGCACCCTGGGCATGGGCTTTGACCTTAACTCCACCCCCAATCCCAGCCCCTACCACCTGCTTCTGATCCCAACCTCGTGACCCAGGTCGCAGGCCGCGCCCCCTGCTGGTCAGGGCCGACACACGCCTCCACAGGACAGCCTTCCTGGGGTTCCCGAGGCAATTTGCTGTGAGCTTTAGCTAAAAACTGACCTCCCTCAGACTCTAAGCAGGTGGCCCATCAGCACATTACAACAGGCAAGCTAGGACTGGAGGTGTGGCCCAAGCCATGGCCCTTCAGGGGAACAGGCAGCCCAGACAGAGGCTGGACCTACCGCTTACTGAGCCTGGAAACATCCAGATGAATGAGTCTGTTAGGTCTCACCCAGAGACAGCAAGAGGACGCTCCTTTCTTTTTTTCTTTTTTTTTTTTTCTTTTTTTTTTTTTGAAACTGAGTCTCACTCTGTCACCCAGACTGGAGTGCAATGGCAAGATCTCAGCTCACTGCAACCTCTGCCTCCCGGACTCAAGCGATTCTCCCGCCTCAGCCTCCCCAGTAGCTAGGATTACAGACGCATGTCACTACGCCCATCTAATTTTTGTATTATCAGTAGAGATGAGGTTTAACCATGTTGGCCAGGCAGGTCTAGAACTCCTGACCTCAGGTGATCCACCCACTCCAGCCTCCCAAAGTGCTGGGATTACAGGCCTGAGCCACCACACCTGGCTAGAGGCTACTTTCAAAGCAGGTGGTTGTCTTCTCACAGAAGCTCGTTTTCTGCCTAGCCTGGAGCTTTGGAGAGGCCTCCATGGTCTTGGACTATATTTTGTTTCCCACTGCAGGGTTTCTAGCAAATGCACTAGGATTTGGGTGACTACTGGGTGAACAACCTTGGTCAAGTCAAGGCATTCCCGGCCTCAATGTTCCCATCTGTACAATGGAACTAGCAGTGGTCCTCTTTGTCTCAGAACCTGCAACCATCAGAGTCGATAGGGACCTGGCCCACTCCATTTTCAGATGAGGAAATGGATCTAGAGTGGGAAAGGGACTCAGCCAGATACGAGGCAGGGGTGGAGGCAGTGCAGTGAGATGTGAGTCTGCATGAATTCACAAAAGCACCTGACACTTTATGACACCAAAAAGGTAGGAGAACCAGTCCTGGTCCTCAAGGAGCTCTCCAGCTGCTGCGGAGGGCACCCGTGGTCACCTAATCCACCTTGGACATGTGTGCTGAGGACAAAGGCAGAACAATGGGTGTTTGGGACCCATGAGGTGGGCAATCTTGGGAAGCTTGGGAGAGGAGGAAATGGGCCAGGGCAAACACCTGACTGGCAGGGCCGTGGCAAAGGCCTCAGCATGTGGTCTGTGCCATTCAGAGAGAGAAAGATGCAGGCTGCGAGCAGGGAGATGTTTGTTTGCACAGCCTGGGCACTGCCTCTCTGTGCAGGAAGCATTTTCTGTGCACAAAGCACCGAAGACTGCCTCCCGCCCATCCTGTGCCTGGTCCCCAGCACCCTCCATCCTCCCAGAGGCTGCTGGCAGAGCCCTTGGCAGTGTTTTTTGCTTGCCCAGCACTCTGTAACAGCTGGGAAACTATCTTTGTGGCTGCTCATCTTTCCCTTCTTTCTCCAGAGTTTGGGACCTTCCCACATGGCCAGAGCAAGTCGGTCCAGAGCTGTGCTGACTTTCACACCACCCACTCCTCTCCCGAGGAAAGAGCTCCTGTCCCTGGCTGCACATCAGAATCACTGGGGCAGACCTGCAGAGGACAGATGCCCAGACCCACTGAATCAGATGCTCTGGGGGCTGCGCCCCAGCACCTGTATTTTTAAAGGTCCTTAGGAGATTCCAATGTAGTCAGAGATGAGAATAACTGATGTAGAAGCCCAGAATGTCAGGGTCAGAGGGCCCCTTAGAAATTATCACATGAGGGCCGGGCACAGTGGCCCACACCTATAATCCCAGCACTTTGGGAGGCCAAGGCGGGCAGATCACCTGAGATCAGGAGTTTGAGACCAGCCTGGTCAACATGGCAAAACCCTGTCTGTGCCAAAAATACAAAAAAAAATTAGCCAGGCGTGGTGGTGGGCGCCTGTCATTTCAGCTACTGGGGAGGCACCTGGGGCAGGAGAATCAGTTGAACCCAACACGTGGAAGTTGCAGTGAGCCGAGATTGCGCCACTGCATTCCAGCCTCGGTGACACAGAAAGACTGTCTCAAAAAGAAAGAAAGAAATGATCACATGAGTGCGCACACACACACACACAGAAGCATGTTCTTTTCAGATGGGGAAACTGAGTCTTAGAGTTATGCTCAAGGGCACAAAAGTCCGTCATGTGTAAGCTTGAACTCCTTGCTTAGGGCTGTGTCATTTATTCCACAAATACTATTGTGCCTTACTATCATGTACCAGACTTTCCACTTTCTGTCTATTTCAGTGACCCACTGAAATCTCACCAACTCCTCCTTCCTAACACACCCACAGCCCTCATCTGGACTCTCCCCTCCTCCAACTTGACGGAGTCTGAACTGCCGGCTTGTTCCTCAGGACCAGGATGCATGTCTTTTCACACACATCCTAGATCTGACAGTGCATCCCTATAGGAAGAGGGAAAGAAAGAGGGTACCTTTAAAGGAAAATGGGACAGAAAAGGAAAAGAAAATTAGAGTGTCCCAGGACAAGCTCTTCTCGGGACCAGACTGTTTTCTTGGCACTGGGAGATGCCACTTTGGCATGGGACCATGGGCAGGGTACAACATTTGTTCTCTCCCTGGACAGGACACTTGTCTTCCACAATGCTCCCCATAGGGTAGAAGGCTGTTAGAGCCCCATAGGCCATCACAAGGGTTCTGCTACCGCCAGATCCTTGTCAGCCTTGAATCAGGCCACCCTCACCACCCGCTGCCACCCTTCATCCTGCTTCATCCTGCTGTGTCAGCGCTCTAGCACGGCACCCCAGCTCCAGGGTGGAGAGCATCCTCAATGCCCTGTGGCCCCCCAGGATGGTATGCACGGAACGGGCTCTGGGTTACAGATGCAACTTGCCTCCTAGAAATGTTCCCTGCTCTAATCACTTTTTTAAACTCCACAAACACAATCTCTGCACCGTGATCAATTATTTAGCAGAAAATGATGCATCGTGTTAGCAACTAGATGGCATTTAATATGCCCCCAGAATTCTAATGATGCACCATCACCATAGGCCTAATGCAAAGTTTCCCTTGCCTATGTTTTTGAAGTCTTCCCAGAATGGAGAAGAGCCAAGATCTATATGCTTTCGGGTGATGTCGGACTTAGGTAGCCCCCAGAATGTAATCAGCTTGGCCGCTGCGTGTCCTTGCGACTTATTTGTTTTCTTTCTGCCTTGCAAATTACTCCTTTTGCAAGGTTGTTTGTTTAGTGTCAGGAGGTTATTAAACAAACTTAAAGCTTGGGCCCTTAGTCAAATCAGGCAGGAGCGGGGCTGGGGAGGGGTGATTCAATATTTAAGAGGCTGCTCCTTCTGCCACGCTGCCCCCAAAGCTAGACGACCCACAGCTTGAAGGCCGGAGCCTGAGGACACAGTTGGCTGTGCTCAGAACGTTCTCACTGTCTCATGTTTCAAGAGCTGAGTCCTGGGATGCTGCCTGACAAAGGTGTAGAGGTGATCAAGGAGGAGCAACACCAAGATATCTGCATGCAGGTCCCTTGGCTCCTGCCATCCTCAGTCTTGCTCTCCTGGTCAAGTGCAGGGCCCTCTAGAAGACACTGGCCAGAGCATCTGCCCTAAAGACTCTCAGCATCCCTGGGACTCAGACTCCAGAACAAACTCCAGCTATCTCCATTCGATCCAATTTTGTTACCATTTCCTGTGAATTTGCCGTGCACCAGCCTCTCCGATCACAGTTCCCAATGGTGCCCACCATGGGTGGAGCCCCTCCTGTGAGTCTGTTGCTAGGCTAAGCACTTTGCATGTGGTATGTCTCATCCCCATGCAGCCCTTCATGACTCCTAGGACCATGTCCATTTTCAAGAAGAAAATTCAGAGGCTCAGGGAGGTTCAGATACCTGCCTGTGTCTCTCAGCCTGTATGTGGCAGAGGCAGAGTTCAAGCCCGGGTGTGTCTGACTCACACCAGGTTGGCAGTATTTGAGCTCAGAGAAGTCCCCAGAAATGAAGAGGGTGTTAGGCGCAGAGGAGGGTGCTGTGGATAATGCTAATATCCCAGATGAGGAAGCTAAGACCTACAAGCACTGCGTTACCCAGGGTCAGGTAACTCACCTCGGTCTGTGTCCTGACTGGTGGGAACAGCGGTCACACAAATCTACACACGTACGAAAATTCACAGAACCGCAGCCCCCAAAGAAAGTCCGCTTGACTGTAAAAATACAATTAGTTTTTTCAAAAGCAAGATGTCTGGCATGAGAAACATTTTAAGTAAGACACGAAACTAGGTCTCAGAAAATATTCTCATTTACCTTTCTAGAAAACTTTCACGTGTATAAGTTTATACAGATCATTTGAAACATGTAGAGAAAAGGCTGGGGAAATAAAAGTCATATTTATCAACTGTGGTCACCTCTGGGGCTAGGAAGGAGCTGGGAAGGGGTAAAGAAGTGTGTTTGTCTTTCATTCTGTATATATCTGTATTTGAATTTTTTCATATCGACCCAGGTGATACTCTCATTTAAAAAATAAAAGAAAATAAAGGCCAGGCACGGTGGCTCACGCCTGTAATCCCAGCACTTTGGGAGGCTGAGGTGGGTGGATCACGAGGCCAAGAGATCAAGACCATCCTGGCCAACATGGTGAAATCCCGCCTCTACTAAACATACAAAAATTAGCTGGGCATGGTGGTGGGCACCAGTAATCCCAGCTACTCAGGAAGCTGAGGCAGAGGAATTGCTTAAACCTGGGAGGCAGAGGTTGCAGTGAGCTGAGATCGCGCCATTGCACCCCAGCCTGGTGACTGAGCAAGATTCTGCTTCCAAAAAAAAAAAACTAAAAGAAAAGTAGAAGAAAAGTACAAGTAAGCACTCTCATTTGTTGTTTAATGTTTTAAAAATAAATGCTCTAGAGCTAGGATATACAGTGTTTGGCAATACCAGGGTGACTGCTGAGGCACCTGGAGAAGGGACTCCATGGATTGGGAAGAACGAGAATGAGGCTCATGGGCAGTCAGGTATCCCAAGAGTCCCACTGTGCCAGTAACAAGAAAAGGGGCAAATCAACACTTACTGTCTGCAAGGCTGTGTGCTAGGCAACATGAGAGTTTACAGGAGACCCATGGCACCATTTGTGCCCTCGAGGAGGACCTGAGACTCTATTTGGGAGGACAAGGTGAGAATGAGTGACAGGAGACTGAACAGCAGGAATGGCAAGGGCCCTGCAGTTGTCCGGTTGGCATTTGTCCATGCCTACTGAGACAGGTGCCTCTGTGCCATTTCATCTACTCTAGCACTCCTATGAGGCAGCTGATATTCGTTCCATTTTATACACAGGAAGTGGAGGGCCTCTAAGGTTTAATATCCTGCCCACAGCCACACAGCCATGCAGTAGTGGGATCTGTATTCAAACCCTCTCTGTCTGAGGCCAAAGCCCATTCCCTTTTCAGTGATTATTCTGGTCCACGCAGTGACTCTTATCAAGTATCTTGTCCATGACATAGCCTGACACAGCCTGGAAGACTAGAGCTGTTCCTGCTCAGTGGATGAAACATAGTTGTCCGTAGAATAATTAAAAGAAAAAGAACAAAGTCCCATATCTTCCCCAAAGACCAATTAATAAATGGTTAGTATGTATAGAAAATAGAGATAACCACTTCAAAAAACATAATTTAAGAAAAAGCACGCTGTAAAACTCCATACAGCATTAAATATTAGTGATTTGGGGAAACACAGATCTTCCAAGATATCTTAGAGACATCTAATTCCCCTTTAGGTGAGGAGATTGGGCTCAGAGAGGGCAATTGTTTAGTCTAAGTTGCATAGCAAGCAAGTTCCAGACCTGGCACTGGAGCCCAGCCTCCGGACCACTCAAGGTTTGCTTCACAACACGAGACCACCTGGAAGCAGTCAGGGGGCTGCCATCTCCCAGGCCCAAAACTTCCTCATCAGCCAAATCCAAATCCCCTACTTGCCTAATATCATCATCTCAGTTCCTGACATTTGCTTAATCAGCCTCGTAGTGTTGAGTGGATGCCCAGCCGAGGCTTCTGATCTCAAAGATGGCTCCCAGAAAAGATGACATGTTGCATTAATGTAAACTTCTTCAGATATTCTCTCAGGAAAAAAAAAAATATATATATATATATGCTGGTATTGTGCTATTCATATACCAGCACGAACCCCAGGACCATTGGGACACATTTCCATTCACTTTGGTCTCCTCACAGCCTGTCCCTCAGTCGGGGTGAGATGCTCATCTCTGGGACACGGATGAGCCCTGTTGCCTCAGCCAGGTGTCTGTGGAATCACGGGAAAGGCTCCATGTGGCCGACTTGTGCACAGGAAGGCAGGCAGGCTGAGCGGACAGAAACCTGCATGGGGAGGGCGTTTCCTGGGTGGGCTGGCTGGCTGGAGGGTCTGCAGGCCACCTCAGATCCGGCTAGAGCAGAATTCAGGATGCACAGCATCTTGGGTGCCCCACTCTGTGTCTGCGTCCTCTACCTCCAGGATCAAATCACAGACATTGATTCCAGGGCCTGAGAGAGTACAAGGAAGCTAGGTGGTACCTAGGTGAGTCCCCCCGGCTGAAGGGTGGATTATCCCCGTTAGAACTCCTGCGGAGTTGCCTCCCATGAATGCTTCCAGAGCTTTGTTGAGCCTGTTTTGTTCTTGACCCTTGGTTACCTTCTTAATTCGGTAGCCAGCTCGATTTTGTTCTATCAGGTTGCATGGGATTTGCCACCAGCATGACCATCCGCAGCATCTTCAGCAGCAACATGTTGTTCAGGCACTGCCTTGGAAATGGCAAGACTTGCCTGCACTCCAGTCCTGTCTCTGCCACTTCCTACTGTGCATGCCTGGCCAGTAGCACATCATTGCTCAGCCTCCTCCCGGTGCTGTAGGAAAGAGGGTGCTTAGGATGTGGAAGCTCATGGCACTATGAAAAATGTCACTGATTGGCTTAGTCAGTTCTGGCTACCATAACAAAATGCCACAGACTGGGAGATTCACACTGCAGACATTTATTTTCCCACAACTCTGCAGGCTAGAAAGTCCAAATTGAGGTGTTGGCTGATTCTGTTTCTGGCCAGGGTCTGGCGAGGGTCCTGGTGTGCAGATGATAGTCTTCTCACTGTGTCCCCACATGGCAGAGTGTAAGAGAGACTAGTGACTCTGAACCAGCATGACGCTCTTGTCTCTTCCTATAAGGGCACTAATCCTATAGGATCATGGCCCCACCATTCTGACCTCATTGAAACTTAATTACCCCTTTATAACCCTTATCTCCAAATACAGTCACATTGGGGGAATTACGAACTTACGACTTTGGGGAGGAACAGGATTTGGTCCATAACACTGATGAAAGAACCCAGGGGACTTCTCTGACACCTCAGTTTCCAAGAGGAGGGGGATGATCAACATCTTCCTCTGGAGATAGCCAGTGTCCTCCTGCATTATCCTGTTGTTCTTTTCTGCTCCTTTGTGGGGCTGGGTAGGGCTATTGGTTCTCTGGCTAGGATTTGCTGAAAAGCAGTTGCGTCATGGACAAAGGCCACACACAGTGGTCAAGACTGGCACACCAGTTTCTTTCTCCCCATCACTCTCCCTCCCAGCATAGACTCTGGGAAGGTCTGAGTGAAAGCAGCCAGAGTCCTTCCCAGAACACTGTTTCCTGGGTCAGGGTCTCTCTGTGACCAAGGGCTGTGAAGCCCAGACCACAGGCCTTATTCTAGCTCCTCAGCTCCACTGCCCCTCTCCACCTGCACCCCAATTTCACAAACACCAGCTCAGCCCCTACTGTGTGCACGAGACTGTTGTGGGCTCTGTGATTCCTGGTCTCTCCCATGGTTTGAGCTGATGCTCCCCAGTCTCAGCCTGGAGGGACTCTATTGCATCAGACAGTGGATGAGAGGAGGCAGATGCCTAGGGAGCACCTGCCCCACCCCCAGAAGCCTCTGACTGTGCCTCCTGCCAGGGCTTGGAGCATCAGTTCAGTCTATGGGCAGGGCGAGGACAGTGGCCTCAAGGACCTGACTCCTATTGAAGTGCACTCCCTGTGCTCAGCCTCCCTGGACAGCTCCCATTCAGCATCTGGGGCAGGAGTCCTCGTGCTGCCAGCTCCTAAAAGGGTACTAATTTCTGAATGCTTACTTGATGACTTTAATTGAAAACTAAAACCACCCAAAGCTAAGTAATTAAAATCTCCCTGTCTGGATTTACGGCATTAAGACAGAGGTTAAATAGCTCCTCCTCCCCTTCTCTCCCCAAATCTTGGCATCGGCCGTGTTCCTCTGGGCAGGCTCCACAGACGAGCAGTGGCTTTTCTCCCCTGCTCCCTGCTTCCTATCCAGATTCTGGAACGTCCAGCTGAGGGTGCACTCACTCATTCAATCCCTTCATTAATTCATTCTTTCTGTGGGCACTAACTGTGTGCTGGGGGCTGTCCAGGCCCAGTGGAGGCAGCGGGAACTGACAAATGCGTCTCCCTGCTGTGCCGTGGAACTGCAGCTGCCTCAGAATCTGGGGACCTTGGCTGTCAGAAGTGGGTGGATCCTTCCAGCTCACCTGGTCCAACTCCTCATTATACGGAGCTCATGGGGCGGGGGTGCCCCTCACCCCCATTCATCCCTGACCAGCTGATCCATGGCTAGTGACCACCACCCCCATCCCTTCTCCCCAGCCTCACAGAGGTAGAGGCAACATCAAGGCCTCCTGACACCCAACCTGAGACCCTGCCCCAGGCCCCTCCCACGCCCTCTCCCCCACTCAAAGCAGTTTTTCTGTGATCCAGGATAAAATTATCAGCATCTTCCATGCCCCCAGGTGTAAGTTCCCTGCAGTCAGCTCTACTCCCTGCGCTGGCCACACTCACTGGCTGTCTCGAGGGTGACAGACACAATCCTGCCAGGGATTTCATGACAGGAGCACCTAGGGCCTGTTCCTGGATCCATCATCCCATCCTGAGGCCTCGGCCCTTGTCTTTCTGTGGGGTAGGAGAAAGGCATGGGCTTGAACTTCAGTTCTGCTGTTATTTGCTTTGGGCCCTTGGACAGATCACAACCTTGCTGTGCCTTGGTTTGTTCACATGTAATATGGAGATCGTAATGGGGTCATTTCGAGCATTGAATAATGGAATACATGTGAGCTTTTTTCTCCATCTCCTGTAGGTAGCCCACAAGCCCTAGCAGGGGTTCAGGTCACAACAGGTACTCAGGACTGGGACTGAATGACCAAGCTGGGCTGGGACAGGGCTGCACAAGCCTAGCAGGCTGGCTGCGGAGCGTTCTGCAGGCTGCAAGCAGGTGCTTCTTGGGAATGCCCTCTCTGGGCCACTCCCTCTCCAGGGCACTTCCTGTCCCCGGCACAGACAGTGAGAGCATCACTCCTTCCCGGCCAGCCGGGTGGTGACTGTGCTCTCCTCTCTGGTGACTCATCAGTCTTTGACCTGCTGGAGTCAGCTCTGTCCCTGCCCATGACCCCTCAGGTTGTATACATCGTCAGGAGATTGGGGGGCCTTCACCCTTCTCTGTCAAGGCCTCCCCCACATCCCAGGCCCTCCTCCCTTCCAGATTTCTCACCTCCATCCCCCTCGCCCTTCCCCTCTTTACCCTCCACTTCCAGCTCTGTGTCACCCAAAGTGGGATGAATGCTGCTTCTTAAATCCAGAAGGCACCCCAGGGTAGTAAAGTTCAGTATCACAAAACCCAGGGAGTCCACCTGAGAGACCCAGGGAAAGCCAGTATGGGTAGAGAGATGGTAATGTCGGGGAGAGTGGTGAGGCAGCCCGGGTCGGTCAGGGAGGGGCTGGTGTCCTAGAGACGGGGTTGGTGGATACGCCTCTTTGGGGTAGCGGATGGGGGGTGCCCCAGGAGGAAAGGGAGGTGCAATGCCAAAGTGGTGCCTGGTGCTGTGAGCCAGACACACTGGGGTAGTGGGAAACCAGAGGAGCAGAAAAGAAAGTGGGAGCTACTGCAGACATCAGAGTGAGTGAAAACTGGGGGCCTGGCAGAGGGCGATGGCTGTGGGGATGGAGGGAACAAGATAGGTGTGAGGGTGTCTACAAGAAGGGCCATGGACTCCAGGACGCTGAAGACTCAGAGCTGCAGGGGCCAAACACTGGGGGGTGCATGGGGGGCCAGAAGGAGGCGCTGCTTTGGAGAGAGGAAAGAGGAAGAAGCAGGTTGTGCTGGTGCCCTTTACTCCTTCAAAGCAGTATCTCTCAAAGCAGTATCATTCCCACGGTGTCCAAATTTTCTCCAGTAAACGTGTAGGACTTTCATGAGACAGAAAAACAATCACAAAAGCTATTTCCAATAAAGAAAAATAAAAGGAACATTCCCCTCCCCCCATTTGCTTATAGATATTAGCTTCAGAAAGTCTGATAATTTAAAAAAATTTCCGTGGAATTATGGGAGCAACATTCAAAATGAAAAATGTGTCGTATCCAGTTTGTAACTAAAATGTCAGCACCCTGGAGGAGGGGACAAGCAGAGCTCGGAGAGCCGGGCCTTCCTCTTCCTGCCACACAGGGGGACCCCAGGCAGGGCGGAACAGACCTCAGGGTTCGCTACCTGCTGCACTGCCCTGGATGGCAGCCCCCTCACCACGACTCATGCAGCGCGAGTCACAAGTCCCAGGTGGAAGTAAGTGTCTCCTCCTCGGGTCAGAGCTGCTCAGGTCAGCCACAGCGGTCAGAGAGGGCAGGTGGAAGGCCGCCGCCACCCATGCAGGCCTCAGTCTTCCTCAACACTGGGGACCTCTGGCCTCCAGAAGGTGGGAGACACAGACTGGGTGGACGTAGTGTGATCAGCACTGAGGTTGAGAGGCTGTGGGAGCTAGAATGGAATCCGGCTCTGTGGCTAGCAGGGAAGGCTTTCTGGAGGAGGGGAAGTTTGGAGGACAAGTAGAGGGGCCAGTCTGAAGGAAAAATAGAAGGTGAGGAAGTGAATAGGGTGAGGCTTTCCAAGCAGTGGTGACTGGCTTGGGACAGAAGCACTGAGGAGTTACAGTGTGGCATGAAAGTCAGGAAAATAGAAATGTCATTGGTTTGGCCTGACTGGCACATGAGAGTATCGGGGGATGGGAAAAAGGATGGAAGGGCCCTAGTGCAGTGGCTCATGCCTATAATCCTAGCACTTTGGGAGGTCGAGGCAGGAGGATTGCTTGAGCCCAAGAGTTCAAGGCCAGCCTGTGCAACATAGTGAAACCCTCTCTCTACAAAAAATACAAAAATTAGCCAGGCGTGGTGGTGTGCACTGTAGTCCCAGCTACTTGCAGGCTGAGATCAAAGGATCTATTGAGCCCAGGAGTTCGAGGCTGCAGTGAGCCGTAATCACAGCACTGCACTTCAGCCTGGGTGACAAAGCAAGACCCTGTCTCAAAAATTTTGTAAAAAAAGTTTAGAAAAGGGTGAAAGGGTCAGTAGGGGCAGGTCACAAGGATCTATGTGCCAGCTAAAAGACTTGGACCTTCGCCTTGGAGGTAATAGGGAGTTCTTGATACCTCTTTTTTTTTTTTTTTTTTTT